>NW_024081468.1:0-415089 GCF_003009895.1 Hyaena hyaena | reverse complement strand
TCTTTCCTTCCTTCCTTCCTTCTCTCTCTTTCTTTCTTTCTTTCTTTCTTTCTTTCTTTCTTTCTTTCTTTCTTTCAGAGAGAGAGTGGATGCTTGTGCACGCTTGCGTGCACACACACACACCTTTGAGTCGGGAGGGGCAGAGAGAGAGAGAGAGAGAATCCCAAGCAGGCTCCACATCCACAGTGGAGCCGGACACGGGTTCAATCACACCACTGTGAAGGTCATGGCCTGAGCAAAATCAAGAGTAGGAGGCTCAACTGACTGAGCCACCCAGGTGCCCCGGAATCATTTTCTTTCAAGATCTCCCTTAATATTTCCTGTAGTTCAAGTTTGCTGGTGATAAATACTCTTACTTAAAAAGCACTCTTACCTAAAAATATCTTTATTTTGCCTTCATTTTTGAAGACCATATTCATTGGAATAGAGTTCTCCATCAGACAATTTCCTTTCAGTTGTTTGCTATTATCACTTCATTGTCTTTTGGTTCCCACTGCTTCGATTGAGAAGTAAACTATTTTTTTTAAGTTTTTGTTTTGTTTTGTTTTTGAGAGAGGGAGAGAGAGAGAATCCCAAGCAGGCTCTGCACTGTCAGGGCAGAGTCTGATGTGGGGCTCGAACTCCTGAACCATGAGATCATCACCTGACCCGAAATTGAGTCAGATGCTTAACCAACGGAGCCACCCAGGCGCCTCAAGAAGAAAACTATTAATCTGATTGCTGCTCCTTTGATGGTGATACGTCTCTCTTATCTGGTTGTTTTTAAGATTTTCTGTTTGTTTTGTTTTTCAGCAGCTTACTAAAATACGATGCAGTTTACTTTGAGTTAATTCTTCTTTGGTTTTGTCATGTTTATTGATTCTGTAGCTTGCTTCTCCCCCATTTTCTCTCTTCTCTCTATCTGAGAATCTAATTACAGGCCTGTGTTACATTCTTTTTGTATTTTACTACCCTCTGTCTCTCTCTATGTTGTTCTGGATATTTTCTTTGAACCGATCTCCTAGCTCATTCATCCCATCTTCAACTACATCTAATGTGCCATTAAACTGATCCACTAAGTTCTTAATTTCATGTATTTTAATTTTCAGTTCTGAAATTTCCAATTAATTTTTTTTCCTTGCTTTATTTTCTCTGTTGCCATTCTCCACCTTGCCTTATAATTCTTTAAATGTATTAAGTTTGGCAATTTTATTTTTTTATTTTTTATTTTATTTTATTTTTTAATGTTTATTTATTTTTGAGAGTGAGAGAGCACACGAGCAGAGGAGGGACAGAGAGAGGAGGAGTCACAGAATTGGAAGCAGGCTTCAGGCTCTGAGCTGTCAGCACAGAGCTCGACACAGGGCTCGAACTTGGGAATGGTGAGATCATGACCTGAGCTGAAGTCAGATGCTTAACCAACTGAGCCACCCAGGCACCCCAAAGCTTGGCTATTTTAAAGTTCAACTAACAAAATAAGCTGGCTCTCCCTTGGGTCTGTCTCTATTACTTCACATCTTTGAATTCACATAATCTCATGCGGCTGGTGACTTTAGATTGTGTTCTGAACATTGCATGTAAAAAATTGTAGAGACAAGTTGTGTCCTGGGCTGATGCTCTCTTTTTTTCTTTTTCAAAAAATTTTTTTAATGTTTTATTTATTTCTAGGAGAGAGACAGAGAGAGAGACAGCGCGAGCAGGGGAGGGTCAGAGAGAGAGGGAGTCACAGACTGAAACAGGCTCCAGGCTCTGAGCTGGTAGTCAGCACAGAGTCCGACGCGGGGCTCGAACCCACGAACTGCGAGATCATGACCTAAGCGAAAGTCGGACACTTAACCGACTAAGCCACCCAGGCGCCCCTGATGCTCTCTTTGACCAGAGGAGATTTACTTTTGCTTCCTGCAGGTGGCTATGGCCACGGCACTATCTATTCTGGATCACATTCACCCAGGAGGTGATTAAGATCATTCAAAGCTGGGTCACCATCCCTGTGCAACGTATTTTCTGTTATCCCTTTCTAATGGAGCCCATTAGAGTCTCAGCCAAAAGCCTTGGTGGCAGACTCTGGGCTCCCAGTTTTGTCCCCTTGGTTTTGTGAGTCTGTTGAAAGCTCTGTTTAGTGTCTCAGCCTCTCTCAACGGCCTCTCCTAGAATCAGCAGATACATCCAGGGATCAAGCAACCTCCAATGCTAAGCACAGCTGTCTGAGTTTCCTTCTTTCAGTTTGTTCCCCTAACTCTTCACTGTCCTGTTGGGTTGCCAATGCCTTCAGACAGATGGGTTTTGTTATTATTGTTCAACTTTTCTAGTTGTTCTTATCAGAGGGTTTGGTCTGAATTAACTAGCCTGGTAATTCCAGATACCATATTGAATTATGAATAACAGCAACAATGATAAAGTTATGGTGACCACAGTGGTGTGCCGATAAATGCTTAAAACCATCTCTCAAAATTGTGTGTGTGTATAAAATACATTTTATAGACAGGGAATGGGTAGCACACAATTTATAAATAATAATAAAATACAAAGCACATTTTATTAACTCCATATAGCTGATTCATTCTCACAGGGCTTTCTTAAAATTTCATATTTGTAGTAAACCTATGGTTGCAACTGAAAAATGAGCCCAGTTCTGACATAGATGTTGGGTGATAATTTTGTTCCTATTAACAAGTAAGTTGAAAGTAACACAAGAAAGATGTATGTCAGAACTTCACTCATTCATCAATGATGTGAACGGATTCTTTGACAATTCAATATAATGGTTTTTGAGTACTGGAAGAGTGTTCCCTCAATTTTTTGTGTTAGAGGCATGAAATTTTTAGATTTAATTTGCATTATGAATATTTTCTCCATCACTTGCTAAAATCTGGATGATCAAGAGAACAATAAGCCCAGCCCTGATTTGTAGCTTTTCCAGGTTCTGAGGTGTAAATACTCCCATCATGACTGATTGTACGCTATCAAGATGACACCATTAACCACAGAGATGGGGAGGGAAGCCCAAAAGCACATCGCTATCTAGTATTTCCACCGTACAGAAACAATAGATGTAAATAACCTCAAGACAAGATATAATTGTGGTAAAATGTAAATAATTAGGAAATGGTGGGCTTTGAGTATTACAGTTTTGTAAATATAATTTCTTTTATTTACAGATTTTTAAAATTTATTTTGAGAGAGAGAGCATGAGCAGGGGAGGGGCAGAGAGGAGTAGAAAGAAAATCTCAAATCTCTACCAGAGTGGAGCCCAATGCAGGGATTGAACTCATGAAACATGAAATCATGACCTAAGCCGAAACAAAGAGTCAGACACCTAACTGACTGAGCCACCCAGGTGCCTCAAATATAATTTTTTAAGTTGTAAGTTTCTATATTTAAATTTTTTAAGCTTAAAATTTTTTTTTAACCTTTTTATTTATTATTGAGAGACAGAGAGAGACAGAACGTGAGCGTGAGAGGCGCAGAGAGAGGGGGAGACACAGAATCTGAAAGAGGCTCCAGGCTCTGAGCTGTCAGCACAGATCTCGACATGGGGCTCGAACTCACAGAGTGTGAGATCATGACCTGAGGTGAAGTTGGGCACTTAACTGAATGAGCCATCCAGCCACCCCTCAAATTTTTTAAAATAATTTTTTGAAGTAGGCTTCACACCCAGTATGGACCCCAAAGGCTGGACTTGAATTCATGACTCTGAGATCAAGACCTGAGCTGAGATCATGATTCAGATACTCAACTAACTAAGCCACCCAGGGACAACTATATATTTTAATTAAAAAAAATTTTTTTAATGTTTATTTATTTTTGAGAGAGAGACAGAGACAGAACATGAACAGGGGAGGAGGAGAGACAGAAAGGAAGATACAGAATCTGAAACAGGTTCCAGGCTCTGAACTGTCAGCACAGAGTCCAACACGGGGCTCGAACTTGGGAATGGTGAGATCATGACCTGAGCGGAAATCGGACACTTGTGAACTGTCCCTTGTTCACTGTGGTGTCCCCAGCCTCCGGAAGAGGACCTCAGCACTCGGGGCTCACTCGTTACCGAGAAAGGGATTCCTTCATAGCTGGAGACTCGCCTGCTTGGCTTTCAAACTCAAGTCTGATTCTGTGAAAACCGCTGTGGCCTTGGGCGCCGAGAAAGTGGGGATTCAATTCTCCTTCTCTTCCTCCCGTTCAGCTCATCCTGAATGCTTGAGGCTTCTGTCTCCTCACTGTTCCTCAATTGTCAGCCACGACTGCAGCCCCCAAAGCGTTCCTTCCTCCACCAGCACCGGACCCGTGCCCCCAAGCCCCAGGCCTTCCACCTGGCCCCCTTGTCCTCTGCGGGCCCCACTGGCCTGTGCTCCTACTCCCCAGCCAGAGGTCCAGGGACCCACAGCTGTCCAGGAAGGCAAGGAGCAGGCAGATTTGCGTGACAGGCCCTGGGATTTGTTCTAAATCACTGTGGAACCAACCCAATGACCTTCATTTGGGGATGCGGAGATGTGCTTCTCCGCCTGGCTGGGCTGTCCTGCCCCCCCCCCCCCCCCATCTCATCTTCCCCTTCCTGGCTCTGCTCTTCTGTCTCCTGGGTCCCCCTCCTTCACTTCCACTCAGGGCCCGCACGCGCCTCTCTCTAATCATCTTCCTGCTTCTTGTCAGTCCATCTCACTCTCTCTTGTTCGCTCTCCCCAACCCTCTGCCTCTCCACCATCCCCGTCCCTGCGCCGAGGCCTTGGCTGCCCTCTGCTTGCCTCTCTTCCTCTCTCTCTCTCTCTTTCTGTCTTGTCCTGTCTCTGAGACTCTCCAGCCCACCATGCCTTTGCTCCCAAGTTCTTTCTCTCTCCCTTCCTGTCCCCGTCTCTGTTGTCTGTCTCAGGGCTCCTGTCTGACTCTCCGCGTTTCTCTCCTCTGTCCCCTGCACCTCTGCCTCTCTCTGACTCTGCGTCTCTGTCTCTGTGTCTCACCCCCTGTCTCGGTGCCTCTCTCCTCCCCTCTGCAGCCCCCGGGGACTGCCAGGGTCTGCGGGAATCGGAGGAAAGGCAACGAAGCTGCCCTTCCAGCACCCAGGAGCCCCGTCACCCCTCGGCACCTGAGCGGCCTCTGCCCGCTGGAATGTGCTCGGCTGAGGCCCGCAGTGGAGGAAATCCATTTGTTATTTCTGATGGAGGCAGCCCCTTCCCAGGAGGCCTCGGGGCCCCTCAGTCCCCCTCGCCTGCCTGTGAACTCTGGGAGCACCTGAGGGAGAGCTGCTTGCCGGGAAGAGGGTTCCACGCAGGAGCAACTGTCCAAGGAAAACAGTGCCTCGGTAGCTCACGTGTTGGAAAGGAGCTGGTTCCACACGCCATAAATTGCCAGCCTGGCTTCCCCCGTGGGGCCCTGCGGCCCCCAAGTCAAGCTTCTCCTGCAGGGCCGAGCCAGGGTTGGCGCGGCTGGACTCAGGGCCAAGGCCGGGCCGGGAGGCCCCAGGTGCCTGTGAGGCTCTAGGGCACCAGGCAGCCAGCCTGAGAGCCCTGGGCAGGGACGGCGGTCAGGCTAGGCCGGGAACAGGGAATCGAAGCAAACTCCGGGTTTGTAAAGTGTGTTTGTAGCTAGCTCCTGTTTGTTCTCAAATCAAGGGGAGCGTCTTAGCTCCAATTTAGGTAAAAAAAAAAAAAAGAAAAAGCATTTAGATTCAGACGGGGGTTGACTGTGAAGGGCCCACAGTACCTTAGGGACATAATTGAGTGTGTGTGACTCAGGGTCCCATCTTTGTTCCCCTGCCACCTACTCTTTATGGTCAGAGAAGATTCCTGGAGGAGAAAGGCATTAGCTTGGGCCTGAATGGTGAGTGACATCATTCATTCATTCATCAAACACTTATTAGGTTTCTATCTGTGCTAGGTGTTAGGGGCCATGGGGATGAATCCCATACGTTACAGCAGCTCACAATCGTAGGGTTGATACTCCCAGGGTCAAAGGGTGATAGAACCATATGGAAAGTACCCATGGGAACTGGGGAAACCTAAAGAAAAATCCAGGGAAATCTAGGAGTTCCCTTATGGGTGGGAGGAGAGCAGTTAGGCAAGGCTTCCTGGAGGAAGCAGTCTGTGGCCTTCCCTTGGAGGAAGGTCCTACGGGCAGGGTGTCATGGAGGCTTGAAAGCAGGAAGGCAGGATTCGTCCCGAAGACGTGGGCCAGTCAGCTTTGGGCTGGGGACAGAGGTAGGGAAATGCAGGGGAAAGGAATGGGTGGTAAGTGTCCGGGCCCAGGGGGAAGCCCTGAGGAAGGAGTCCGGGGACATCATGAGAGAAGGCTGTGTCAGGTTTGCCTTCAGATCTGGAGCACGTGGAACGGACTGGCAGGGCAGTTGGTCAGGGAGATTCTGTGACGGGGCGTAGCGATTAAGGCGGACAGCACAGAGCAGCGGTGGGGCAGGTGGCTGCTCTGCCTCAGGCTCTTGGTCTCTACAAGGGCCGGGTCACAGCACTCACCCCTTAGAGCTGTCCCTAAGGGGACATGAGCTCACATGAAGGCCCATGGTGGCTGGGAATACTACCCAGCGTGTGGCTCTCAGTCCAAGTTCAGGTGTGCATGACAGAGCGAGTCCCTGTGTTGCCTCGATGGGAACCAAGAGCTTGAGTCCCCTCCTCACTGAGCTGGTAGGAAACGTGACCTCAGTTGCCCTTGGGTTCCCAGATATTGTGCGGCGCCAGGGCCAGGAGGGGGCAGCACTGTTGTCAGTCGGCTGCCTGGGACTGTCCCTCGCCCGGGCCACACGGCCCCTGGCGGCTCTGCGGCCCGCGTTCCATGCACCCAAGCTCCCCCAGGCCGTCTCCTCCTCTCTGCTTTGGGTAGTCCTAGGTTTCGCTCTGCTCCTTCACTCAGCCTGGGGTGAAAGGTCCTGCCCCTTCCTGGGGCTTCCAGGTCGGTCTGGCTCATTCCTGTCTCAGCTTCTCTGCACAGCCCTGCTTCTCCTGGGAAAGGAAGAACTTGGCGGCCATTCGTTTTCCTCCCCTGCCACTCACCTTCCCTGGGGCACTGGGTGTAGAGCTTCCCCCACTGGAGGAAGAGGAAACTGCAGCAGGAGGAGTAGCACGTCATATTATCTTAACGCACCACCACCCGGCATCATCTTGGCCATCTCAGTCCCAAAAGAAAAAGCAGGGAGCAGGGGCCAGTGTACCGGAGGAGGGGACACATTCCACAAGCACGGTGTAAAGGTCGAACTGAAAAGTCTGTGTGGGGGCAGTCGTGTGGGGTCTGGAGGGTGGGGGGGAAGCAGCCCATTCTGGGAGAAGGGGGACATGGAGAGGTCCGAGGGGAGCTTGGCTGGTCCCTTCCACTTGGGGTTTTGTCTCTCTAGGCAGCACCCACGCTGGCCAGCCTCCTTCGGGGAGCTCTCCCAGTGAGCCAGTCTGCCTTAGAGAGGACCAGCTTGAGGCGAAGGCGGAGACAGCCGCTGCTCCAGCCACAGGACACTCCCTGAAGAGCAGGACAGACACATGTGAGTGCAAGCACACGCTCAGATGCACAGACACCCGGGTTAGGGTCCACACACTCGGACACAGGGACATAGTTCACACACACACACACACACACACACACACACACACACTCATATTCGCGCGTGCTTATGGATATGGCCAGGTGCACACTTGGGCAGGGGGCTCACAGAGGCATGCACAGCACCTTCTACACTTACGCCCTGGCACCTGCCACGCCTCTGTTCACAAATATCAGAGCATGTGCCGCTCATATGCAAATACACCCATAAACACATATTCGCACTGAATCACCAATGTGAAGGTCAAAGTACGTGCGTGGGACACCCACTCGAGTGCGTTCAAACTCAGACTTGTGCGTGCACAGAGCTTGCGTGCATAGCCGTATATAAACATAACACACACACACACTCATACACTCATACACGTACTTACTCAACAAATATGACTATGAGGGAGGCCTGGGGCACAAGGCAGGTCCTTGAGGGAGCATAGTAGGTGGCTCGGGCTGCCGGGACAAAGCACCGCAGACTGAGAGGCTTAAACAAAGGAAATTCATCTTCTCATAATCCTGGAGGTGGGAAGTCCAAAATCAAGATGTTGACAGGGCTGCTTTCCTCTGAGGCCCCTCTTCTTGGCTCGTGGGCGGCCTTCTTCTCTCTGTCTCCGCATGGTCTTCCCTCTGTGCAGGTCTGTGTCCTAATCTCCCCTTCTTATAAGGGACATCAGTCATTTTGGGTTAGGGCTCTTCCTGGGACGTCGTTTTAACTGAATTATCTCTTTGAAGAGATTCCATCTCCAAATATAGTCACATTCTAAGACACAGGGGGTTAGGGCTTCAACACATGAATTTTGAGGGGACACAATCGAGCCCATGAGGGAAATTACCTCTAATGGGGAAGACAGACATGACAAATAGAAACATAAAACGGTTCAACTCTGATAAGGGCTACGAACAAACAGAAAGGGGCTGAGGGAGAGACAGAGCGGAGTGCGGCAGTTTTCGACAGACTGGTTGGGTAGGAGTCTGCAGGCACAAGACCCCGCCCTGTCCTGGGCCAAGTTTGGTCCTACCTGTATTCCTGGCCCCACATAGGGCCTGGCCTGGAGTGGGGCTCAGCAAGTGTGTTGTGGGTGGACAGACGGGTGAGTATGGGTCTCTTTAGTACCAGGGACCCTGCTCTTGTGTAGGAAGGCCTTGAGGGAGAGGCAGGCCAGGGAACGTTCCATCCCTGAGTGCCTGGGTGGTCAGACAGGGTGTGGATGGCCTGGCGGGAACCCAGAGCCTGAGCCTGAGAAAAAAGCAGGAGGCATAGAAGAATGGAAACACTGAGGGCTGCTCTGAATGCCAGCCCTGGGTCTGCTGTGTGTCTTTGGGCAAATTACCTAACCTTTCTGAGCCAGTTTCTCCATTCGTAAAATGGGGGAGAAATGGTAGTTCCCTCACAGAATTGCTGGGAGGAGTAAAAGAGATCATGCGTGTAGAATGCTCAGCATGTTGCCTAGTATGTAATTAATGAGTAATAAATGCTGGCTAATATTGCCACAATTGTCAGTATTCCTTCTGGAAAACAAACACCCCACATACCTGAGTCATTCTTGACTCCACCTCTCCCCTACCACACACATCTACCAACCATCAAGCTCTTGTTGATTCTGCCTCCTCTATGAGCCTTCGGTGTGGCCATGCCTCCTTTCCATGTCCCTTGGTGACAGCCTCAACTTCTCTCACCCGGACATCCCACCAGCCTCCTCCTTGATTTCCCAGTCTCCAGCCTCTCATTCAACAGTCCAGCCCCCACACTGGCCTCCAGAGGCGCTCTCTAAACTGCAAATCCGATCGTATGAATTTCAAGCTTCAAATCCTCCAGAGCTCAGTCTCACCCACATGATACAGGACATTCAAGTCCTTTCAGTCTCTGGCCTCAAATTCTAGCCACGGCCAACATGCATCAGACCCATTGGCATATGGGGCTACTTCCCAGGCCTTGAATATCTTGGGCTTGCTGAGCCTTTGCACACACTGTTCCCTCAGCGTAGAAGGCCCTTCCCATCTTCTTTGCCCTGACAACTCTTATTAACCTTCCTTCAAGATTAAGCTCAAGTGAAAAGAGACGAGAGACGGGGCCCCAGCCCCCAAGGAGCATGTGTCATGATGGGGGTGGGGAGCGGTAGTAGAGGCTCTAGGACCAATGAAAACCCAGGGGAAGGAACCGTCTTACGCCATGACCACAATCATGGCTTCTAAGGCCAAGGATTTTGACCACCAAGACCCTCCAGTGCTGACCACTAGAACCTTGTACAAGATGCAAATGTCTGACATCTGTGTGACCCAACGTGCTAGCTCTCGAAGCATTGTCAGTGGACTGGAGTTTTGACTCAACAGCTCTGTGTGATGAGTGCCTACTATATTGGGCAGCATTGCTCCAGAGAGTTACGGCAGGCAGCCCACGACCCTGAGACCGAGAAGAGACCTCCGACCCTGAGGACCCTTACATTCTTCCCCTCCTCGTGTCAGTTACACTGAGAGGGAAGTCTCCAAACTGGGAGTCAGCTCCAAACCGGCTTCATTCAGCTTGCTGTGTGCCTTTGGATAAATCTCTCACCTCTCTGGGCTACAGCTTCATTAAAATGAGAGGTCAAACTATAAACTATAATAGGCCGCCCCTTTTTTTCTTTTTCGATAAAGATTTGGTGGGTCTGGGATTTAGAGATTCCTTTTTTCTCCTCTCAGGAGAGAAAAGGAAGCCTTCACTCCTTATTCCTCCTTCCCCGCTTTCCCTCCCACTGACCCCAACCTTCCACCGCCCAGACCTCAGCCCCAGCCACCCGAAGAACTTTTGTATTTGCCGCTTAGCACTTGCTGTACGGGTCTATGACCTTCTTTAGAAACTTTTTCTTTACGAGTTTATTTTGGCTTGTGTTGAGCATTCATAAAATTCCTAGGGAACTGGAGGTTTAAAAGTCGGGCTTATAAAAGGAGTAGGTGGGAGGGGGTGGGAATGAGCCCAGAGGGGAACGGCCAGCGGCCAGGCCTGGGAAGCTGGGCAAAAAGGATAAGCCTTCCTTTCTCTGCTCAAGGCCTCACAGCCTCTGAGCTTTGGGTGTTTTGGGTCATGAAAGAGGAGAAGAAATGGAGGAGAGGACTGTGGGGGGGATGTCAGGAGGAGGGGCTAGGCAGCAGGCATGGTGGCTGAGATTTTCCCGTGGAGCAAGCAGAGCTGGGCCCCATTCTGATAAGGGGCCCCCCTGGCCTGTCTCAGGCTTTTCTTGTCATTCTTCTCCTTTTTTGGGGGGCCGGCCGCTCCTCAGCAGGTTGGAGGCACTGGTGAATGGCTCAGAGAGCACCGGGCATATGAAACAAATTAGGTCTCCGTTACAGCCACCCAGAGGCGGGTGATGGATGGGGGCCCGCGTTCACGGCAAAGCTAATTGGCAACACACAGAGACATCCAAGAAAGTATATTATTTTGCCAGACTTCGAAGTCATTGTTTTTTTTTTTTATTGTAGAACATTATACAGCCAGAGATAAAAAGCACAGTGAAAGTTTTAAATCTAATAAAAGCATTTGACTGCAGAGTAAAAATAACATACACAGAGAAGTTTGATTTGGATTCAGGTTTTATTAATGTTCTTTCATTGCAAAATGTTTCCAATTAAAAAACAATTCCAAGAGCACCACATTAATAAGCTGTTTGTCTCTCGGAAGGACCAGAGGCTTTGAAATGAAACGGTGGACCATATATACACACACATACACAGTACTGCCGGTGATAGATTCCGCATTGGGGGTGTGTAGCTCGCCCCTGGACAGGGAGTGGAGCCTCGTGGCCGAGCTTGGAGAACACGCACTTGAAGTTTATTCAGTACCACCTGGTCTAAGGACCCCCAAATCATGCACAAATCTGGCGCCCATGCCATCAGCTGGGATCAGCAAAGGTTGGAATATGCCAGGTCTCCTTTTCCCTATTTGTAAACCTAAGCTGCTGGCTTCAGTGGTCATTTAGGATTTCAGGATCCCCCTTCCTGATTGTGCCCAGGTGTTTCTGTATCCTTGCTTCGGGAGAAGGTAGCTAAATATGAAATTGATGTGCAGCAAGGAGACCAGACCATAGCTGGCACCCGTCAAACCAGGCGACTGTACCCAGTTGTCTGTAAAGTGTGACTACTAGTTTAACTGACTCCAACTCGAAGTTTGCAAAATAACCAGCCATCTTCATGATACGGAGGGTTGGGGGACGGCAGATGATTTTTAAAGGATGATTTTCAAAGGAACTTCATGTTTGCAAATCGAGTGGTAAATTAATCAGTTCCTTGACTAATTCCCAACAAGTTGTTTTTAGAGTAATTGGTCATTTTCAGTACCAGCACTTGCTTAACTATATCCAACTGTTTGGTTGTCTTCCCCCACGCAACTGGACTTACAGCGTGGTGAGGAAATGGAATTCTTTTTTTATGAATATAATTTACTGTCAAAGTGGCTTCCATACAACACTCAGTGCTCATCTCAACAAGTGCCCCCCTCCATCCCCATCACCCATTCCCCACTCCCCCACCCCCTCAGCCACCCTCAGTTTGTTCTCTGTATTTAAGAGTCTCTTGTGGTTTGCCTCCCTCCCTTTCCGTTTGTACTCTTAACTCTGTGCTTTTTTAGGTGAGTGAGCTGTTTGGCTTGGAGGCCTGGCCTCTGGGGGTCAGTTTGGGGAAGTTAATATCTCTTGAGGAGACCTTTCCCACACTGATTCATCCCTGAACTAGCTGGTCGGAAACCTAAAGATAAGCACCTCCTTCCCCGAAGGCGAGAAGCGAAGCCTTTATTCTGGGGTTTGGGGTCCCCGTTGCGAATCTGGAAGCTGACTGCCATCCTCAGCCACGCCTCGAACCCCAACAAGTCTTCTCTCCCATTCAACCTCCCAGCCCAGGGCCCGATGGGGAGCTCCCCAGAGCCGGACAAAGAGAGCCCTGAAAGCCCTCAGAGCCACTCAGTCAAGGCAGACACTCCGAGCCAGGTTTCCAGCACTTTTACTCCCCAAGGGCCCAAGGCAGTCAGCTCAGCACCAGCTGAAAAGCCCTTCTTGGGTCAGCTCTCCCAATGGAAGAGAGGAAGGGAATGAGCTCGGTTTCCTCTGCGGTGGCCCCCGATCTTATTCCAGCTTGCCCTTCCCACACCTTTGGTGTCTCACGCTGTCTTCCGGGGTCCTGCAGAAATGACACCAACTGCCAGCGTCAGGTCTGGGCCCGGTTTCCCGAGGAGGGTGAGCCCATCTCTCCGTCCAGCCGCGTGACCCCATGACCTGTCCCATGCCCTTGTGTTGGCCCCGCACCCCCCGCACCTTGGAAGGCTGGCTCAGTCTGGCAGTGACCACTGCCCCGGGGCTGTGTCCTCTCCACCTTCCCAGGGCCAGGACGGCCTTTGAGTAAACAGATAGCCCAGCGAGGTATGTGATCAATTAGCTTTGCTGAAAATACAATCATTTTGTTATTCCAAGCTGATGAGAAGGCCTCTTCGGCCTGCTCTCCCAGCCTCCACATGCCAATCAGCCCGTGTCACCGATATAATTTTCCACATAAACACAACCTTTGTGCAACATCTACTCTTGTAAATAGATGTAATTCCCAAACCAAATAACGCACTTGGAGGGGAAATGATATTATGCATGCAAAAAGAAAAGCCAGCGATTTTTACACTTTCCAGGCAACAAAAGATTACCCCTAATTGCAACGGGGGAGGGGGGCCGAGGCGGGGCTGGGGAGGCAGCGGCTGCTGGGAAGCAGGGAGGCCGGCTTCCAGGCGGGTTTTTTTCCTCCCTCTGCACATGTGTGAGAGCAGACCACCAGGAACTGCTTAACCCGGGATTTGTCCTGTTTAGGCAACGGGGAGGACGCGCTGGTTGTTGTTGATGTCTTCAAGGAGACGGCGAGTTACTTAATTATAAGGTTCAGTCTCCCTTGCCAGGAGAGACCCCCTCCAAACCTGAAACTGTACACATCCTGTGGCAGAATTGTCCCCCTAAATTCCTGGACACGAATGGCCTCGGTGGGCTGTGGAGTGGCAGTTCCTCTGAAATGCACTGGTATGCCTTTCCCAATGTTCTGCTCACTTAAGTGGATCCCTAAATTAGACCTTAAAAGCAGCGGAAGTGCCCCAGCAGCCGGGAGGGAGAACGCCACAGAACCCACTGTGTAATCCTGGCCAGGTTCTGGGCACGGGCCGCTTCCTGGGCTTTCCGAATGCCATGGATATGAAAGCTGGGGTGCCTCTCCCTGTGCCTCTGGTCTCCCCATGCCCCCTGGTGCTGGAGAGGAAACACCCCTTGGGGTCACAGTGGGCCCCCGAGTGGGCCCAGGCCAACTGCGGAGACAGGAGCACTCCAAAGGCAGAGAGCAGTGCTAGGAAGAAGCCGCAGGTGGGCCGAGGTGCCCCTGCACCGTGCCAGTGGACCCGGGGCGAAGGTCCCCACAGCCAGCCCCAGCCTGGGCCAGACGGCACCAGAGTGAGCCTCAGGGCTTCGCCTCTGTGCAGCTGGACAGCGACCGGACCGTCACAGGAGATGTGGATTCTGACAAGGATTACTTCTGTCGATTGCAGAGTCCTTCTATCAGCGGGTGAGTAATGACATCTTGGCCTCAGGAAGGCCTTGATGCTTTCGCATAATGCTTCTGGGTCTTTACTCCATCCAAGTTTGAAGCTGTGAGCGACGAGAGAGAGAGAGAGCACGGTGGAGTGACCACAGGCTCCCTCCATGATCTGACTCCAGGCCTGGATGGGAGGGCCGGTGGGGCGGAGGATGGAGGGGGGAGCGCCCATAGCACTTCAGCTACAAAAGATTTTTCTTTCTGACCCCCGCCCTCCCCCCTCCCCCCTGCCCACGGAGCTCGGCCTAAGAACCCTTACCCCCCAGCTTCCATCCGTCCCAGGCTCCTGAAGGCCATCTGAAACTCATTAGCTGCTTGAAATGATTGTCATGGGAGCCCTTGATGGAGAACAAGAAAGGGAGAGGGATACTTTTAAAGGACAGCAATCGGGACCCAAATGCTGGCAGATGTTTGGAAACCTGGCTGTTAAGGAGGGGCCTCCGGGAGGCGTGGGGGCCACCTCCTTGGCCTGACCCCGGGCCCAGGCCCCCACCTCCTCACGCCTTTGTCTGCCGGCAGCTCTGGAGTCCAGGCAGAATCAACCAGTCGTTCTCTGGTCTCCTGCGCAGCGGAGGAAGGCTCAGCGGCCAGGGACATGCCGCAGCCTGATTCAGGGGACAGCTGTAGTAGTCGCTTGACTCTTTGCCAGTTGTGGCTTAAGTCCTGTATTTTGTAATTGAAACGACTTTCTGTTTGCAATAACGAAATCATAAAATAAGGGAAGTCTTGGAATTATGTGAACATACAGTATTAAAATCATGGAGCTAAGACTATTAGAATTCTAGACTCTTCAAAATATAGGTCTTGGAATAAAAATGTCTTTGCATTGCAGGATCTTAGAAACCTAGAATATGAGAGCCATAGGCTAAGAGAATTCTTGAAAAAATGATTTATAGAATCAGACATGCTTTAGGTTCTTAGGAGCATAGAACATCAGAATTTTGGAATTTTAGGATTAGGGAATCAGAATTCTAGAATACTAGAATTGTAGAGCATTAGAAATATAGAAAAGATTATAGAAACCCAGAATCATGGTCTCTTAGAATCATAGGACTCAAGAGTGGTAGAATGTTAGAATATTAAATTAAGGAAATAATGAATGATATAATCTTAGAATCACAGATATTAGCATCGTGGCATGGTAGAACTAAAGAATCATAGACTTCTATAATCATAGCAGTTTATAATTACAGACTCATTGGATTATAGACTCTTAGAATCACAGAACATTTGAATCAAAGAGTGTCTGTTGTGTTAGAGAAGTATAGGATTTACGAATTAAAGAATTTTGGAATTACAGGCTTTTAGACATAGCCTTGAAGAATTTCAGAGGCAAAGAGGGATTTAGAGGTCATTCGGCCCCAGTCCTGGCCCAGCCCTGTCTTTACCTAACTCGACACGCTCACGTAGAGCTAGCCCCTTGGCATCCCTCTGTTTCCAGCTAGACAACACAGTCTGATTTGATTTTTCTTTGCATCTCCTAGAGCTGAAGTTCTCCTTTACCGCCTCTCTCTGCTCTGCTTCTCATCATTTTAGGTTCCTACCACTGTTTGCTTTTTTGAGGGACAGCTTTGCTTTTCCTTCAGCAAGCCATCCAGCCTCTGAATTCCCCAAACTGGTGCCTTGCAGGAAGAGACTATCTCAGTGATTAGCGTATTTGTGACATGGAGCTTCGGCCCCTTTGGGGCATGGGCAGGGGAGCAGGAGGGACAGGGCAGTCTTGTGTGTCTGGCGTGTGTGCCTGTGGCCTCCATCTCAGAAATGGCAGTGAACAGGTCTGAATTTAAACCTAAACTACATATTCCCCCTGGAAGGCTCCCCCTGGAAGGACGTGGAGCCACGGCCACGCCTGGGACCAGGCAGCCTGGCCTGTCAGGTGAGAGGAGATTGGAAACTATAAACCATTTCATGCTTATTTATTTTATGATCCTCACGGGCTGGGGTTTACACAATCTGGACAACATGTGGATTAGATAATTGGCTGGGAATTACCAGCCTCTGATGGTTATCATACTGGTGGTGGTGGTGGGGGGGCAGATAGAAGCCGGCTTGAGGAGGATGACTTGGTGATGAGTTGATGACATTATCATGTCCTTGTTGGGGGCTCAGAGAGATGTGGAGGCTCATTTCCAGCCATAAATCCCAGGGAGGGGGAAGTATACATACCACAAGGAGATAGCTAACGAGATTCAGGATTTTATTACAATGTCAAGGAATAAACCAGAGCTCAAAACAGCCAGCTCCAGAGTCACCCTGCTACTTTAGAAAACTTTCATTTCCTAGTGAGTTCATCCCAAAACTCTGTCAAAGGACTAGCCAGAGATAACTTAAATATAAAACCACCTACTTTTAATGTAAGCATCATAAAGACAGAGTGTGCGATGGCCGCTTAAATTGGAGGCTATCTACTTCGAAAGATCATCTCTCTGGCTCAGCTTACACTCAGAATCTCCCCATCCGGTTTTCACTTTAAGCTCCCCAAAACTCCTCAGGGAGGGATCTGCTTAAGTTAGAAATGTTAAGATATCTTGCAATTTTCTCCCGTAGACCGAATTTTGTAAACAAACTCTTTTGCCAATGTCAAATCTTTCCTTAAAAACCAATTTCGTTTAGAAACTGCAAAGCCCCAAAACTAAACTGCAGTGCCCAGCTAGTTCTAGGAATACCATTTCGATGTAGCCGAGATTTTCCTCAAACTGAAATGCCGAGCCTGATCTGTTCCGCGTACGCCAGCCCAGCCCTGCCTGTGATGCTGTGTGCCTTTGGGCAAGTAGACCTCCTCTCTGGGCCACAGTAGGCCCACCTACGGATAGGAAGTTGGATTAAATCATCTAAATGCGGGAGCACAAATATTAGAAACAGGAAAAGAACAATTTGGCTTTGTTTCCTTTTGGTGAGTTGAATTTCAAATTAGTCAGGCCAGTGTTTCTATTTATTTTTGAAGTAGTTCAACCAAGAATTGCTGTTTTCATGGCTCTAGCTTTTGATTTCAGATGCTAAACAACAAAACCACGACCCTCAACTTCCTCAACTACTGACTGCAGCTTTTATACACATTTTCAATGGTGCGGCATATTAGATTAACACAAACGACGAACGCCGTTGCCTTCTCAACGCTGAAAGACCCAGTGGAAATGAGCTAACGGCATGGCACACTGGATGTCAAGGGGTCTCACTGAGTGACTCTTTGATTCCCCATCTGTAGAATAGGGAGGGGAGGGAGGCAGCGGGAAATCTATGTCTTGTCTTCCTGCTCCAAAGCATAGTCCAAGTTTTGAAGGCCCCAGCCTTGAATCTAAGCAAGAGTGTTGGGTATGCTTTGACCTGTTATACCCGCCAGCCCTCCGGGGCCACCCCTGCTGATCCCAGTGATGGGAGGGGTGGGGCTGAGGGCAATGGAGAGCCTTTACAAAGGGGACAATGGCAAATCTCCAATTTGTGGACAAGTCTCTTTCACCGGGAGCCTGAAAGGCCAAGGCGGGGGTGGCCCCGGGTGAATGGGGCAGAGGGATGAGGAGCCTCTTGCCTTGGCCCCATTGAAAGCCCATGGAGCAGTCAGCAAAGAAAGGAAGTGAGTTAAAGAGGCAAATGAAGGGGCTGTGCTGGGGGGGGGGGCAATGATCCCCTAGCTCCAACGAGGGACAGGACTGAGAGCTCAGGCAGCAGTGACAGCCAGCCAGGCAGGGCTGACCCACAAGGCTGAGGGGAACAGCAGCGGGGTGATCTGCCAGAACCTCAGTTGAGCTTTCTCCTTTTTCTTTTTCTTTTAAAATTTTAGAGAAAGAGAGCATACTCATGCATGATAGGGGGAGAGGCAGAGGGAAGAGAGAATCCATCCTGGGCGTGGAGCCTGACACGGGGATCAATCCCATGACCCTGGGATCACAACCTGAGCTGAAATCAAGAGTTGGATGCTCAACCCACTGAGCCATCCAGCATCCTGGGCTTTCTCCTTTCTTGACGTGAAACCGGATTTTTAACGTGTGACAATACTGCACATCCTCTCACGGTGGGCAGGTGGGGTTTGTGGCTCGAACATTTGAGATGGGGTCACTGGAAAGGCCAGTGTTGGCGATACGGCTGAGGGGTGGGGTTGGTATTGGCTGGTTTGACTGCAGGCCCTGCACCAGTTTATTTAGCCCAAATATCCTGTCAGGATATCCCCTGACCGACCCCCTCGGTCCCACGGTTTGTCACTATAGACAAACAGCCCGTCAGTTCCTCCACCCATGCGTCCATTTAGACAAACTAGGTCAGTCCAACCAAAACAGCTCGTTCAGCTATAAAAATGGTGGGGGAAAAAGGCGACAGAAAAACAACAACAATATCAGCTCAGTTTTTGAAAAGTAACCATGTAACCTCCTTGGCTATTATATCAGGAAACGACCCATCAGTTCACCAACGGAATTGCCCAGTCTTGTCTAAACAGTCCATGATTTGATAGCTCTGGAGGTGGAAACATTGAGAAATAGACCTTTGGTCCAGTCCAGTAACATTGTGACTAGAATTTCTCACTGTCCTACCTTCACAGAGACCCAGCCAGATGTGCCCCAGCAGGGAGAATATTCTAGACTCTTTTAGAAGGCTGCCTGGGGGGATTTGGATGCTTCATGGGTATTTCCCCGTGGCCCCCTACCTTCCTACGCCCACTGTATTAACTGCATTAAAAAATTCAAACAAAACAAAACAAAAACCTCTCAATTTGTAAATGACATTTCTCAGGTAACTGGCTAGGTAGAGAAAGGCGCATACTATCTTCACCTTTTGGGGGAAGTAAAGAAAGAAAGGAGGAAGGGTCAAAGGAAGCTGGAGGAGGGAGAAGACAGAGGAGGAAGCAATAAGGCAGGAAGAGTGGAAATAATAAAAATCCACTCCGCCCACATAGAGCACTTCACGGTAGGACTTATTATGCTGTATTTTGTATCCATTAACACATAACTGCCCTTCGATAATTATGCCCATTTGAAGGACGGGGAGGCCGAGGTCCAGAGCAGTGAAGTAGCTTTGCCCGTGTTCCCACAGTCAGTTGCTAGCAGAGCTGGGATCGAGCCTGGGAAGAGCCTGCCTCTTATCCGCTCCCGCCACATTCTGAATCATAACACTGTTAGAGCTGGTAGGGATCGGGGCTTGGGGATCATGCAGCTTCATTGCAGGGGTGAGGAAGGGAAACTCAGACGCAATTGCCCAGAGTCCTTACCAAGAGAGCAGAGTGCTTCAAGAGGTTCCCCTTCTTTTCTGAGCCCAACGTCCCCTCAGCGGCAGAAAGTTCTTCTTTGTGTCTAGCCAGACTCTCTGTTGCTGCAGAGCCAGCCCGGATGCTCCTCCTTGTGGCCATTCTCTGGAGGTGAGCGTGCTGTTTTGCCGGCCTGGCCTCGGAGGGGGCTGGAAAGCGCTCTTCCCCAGAGGGAGTGGAGGGTCTGGACGGCGGAGGGGAGCCTAGAGGGCCGGCTCTGTGTTTGGTGAATAAACACGGGAGTCGGGTTTCTGGCCTGTCCACTCTGCAGCTTTTCAGCGAGTGAGGGGCCAGGTGGGCCGGAGGGGGCTCCCGCGGGCGGCACATGAAGAGGCCGGGGCCTGCGGGGGCTGGGGCCCAGGGGGGGCGCTCCGGGCCGCAGCAGAGCGGGCCTTCGCGGGCCACGGAACTTCACACCTTTGAAAGGCTCCGGAGCGGCACGCAGAGAAAATAAACCGTTCCTCCCATCCGTGGCGGGCCTGCCACCCTCAGGGGCTCCCCGTCATGCACACGGAAACCCCGTAAAAGGGCCCAGTGTTTCCTTTTCCACTCCCCGAAAGGATGTGTGCTGAGCCCTGAGGACTGCCGGGCGTGGGTGACAGTGAATCCTGCTGGGATACCCCCCCCCCACAGTGCCCCGAGTGTTGCTTTGCACATCTGGAAAACAGGAGTAAAAATACCTCCTTTCGAGTTGTATTCTGCGGCGTTTGATGGCGAAACGGGGCATGCGTGTGACCGCACCTAGCCCACAGCGGGTGCTATGTCAGCGTGGCCCTCCTTTTCCTCTCTCCAAAACGCAAAGAAAGTCTGAGTTCCTCTCGGAGCTTCGGTTTCCTGCTCTGAAAAGTGGGGTTCGTGCCTCCCTCGTCCGGCTTACATGAGACAGCAGGGTACATGAGCATAGCACCTGGCTCGCGGGGGCCTCTCTAGCAGTAATTTCTTCCTTCCTTCTTTCCTCCATTCATCCTCCCTTCTGGGTGCTGGAGCCTCACTTTGCAAATGGGAAGGCCAGGCCCCTGTAGGTGGAGAACGCTCTGAGGATGAGTGTGATGCGCAGCACTGATGGGCATCGCTGTGCCACAGACCTGTAGGAGGGGCTAGATCTCAAAAGACTTTAGAAGAGAGCAGAGAGAATACAAGGATCAGGGAGTCCAAGGGATACTAGAACCAGTCTCACACTCGGGCCTCGTCTCATCAAAGGAGGGTGCAGGCAGGGACGGTGGGAGACTTGGGAAGAAAGGGAGGTCCTTGTTGCCTCTTGGCGCCAAGGAGGGCTTCCTGGAGGAGTGCTCTGTCCAAAGCCGTGGAGCTTAGTCTTTCTTCCCAGGTCTAGTCTGTTGCAAATGCTTGAGGCCCAGACTATTGCTAGCCCACAGCAAATTGGGAGATACCCCAGAAGTGCCCTCTTTCTCCCACATAGGCTTTTCAGGGCTGGGAGGAGACAGACCTGGGACCAAGAGGTGGGCAAATGTAAAAGCAGATCCCAGTGTGAGCTCTCCAGCAAGACTTACAGAGGTCGTGAGCTCCCTGTCACAGCAGGTGTCCAACAGCGGCTGGAAGGCCCGGGATGGCATAGAAGGGGGACCACGCATGAGCTGAAGGTGGGAGTATCTGGGAGACAGGCTTCTGAGTCATGCGCACGTGGGCTCCGGTTCCAGCTTTGCAGTTCACCCCTGTGTGACCTTGGGTTAGTTTCCTTCCTAACCTTTGTAAAATCCCCATCTCCTCATATGTAAATAGGCAGTAATTCCTACTTCATAGACTTGTTTGTTTTCGGAGAGTAAATGAGAGAATGCATGTAAAGCTTTTAGCACAGTCTGGCACGATCCGGAACATGTGGGTTCCCCTGCTTCAGCGGAGGGTCTGAGGTCAGAGAGGCCCAAGGTTGCAGGGGTTTAAGATCCTGTACTTTGAGGATTCTGAAATTAGAGGAGACTGAACACTTACATGAAGCTTCCCCTGTGTCAAATACTTTCTTAGGGGCTTTACAAACATTCACTTGCTTAATCTTCATAATAACCCTATACGATAGGTACTGTTGTTACCCATAATCTATAGATGAAGAAACAGAGAGAGAAAGCTAAGCAGCCTGCCCACAGTCACAGCTGCCGAAGTGGTGGGGCTGGGTCTGGACCCTGGTTCCACTGTCTGTGAAATAAGATTCTAAGATTACAAGATTCTAAAACCACTCCATGTTTCTTAGAGCCCAGAGAATTCAGTGTTATGGGTCTTTTATTAATAATAATGAACATCCAGGATGAGAAGAGAAGGTTCTAGAGCAGGGGTTGTTGAACTTTCTCTGTAAAGGGCCAATATCTTAGGTTTTGCAGGTCACAAGGTCTCTGTCAAGGCTACCCACTTCAGCTATCATAGCCAGTAGCTGAATGAATGGGTGTGCCTGTGTTTCAATAAAACTTTATTCACAAAAACAGGTGGCAGGCAGACTTGGCCTGAGGGCTGTAGTTTGCTGACTGCTGTTCTCAAGACCCAGATCTTGCATCTTCTGCTCTGCTGAGCACCTGGTGAGGGTTCCTTTCAGGGCTGAGCCTCAGGAGAGCCCCTTCTGCCCTGCTTTGGAGAGACAGAGGGGCCTGGGATGGTCAGGCGGGTTCCCGAGGGTGTGGGTGCCTCTGAATGTGGCTCTCTCTTTCTGTCCTGGAGAGGCTGTTGAAAAGGCTCCTCTCTCCAGCGGCGGAGCCTCATTACTCATGGGCTGGAAAACAATGTTAATTTCCCCCAAGCGGAAAGCAGCTGCACTTGTGAGCCGGGGCTCATTTTGCGACATGAATATTTATGGCATATCCCCTAATTAAGCCCAGAAATAAAATTTACCCTGCTCACGGGGCCACGGCAGACTGTAAAGCCATGTCAGGAACCAGCCTCTTGTGCCTGTGAAGTAGGGTTGTCAACGAAACATTTGTGTCCACAACCACTTGGCCTGGGTCAGTGTCCATAGGAGTAGGGGGAGGGGCGTTCCTGGGAAGGTCAAGTATCCTCGGTGTGGTCACATGCTGGTGGGGGGGGTCACCTGGTGGGTGACCATTGTCCCAGATCTGCACAGGGTGACGCAGAGGTGCCTCGAGGCCAGGCCCTAGCAATATTATTTTCCTTTAGTCGGGATGACTCAGGTATTTTGTGACTGGGCTTCCAAGGTCATTGCAGTGGCAAGAGCTCAGAGAGGGAGGCCGTGGCTGGGGTCTGAGTTCCTCCTCTGACACTGATTCTATAGGACCTGGGCTGCCCCACCAGCTTCCCCAGGCTTGGGTCCCCCGTTATCTCCGTGAAGGAGGAAATCCTCAGGCCACAGGATCTTGGAGCTCTTGCTGAGAACGACAGGAGGTGACAGCAGAGAAAGCGTTGTGGGCAATCTTTCCCCCCACGGTTCTGGGGTTTCTTTTACCTAAAGACCCCCCTCCTCTCAAACCTGGGAACGGAGGAAAGCTGGCGCTGCCCAGCCTGGAGTAACCTTGAGGGTTTCCGGAAACCATAAACTTTGGCTTCTCCTTGAGGGGGTCCTATCTCCAGAGCACTGCCTGGGCCTCATATCCTTTTCCGAGGAGCCAATAAACCAAGCAAATACCATAAAGCTCCTGCCTCCAGCCTCAGCTCTGCTGCCCGGAGTCAGACCCGGCGTTCAGAAGCCCGAGTTTCAGAACGCCACCATCAGGTTGACCAGGAATCCTGACCCTTCCTTCCCAGAGTGCAGCAGCTTGCCTTTGATTTCTCCCTTCTGTCAGCGTTTCATAGTTTTCCTCTTAGAATTTTCACAGCCATGGAGAGATCTCCGCCTTGTGCCCCCGCACCCCCCTCCAGCCCGCTGGCGTATACTGGGCTAAGGAGGGACATGCTTTCCTAAGGTGGGTCCGGGCCTGTAATTGTCCCAGGGCCTTGGCAATTGGCACACCTCATAAATTCCAAAGTCAACAAGATGTGGAAGCCGAGGGGACCCCCAGGCTGGAGAGGAAGATGTGGCGGGGGGTTAGGGGGTGGGTCAAAGGTAGCTTTAGTGCCCTCCATCTCCCACCTGCCCCACCTGGGGGAGCCCCGGGACTTCCTGCTCTCACTCTCCACCTTGACATCCTGAGCTCTGATCTGGTTACAACAGATCCTTAAAGGGACCTGAGAAGCCTTCTTTCTCACACCTTCTATAAATAGGGAGGCTGCCAGTGTAGACAGGGGCTTTCCCAGGTCAGTGTCAGGGCATGTATGGTGGCATTGACACTGGGCCGGGGTTAGGAAGCCTGGACTCAGGTTCTCGCCTCAGCTGAACCCAGATCCTTGTCACACACTGAGCTCTGATCCCCACACTATAGTGCCCAGACCCCGCTGCGGATTGTTGCCTCAGCTTGTAACCCGCGGGTCGCAAGAAAGTGGGAGGAAGGATCATGGCTTCCTCTGGCCCACTGCAACCACAGGAACCACTACCGCCATTTACAGCTGGGCCACCATCTTCGCTGAGCGAGGATGCCACACTCTTCTTACTGGTTTGGAGGTTTGGTGCGGAACACTGACGCAGACATGAGACTCTGGGAACAGTCACTTTACTTCTCTGGGCTTCGGTTCTCTCATCTTGAAAATGGGAATTCTTACGCTCCTGGCTCACCTCTCCCCTCCGCTCCTTACAGGATCAAATGAGATGATTAGGAAGGTGCTTTGTCAGCTGAATGCATTCGTGTAGGAGAGAGTAAGCCTCAGAGTCATCCCTATTGTGTCATCATTTGCTGTTCACTCTCCTTCCTGCCCAGCCAGAGGGTCTCCTGTGCCTAAGACCTAAGTCCAGGAGCAGATTTGTTGGTCAGGGCCCCCAGGGGAGGCCGGGAGCTCTTCTGGGAGGCTGGAGAAGCTGCAGAATCAGAGGCTGAGTACCCTTTGTTCTTGCTTAGGTCTAAGCCTTCCTGCTAGAGCCGTGCGCCACACGGTTGACACCTCTTCGTTTAGTGCTGAGGCAGGCTTCCGGGGGAGCGCATGGGCCCTGCCTCTCCCTACGCCCCCACAGAAGTCCCCACCCCATGGGAGAGGACACAGGACATCCTGGCGGGGCCAGACACCCAGCTCTGCACTCGAAGCACCCTCCTGATTTCCACCAGCTCTTGTGTTGGGGGAGGAAAACGTGGTCCACATACGTTGGTTCAACTGCATGAACACCATCACAAAGCTTTGTAAGAGCCACTTGTGCTCGTGTGTCCTGTTGGGGAATCTTAGGCACTTTTTGAAGGTGTTTTTCTCCCTGTAGGGAAAACAGGGAATCCTAGTGCCCCAGGAGCAACCAACTTGAAACCTTCAGTGCTTCCTTGTCCTCCCCCCACCCCCCACAATTGGAAAAGACCCAAGTCAGTCTCCCCCAGAGCATGGCAATCCCTTATGCCTGGCAGTAAAGCCCCCCATGACTTGCCCCAAGCTATCTTGATAGCATCCTACCAGGCGGGGCCATTCGTAGTTAGAACCTACCTGGCTATGAAGTTTCTTGCAGCCTCTGTTTACACTGTTCTTTCTCCCTGACTGCGTTTCATCCCCACCAGTCCTGGAATGTGACCCTTCCCTTAAGCTCCAGCTCCAGCCCAACCTCAGCCTTCCCTTTATCATTCTAAATGAAAGCTTTTCTAGCTGAGGATTTGGTCCTGAGTGATGACAGTACATGTTACTAAAGAATGAGTAACTGAATGGATGGATGGATAGATAGAATGGATGGGTGACGATCTCACGTAATATCTCTGTATTCTCTTTTTGCTTATCCCTCTGCTAAAATGTGCCAGGCTGATATTCTGGCACATGCTGAGGTTTGAGAACACATGAAGGAATGAATGAGTGTGCAGTGACTGAGTGGATACGGGCATCCATTTACAGAGCATGTGCTACGGGCCAGGCAGGGGCCCAGATGCTGATGTGAGCTGTGAGTAAGACGTGCTTTCTGCCCTCATGCCCTTACCTCTGAGCTGAGGAGTCGGAGAGGTGCACAATCCATTCCTTATTTAGTTAGCCTTGTGATAGAATGCCATGAGGGAGGAAAATTAATAAGCAAATGAATGAATGTGTGAGGAATGAGTGAAGACAGGAATAAGCAAACAGAATAAGGGAGGGGATGAATGTGAAAATGGATACAGAGGAGCATAAATGAAGGAATGAAGGCATGATGGACGAAGGTTAATCTTACCAGGACAAGAATCCACGCCACATGACCTGGTGTTTATGGGCCCAAGGCCTAGAGGCCAGGGTTGCCCAAAGTCAGCCCCTCTCCGGCTTCCCTGGGGGCGGGGACAGCAGGCGGTGAGAGGGGGAGCCAGGCCTTGAGCATCTGCGGGCCACCCCGTGTTTGCTATCTAAGCACCTCTAGAACAGAAAGTCCGCCGTGGAAAGGGCTGAAGGTTGCAGCATGTAGAATCTCAGGGCCTTGAGGGTCTGATTTTTGCTCCGTGCATGGAATGAACCTCAGAGCTTTTGCAGTCACACCCAATACCACATATACCCTTTGTGGTGAGAAGTCAGGCTCAGGACCGGGAGGGGCCTGCCCAAGGCACACCACCAGGGCCCTGATGGCAAGGCGCCTTTGCCGGGACCATCAAAGGCCCTTTTTCATGTCTGACCTTGCCTAATCCTGTCCCCCGTGAGCCCGCCTCCAGCTCCCTGGCCTCCTCCCTGTTCTGGCACATGCAGCCTCTGCTCAGCTCGGAACCTTTGCGCTCTTCGTTCCCTCTGCCTGGGATGTGCTCCCAGACATCCATCGTCTGGCCCTCTCATTTCCTTCAGTGAGGTCTCAAAAGTGACCCTAAGTCCTTCTGTGGCCACTGTATCTGTAATTTTATCCCTGGCTGCTTCCTTCTCTATCCTCTTCCCTAACTTTAATTTTCCTCTATAGCATTTATCCTTACCTAACACACTCTACATCTTTCTTATTTGTTTTGTATCTATTTCTCCTGCCGGAGGGCAGGGACTTTGAACGGCTTTGCTCACTCCTATACCCCAGCAGCAGGACGAGAGCCTGCCCCTAAATATGTACCAAAGGGTCAATGAAGCAAAGGCTCAGATCCAGCCTCACCTCTCTGTCCCAAAGCCATGTCCACTGTCTTTTCTTGCCTGCACACCGCAGCAGCCTCCCCCCCGGACCCCTCAGCCTCTTCCCTGAGCCCAGCTTCTTCCTGACCTCCAGCTGCCTCTTTGGGCTGGAGTGATCTTTCCTCTCTGATAAATATGACCATATCATTCCCCTTCTGGAAGCTCTTGATTGTTCCCCTCTTTTCTTTCTTCTTGCCTCTGTCTTTCCTGACCTTGTAAACTAAAGATCTAAGATAATACAGGAGAAGTGTCTGACACATGGCACTGAATAAGGGGTAGTTGCCGTCATCCCCAAACACTTGGGCATCTGCATAGAAGGTGCAACAGTGGGGTAGTGGACTGTTTTAAGGTGTAGTGGGGTGTGGCACAGCATGGACAGGCACACGGAAATGGCAGTAGTGTGTCACGAACTGAGGAATTGTTGGTAGGCTGGGCTTGTTGGCACACTGAATTCAGTGGGACAATCCTGACCACTGGTTGGGAGAATGGGTTGGGTCATATCCCAGAAGGTATTGACTGCAAAACTGAGGTGCTCTGCCTTATGCTGCCAACTGTAGGACACCTCTGTGAGCTCCTTCAACAAAATTCAGGACAATTCAGCTTTGTCCAGCACTGATAGGAGTCAAGTGCTAGAGTGGACACTTTCATAGGGAGTCTTCAGCAGGATTTAACAATCCTATGAAATCTGTATAATGGTCCCCATCTTACATGTGGAGAAACCCAAACCCAAAAAGCTTGGCTAACTTTCCCAAGGCAACTTGCAGTAGAGATTTGAACCCCGGCCTGGGTGACCTGAAATCTTAATATCTTTTTATCACCCAGAGGCCTAGCATGCATCAAGTGTGGCTGGTCGAATGCAAGCCTTGCCACAGAATGGCCCCAATAACCTGGGTGCTGGTGACACTTAACCCGACAGCTTTTCTCGTCCCCACAACGGCCTCCATAGCTCCAAGCCATGAATCGGGCCTTCATACAGCCTTTTGTAGACTCGGGAGTCAAGAAGAAAATTCACATTTCTTTGGAAAACACATTTTCTTTTAAAGAAGAATTTTTTGTTTTCATTTCAAACAGCCCCAGCTGGTGATGAGTGGTGAGGAGAGGTGCCCTGTTTTCCATCCTAACACCTATTTCCAGGTGGGGGCAGGGAGGGCTCTAGCCCCAAATGTTATTTCAAAACCTTTCCGGGCCTTGCAGCTCCATTTCCAGGCCACGTGCTACAAAGAAAAGCACGATTCCCCATTACATCGTGTTGCCCTTTCTGGTTCGAGCACCTTTCAAAGCTGGAGGAGCCGGTCGGCTGCAGCGCGCCCCCTCCTGTCCCCGCATGGGGAGTTTCACCGCCTGATGGAAAGCTTGAATACACAATCTTGCCGCAGCCGATGGCCACCCTCCCAATAGGCCTGCCTGTCTCGAGCAGCGAGGCCCCGGCCCTTCCGGAGACAGACGCCCAGAGCCCGTGGGGCGTGCGAGCTCCTGCCCACGCTCTGCCCCCAGATACGTGCCAAAGGAAGCAGGCCGGCCAAGTCTTGTCTTCGACGGTGCCGGCAGAGACGGAGGCCACGTTCCCTGTCGGAGGGCCACCTTCGGGCACTTCCAGATAGCCAGCTGCCACTTTATTAGCGGCAAACATCCCCATCTGAACCAGGCTGGGAAAGAAAATATTTATGCTTGCCTGTCAGGAAGACCTTCATTTTTCTTCGGAGGGAGCCAACCAGGGGGCTGGGCCAGAGCTGAAAGAATGTGACATGTCTGTAGGGCTGCTCCAGGCCCTTCGGCTGTACAGGCTCCGTGAAGACTCCAGAATATTCTCGGGGCAGCTCTGGACAGGCACGAGAGGGGCTTCAGGAGGGAGGGACAGGGGAGCCCAGGAGAGGTGGGGCCGTGTAACAGGAAGGCACTGCGGCCCGTCGACCTGGAAACAAGGGAACCAGGGTGTGGGGTGCGGAGGCTGCAGTGAGAGATCAGGCCCAAGCACACCACAAAATGATCTCATTATTAATTCAGAAAGTGTAGCTGTATTAATAAAAAGTGACTTTGTACTAAGAGCAAGATAATCTTGTATTCCAGAAAATGCTGACACTGGTGCAAAGCCTAGTTGTCTAGCTGGGCATATATTAAAACAAATTTATGTTATTATTACTGTATCGTGGTCATTATTTTGAACAAAAGTCACAAGACAATTCTTCCACGGCTTCAGAGATGTCTGTGGAGCAACAGCTCTGGGGGACAGCTGTACCTGATTACAGTAATTGGGTTATAAGGTGCAAGGCTGGATAAGCAGGCTCCAGACTCCGAGCTGTCAGCACAGAGCCTGGTGTGGGGCTCGAAATCACAAACTGAGATCCTGACCTGGGCCGAAGTCAGATACTTAATGGACTGAGCCACCCAGGCGCCCCCTGGCTCTCTCATTTAACAGTTGTGCTATGAATCCAGAGCACTCTATTCAAGATTTAATCTTTTTGATAAAACAGAGCCAGCAAATGTGTCCGTCTCCAGGCTATCTTGAGAATAAGGGAAGGGAAAGTCTGTGAAACACTCAGCACGGTGCTAGCCAGCAGTGATGGGTGGGAGTGGTCCACATGACACTACTCTCTCTAGAGGAGCGTGTCAGTAATTTGTACTCAGATGTGAATCGATGTCTGCAAATGTGCGTGAGTATAATTACTAGTTCCTATCTGTATTAGTCGGCTTGGCTGCCATAAGAAAATACCGTAGACTGGGGTGTCTTAAACAATCGACTTTTATTTTTTCATAGTTCTGGAGGCTGAGAAATCCAAGATCAAGGTGCTGACAGCTTTGGTCCCTGGTGAGGGCCCTTTTCCTAGCTCACACATGGCCACCTTTTCACTGTGTCCTCACATGGCAGAGAAAGAGGAAGAGCTCTGGTCTCTCTTCCTCTTTTATAAGGACACTAATTCCATCAAGACGATCCCACCCTCATGACTTCATCTAAACCTAATTACTTCCCAAAGGCCCCACCCCCTAATACTATCACATTGGAGGTTAGGGCTTCAACATATGTGTAGGAGTACTGACAATACTGACTCTATCTTTGGCTTTCCGTCGTGTTCATGTTTGCTCAGTGATGAGGCCATGTGTTCCAGCCCCCTGAGAGATTAATATGCCTGCCTCAGAAATGCCCGCCAAGGCCAGGATGGGGGGAGGCTTGGTTTGGCCTCTCATGAATCTGTTACAGTCTTTTCCCAATCCTTTTTTAAATTTTTAAATTTTTAAAAAATGTTTTTATTTATTTCTGAGAGAGAGAGAGAAAGAGAGAGAGAGACAGAGTGAGCAGGGGAGGGTCAGAGAGAGAAGGAGACACAGACTCTGAAACAGGCTCCAGGCTCTGAGCTAGCTGTCAGCACAGAGCCTGACGCAGGGCTCGAGCCCACGAACCATGAGATCATGACCTGAGCCGATGTTGGATGCTTAACCGACTGAGCCACCCAGGCGCCCCAGTCTTTTCCCATCCTGATGCACAGATGGCTTCTTCAGATCAAATTACAGGTTAGCTGTCAATTCAGTGTATGCAAATCCATTGAAATGTGTGCAGGAGAGCCTAGCACAGGTTAACGTCATGGGCCCAGGCTACAAGTGTGAATGTATCCATGTGTGGCGTGTGTGTACATAAGCGTGCACTAGCGTGGGAAGGGCATGACTCTAACCGCAGTAGACAGTTGTCCTTCAGCCCGGCCTGGCAGGGCTCCTGCTCTCACCGGCCCATAGTGGCTGCTGAAGGGACCTGGGTGGAGGGGCCCCGAGGCTCACTGGGACTGGGGAGCTGTTCAGCTGTAGGTACTGGAGGAAATGTTTTGTGATGCAGAGGCGCCCCAGCCTCTGAGAGCACAGCTTTCCTGACAAGGGGACACAGAACCTGTCCTTGATGTTGTGGGGAACTTTATTAGCTCATCTTCATCCAGCATGGGACCCATCTTCATCTGTTCAAATGGATCATTTATCTCATTTATAGCCTTCCGTGCTTCAGCCCAAATGACATTTGCTTAGCAATTGGCCTGTTTGGAAAAGCCAATGTATTAGAGTAAAACACTGCATGATCTTTCTGAGCTGGGAGTGCAGGGAGCCAGACCCATGGGAGAGGGTAGGAGGGAGGTGGGGGGCATTCAGGTGGTCAAGGATCCCACGGAAACAGGCAAACACATTATCCACTCCAACACAGGCAATTTTTTCCCCAGGGTGGCTAATTAGCAGGCGGCTGCCTGGGCTTTCTACTTAACTTGCCAAATTAGAATGCTCAGCACAGCGATCTGTGTTTATGCTCAAAATCTGTCGCCCCTCTTCCCCAACCAGGAGAGGAGCTCTGGCTGCTAGCTCTGGAGCCTGGAGACTGCTCAACTGGCATTTCAGGGGCCTGGATGGGGCGCCTTCTCCATAGAAACTTCCGCCCTGTTGGAGAGCTCTGAAAATGGCAGGCTCATCAGTGCAGGGACACAGGACACCGTCCACCTACAGGCACAAATCTCTCTCCTCTTATGTAAACACGACACAAAATCACAGGCACACAGATTCGCCCAGAGGCACAGGCACCCACCTTCAGAGACACACACATGTGAACAGAGAGGTGCAGGCTCTCACCCAGCAAGCACATCCATTCACACTAATACCCAGAGATACCCTGAGACCTATACCCATAGACACACACACATACCCACGTGCCTGCACGCATATGTGCATACACACATATCTACACTTACATGCTTACAGTAGATACACCTTCACGGCCTCCTGGAACAGGTAGGTGAGTAAGAGAGCGCATGGAGACGCTCTCAAACAAATCTATGGAAACAAAAATTCTCAGAAGCCAGCCTCAGTGATGCTCAATCCCAGTCAGATTTGAGAATGATACATCTGATGACGTTTCAGAGATCTGATATCAGATTCAGAAACCAAGCACACATCCGAATTCTCCTATGAGAATCACCAGTGGAAACACTCATATCTCGATCCCCCAGGATCAGATAAGCCATTGGTAAGACTTGTGGTACAGCGGTAGCCAGGAGAGCTTGCGAAGGTTCCCTTGTGTAATGAACACAAAACCCTTTTATCATTAACAATAGAAACAGAAGTAAATGGCTCACTGCTGATTATTAGGACGAAGAACAATTTGATTGGATACTCTCAGGATGTTTTAAAGTCATGGCTCTTCTGTTTTGGTTTGTCGTTGCAAGAACATAGAATAACTGGGAGTCAACTTCTGCCTGCTTGACTTCCTTGGTCTTTATTACACAGGAGCAGTGACGACAAATGTACCTTGTCCAGATTTTGATTCAACCACAGATGTTTCATAGTATCTAAACTGGAATATCCCATCCCTTCCTGCTCCAGACAGGGAAACTGAGGCCCAGGTAGAGCATCCGACTGCTCAAAGTCATAGAGCTGTTGTTGATTTCTTTGAGCTGCAGTATGGAGAGCACACAGCAACAGCGCCGTAAGTGTTAGCTGCTTGTTGTTACGGTTACTTTTCTATCATAGTCATTATCATTAGCTGAGCAAGGCTACGAATCCGGATCTTCCTCCCATCTGGTTTATAGTCAGGGTTTCCTTTTCAGTTGAGAAGACACGGGGACGGGGCGGGGGGGGGGAGGCAACAGAAATCTGGGCACCCCTCCCAGTCCCATCTTTTCTAATTATGCCCTGATTGATGGACTCCACTCCCTCCACTTTCCAGGGAAAGGGGCAAAGCAAGGTTGCTGAGAGTGGTCCGGGTGGCAGCAGGGTGAGCCTTAAGGGAGAGGGGAGTGCCCCCTCTCGATGAGGGGCTTCAAAGCACATCTTATTCCTGCTACCTCTGGGAGAGGCCTTCAGAGATACAACTCTGATCAGCATCTGGCAGGACAGAGCATTGGCAGGCACTGGGACTGGGAGTGCCCCTTCTGTGTGCAGCTCCCTAGAGAGTCTCTTCAGGCCAAGGAAAGCTTTGTTCTAACCACTTCTCCTGAGCCAGGGCTGCTGGGTGGTCTAGGGGCAGGAGGGCAGAATGGGGGTGGGGTGGGCCAAGGCCAGAAGGAATATGGGGTGGAAGACTGGGGGTGGGGAGGGTGGATCCGCCCATGGGGTTGGGGTGGGCTGGTGCAAAGGGAGAGTTGGGGTTAGCAGAGGAAGGTTTGGAGGCACTGGGGGAGTAGGAGGGATCCGCAGAATTCGAGAACCACCCGGAAGGTCTAGGGAACCAGGTGGGAGTCCTTGAGGGTGAGGACACAGGCAAGTCCCCTTGCTCAGACACTCCCATCTCAGGTGGCTAGTGGGAGGGGTCGGACGCCAGGAGCTGAGCCCCTCTACACTTTGTGTCTGAGGCTCCAGAACATGTGGCCGACCCGCCCCCCCCTTTCCACCCCCGCCGAAGGACTGCCATTTGGAATGCATTTGCAGACACATGGATTGTTTTTAAGTTAATGCTTTTTAATTCACTCTGTTTCCCAGTTGTCGTTTTTTATTGAAAAGGCGGATTCTGCCGGTGTGTGTTCCTTTGCGGGGGTGGCGGAGGGGGTGGCGTGCTTCATGGGCCGGCCGAGATCCTCGAGATCCGATGAGAGGCAGAGACAGAGACAAAGGCACAGCGAGACACCGTGGAACGAGTAAACTGGGTCAGAGAGCAAGAAAGACTGGGAGCGGGATGCACAAAAGGCCAGGACTGAGAGCCACAGAGAACCTTGGAAGGGAAAGGGAGGGTCACGAGGCCCTAGAGGCAGGGCGTGTGTGCTAAGAAATCCTGCTCTGGGGGGACCCCGGAGGGTACCCCTACCTCCAGCAAGAGACCTGGGGCTGATTCCCTTGAGCATTGACAAGGTTGAACTGGCCGCAGAGAAAGGGGTGGAGGGACGAGGAAGGCAGCGTCCTCTGTACGCAGGACCCGGGTCGCCGGGTCGCCGAGGGCTAGAGATCGGAGATCCGAGAGAAGAGGACCGGGGAGTCAGGGGTGTTCCCTCCCCGACCCCGCAGACCCCCTGTTTCCGAGCAGAGCCAGTCCTGCGCCTCGGCTCTCGGCTCGTCTCTCGGCTCCCGAGGGTGGCGCCCAGGGCCTGCCGCCGCCCACAGCGAGTTACCTAAGCTCTCTGGGTCCCGGCCGGGCCACTTGCAGAAGGAGCGTTGGTGGCCCGCTCAGGCACGAGGTGGGGGAGGCGCCGGCTGGACCGGGGATTTTTGGCCGGGCCACTGCCCCGGGGGGCTCATGTTTATGCAGGAGTCGCGGCAGACGGAGAGAGTGGGACTCGAGAGCTTCCTTCCTTCTTCTTTCGCAGCTGAGAATCATTTCGTCTCCCTCCCTCCCCCCTCCCCCCCACCCTCCCCACCCCGTCCCTCCAACCCCCGCCCCGCGCCGGGACCCCTCTTCTCTACATCTGCGCCGGGTTCCTGCGCACTTTCCCCCGCCTCGTCCTCCAAAGCGCCAGTGTAGACACAGCCGCCGACACACAAAGGCGCTCACATGCCAGCACGTGGTAGTCGTGTAGACACTCGTGGCACACAGACGCACGACGCAAGGTGCTGAGGACCCGGAGGGGGACTTTCCCCGGCCCGGGCGGAGAGGCTCGCGCGGAGGGGCAGTGGCTGGATGGCCGAGTTCCCCGCAGGCCCAGAGCCCTCGAACCGAAAGCCTGGGTAATGAGAGCTAATTACGTGTGCAAACAGCCGCGGCACAGGGCGCGGGCGCGCGGCGGGCCGTGAGGGCCACCGCCCCGGCCCGAGCCCCGCCACCCGGCCCAGCAGAGGGGCTCTGCGGGCGCGGCTCGGGCTGAGGGCGCGCGCGGCGGCGGGCGGAGGACCCTCTGCCTCCAGCGCCGGCCTGGGCACACAAGCGGGCGCGAGCGGTCCGGGGACCTCGCGGCTGGTGGGTCGCCGCCGGGTAAGAAGCCGGGCCGGAACTGGGTCTCAACACCCCCTCGCCCTGGCTGAGCGGGCCCAGGCGGAGTGGGTCCGAGCATTGGGACCCCTGGGTTTCTCTTACTGTCGCGGCCTCCTCTGAGCATCCCGGTCTCCGTGGAACACGGACGCGGCTCTCCGTACTTTGTCATCCGAGGCCAGTGCTCCCAGGGAGTGCCTACGGAACGAGAAGGGGACAGAGTCTGGCAGACTCTGGTGCTGGCGTCAGGAGCCCAGTCTGCCCCTGCCCGATGAGCCACGCGACCCCCGAAAGAGCGACCTCTCTGAGCGAGCCTTTAGTTGCGCATCCACCAAATGGGAATGCGGCGACCAGGCAAGCAAGCCTCGATTGAGGGCTTCAGACGCGCAGTCCAAGGCGGAGGAGAAAGGCGAGAATGAGGCTTTACAGTTTGCACTACTGGCCTGAATCAGCGATCTCGTTCTGTAGCTTTAGGAACCTTTGGCCGACTGGGTGGGAGTGGCGGAGGGGGAGGGAATTGTATTTCTGTATTTATAGATGAAGCCCCGAGAGGTCAAATGTTTCATTAGAAGTCACACAGCGGGGAGAGGCAGCTGGTTTTCCGGACTCCAGATTTCAAGTTCAGTCTCTGTGCATTCTCCTCCACCGCTCCCGTGCGCCCCTGGACCCCCAGGCACCTCCGGCGCTCGGCGCTGCGCTCGGCGAAGCCTGGGAGCTGCGAGCCGGTGTGCAGATCGCGAACAGCTGTCGCTGTCTGCGAGTCGCGCCACCCGGGGCTCGCGGTGGGCCCATGGCGCCTCCTTGCGCTGGTGGTCGGAGGCGCACCCGGCTCCTGGCCTGGCCGGTTCCCTACCACCTTGCCTGACCTGAGGCGAGGCGTCGGATTCCTCTGCTTCAGTTTGCCCCTGTGCATTAGAGGGTTGATGAGCTGCGGCAGGGGTGACGTGGGCTGACCTGAGGTGACAGAGGGATGAGCTTTCCATAACGTATACTTCGTGAACCATAAAGCACGATACCCACTACGTCCCAGAGTGGGGACATTTTGGTTTTCTCTGCACTTCCACCTGTGTTCTTGTCCTTTATAGGAGTCCAGTGAGGCTGGCAGGCCAGGAGCTGTGATTCCCAGTGTACAGATGGGGCAACTGAGGCAGACCCAAAGCCACTCACTGGCGAGTACTGGATCCACACCCAGCCTGGACCTTCTTTCCCTCCCTATGGGGCACCTCACTGCACTGAGTTCTTGCTCTCTCCGAGGCTAAGGAATAGGGCCTTGGAATCAGCCGGGGATTCGAATTTCAATCTTGTGCTGGCTGTGGGATCTTAGGCAAACCACAGAACCTCTCTGGGCCTCAGTTCTGAATCAGAGAAACTGGGATGATGTCACTCTTCAAGAGTGTTATGGTAGGGGTGGATTAATGGGTCTGGGCGGGGCAAGGTGGGGGGCGGGGTGGGGGTGCTTAGTGGCTCAGTCCGTTGGTGTCAGACTTCAGCTCAGGTCATGATCTCATGGTTGGTGGTGGATTTGAGCCCCACATCGGGCTCTGTGCTGACAGCCCAGAGCTTGGAGCCTGCTTCCGCTTCTGTGTCTCCCTCTCTCACTCCCCCTCCCCTGCTCACCCTCTGTCTCTCTCTGTCTCAAAAGATAAATAAACATTTTAAAAAATTTTAAAAATGGGGCTGGGCAGGGTGTATGGAGAGTGGAGTACAGCAACTGTACCTGCACAGTAGGCTCTTTCATCAGGGAAAGTGGTGGCTGCTGGGAGGGGGAGGGGTGGAGCACTGCACCCCTCCTGCGGCCACTGTGAGCCCTGCACCTAGGGGTCTGGCCATTGCTGGGACTTGAGAAGCAGCTGGTTGCCTGTGCCCACGGCCCTGAAATCCAGTGACCTTGTCCAGGGCCTTGGACAGATCCTGGGAGGCCTCCTCCTCCTTATAGGTGGGGACATACAGGCCCTGAGACAGAAGCCACTTTCTTGGGGCCACATAGGAAAGATGTGGGCCTGGCTCTGGAGCTGGTGGGCCAGGCCAAGGAGGTGAGGCAGCGGGGGCCAGGTCTTGGTAAGGAAAAGTGATATGGGGGAAGTAGCAGGTAGGATCCTTGCTCTAGAGGGATAAGACTCAAGAGGCCTGCAGGGAGGCGGGGTCTCAAGGCGCCTCGTGGGGACACAGTGGACAGGCTGAGGACAGGAGACGTATCTGGGGCAGACTGATGAGAACAGAGAAGAAGGCTGTCCCCCTCCCCTCTCTGCAGGACTGTGGATCTGACAGGAGCCCTACCTAGGGTGAACCCAAACCTGTATGGGGAGGGTGGGAGAAGGCAGGCAGGAAGGCACCTGTATGAGACCCAGCTGAGGGGCCAGGTGCCTGGGCGCAGATGCAAGGAGGCTCTCAAACTTCTGTAGCATCAGAGTCACCTGGAGGGCCTGCCTAATCACTGACTGTTGCCCCTCCTCCTGGGGTTACTGATGTACCTCTGAGGTTAGAGGTGGCGTTTCTCACAAGTTCCCAGGTGGTGCTGATGCCGCTGGTCTGGGGACCAAACTTTGAGAATCACTGCTCTGACCCTTCAGAGAACTTCCCCCGAGACTCCCAAGGCTCACCAGGCCCACATATATAGCACATCGGTCTGGGTTACTCTTATTCTGAGCAATTAGAGAACATTTCCTGGCCCTGCCCGCAACATCCGAGGTGCAACGTGGCTGGGTCTCCAAGCCCCTTCTCCAGGCCCCTTCACTCCAATGGCTCAAAGAAGAATAAGTTCTCTATCTGCCGGTTGGGGCAATCAGGCAGGCTTCCTGTAAGATGGAGACTCAACTTGAAGGGCTGCTAGAGGGAAGTCAGGGCAACAGCTGGCCAGGGGCCGAAAGGTGGAGATTGAGATACAGTATGACCCTCCAATGGCTGCATGTAACATGGAAGGGACCTGGGGCCCTGCTCTAGTCATGCACCTCATCTCCACCCCCTACCCCCCATGACAGGGGGAAGGGGGACTGCAGCAAGCACTCAGATGACTGTCAATGAAAGTGCTGTTGCCAGCTGGTCTGGCTGGGGCCGGCACCGGTGCTGCAGAGTCCTTTTGGTGGCGGTTCCAAAAGGGGCAGGGTTGGAGAGGCCCAGTGGCCACCCTGCCTGCCTTGGTTTCTCCATCTGAGGAACGTGCGTCATGTGTTTGCTGTTTCCCTGACCTTCCCAAGCTGCCAGCAGGATAATATATGGAAATTGCTTTGACCTCCTGAGAAAAGAGGGTCTCCAGGAATAGAAAGTTCAGCCACTAATCCCGTCCCCCCAGACTTCCTACTAATTCCTGCTTCCGATGTCAGCCTGGCAGGTTGAATTTAGCCAAAGAAAGAACAACTTAGAGGGATGATGGTTTTTCTAATGGGTCCTGTTCTCCAAACACATCCCCACACAATACACATGCACACACAGCCTGGTCACAGGCCCCCCCTCACGCACAGCCCTTCTCTACTCTTGCGCGCGCACACACGCCCCCCGCAGAGCGGTCATAATTGTGGAGAATAATTAGAACTAACATTTGCACAGGGCGCTGCCATTGACAGAGCCGTTCCACCATGCACTTTTACTGAATCCTCACAACAACCTGAGAGGCAGAGATTATTGCCATTATTAACTGAGGCTCCGAGAGGTTAAGTGACTTGCCCAAGGTCACTCAGCTAGCAAGTGAGCTATGGCTCCAATTTGGGTCTCCTGACTCTTAGTGCTGCCCTCTTTCTGCTGTCACATGCTCCTTCCTCCATGCAGGCAGCTATGCACATTCCTTTGTTCATTTCTTTGTTCACTCAACGGATATTTATTGAACATCATTCATAGGCCAGACTCTGTCAGGTGCTGGCTGGCTTACTGCACCTTCTCGACTAACTCTCATGACAGACTAATGAGCTGGGTACTTTCCCCATCCTCATTTTATTGTAGTGGAAATGAGGACAGAGAGACTAAGTGACAGAGTTGAGATTGGTGCCCACAGTAGGACCCCAGGGCTCCAGCCCTGCTCTCCTGATCCCATGTGCACGCACACCCACAATCACACAAACCTCTGCCCATGTGCTACATGTGTGAGCTCCTCCAGCCCCTTCTCTCCTAGGCAGGGGCTAGAGCAGCAAGCCACCTGCCCAGGCCCTGTATATCAGAGCCCCCAGCCCGTCCCTGTCACCCAGACATTTCAACTGAATAGGCCCAGAAAATCAAGGATAGGATTTTCTCCAAAATGCCATTGGCATCTCTTGGGACAGAGTCACATTTTCCTACTGATTACACAACACTGTAGCATTTACAATAGTCACTCCGTCCGTCAATACCAGTTGGAGGTGGCAAGAAACGTCCCTCCAGCCCCCACCCTGTGCTGACCCAGGCTGAGAGCAGAGGCAGGATGCATGGAAGAATGGCCCCTGCCCTTCACAGAACCCGAGACAAAGGAGAGAGGTACCCCCAGGGATGGCCTAGGGGTTACTGTCACTAATACCCACGGACCTTAGAGTCACACAGACTTGGATTCTGATCCATGCTTTGTGCTCTCTAGCCATGTGACTTGGGAAATTTAATGACTTCTTCAAGAGCCTCAGTTTCCTTGTGTGCAAAATGGGGACAATGACACCATCGTGGGGCCAGCTGTGCGAACTGAAGGGGGCCCTGCTTTGAGCACCGGGCGAGTAGAAAGACTTGTAGGCTGCTGGACCTGAGCTGAGACATAGTCTCGGACCACATCCTGTCCTCTCTTGGAAGGACAAGCCCGATTTCCCAGTGGAATTGCCTGGTGTCCCCTCTGCTCTGTACTTGGAAAGTGAAGGCAGGTGATGAGGTAGGCAACTCTCATGCCAGTAAGGCGCCGGGCACGCCTGGTGGTCTGAGTCCAGAGGCCTCCCTTCTCTTAACACGGAGGCTGTGCGTCAGTGCAGAGTTGGAAAAGACCTCAGAGAACAAGGGGCCATGTCATGGGAGCCGTGTGTGCATGCACACACATGAGTATGTGTGTGTGTGTGTGTGTGTGTGTGTGTATCGTTGTGGAAAGAGCATGGTTTCTGAGGCTTGAGTTTTTCTCCTCATTTATTTAATAGATGTATATTGAACACCTACTATGTGCTAGGGTTGTTCTAGATGCTGAGGCTATCACCATGAACAAGGGGGGAAAACCCGCAAACCTCATAGCAGCTGGATTCTAGTCAAGGAGACAGACAAGGTCCATGTAAACAAAAAATCGTGAATCCTAGCTCTGCTGTGGGGGTTTGAGCACGCCACTTGGACTCTCTGAGCATGAGCACCTCCGTTTGGGATATTACATAATGGCTTCTGCCTCACAGTGCAGTTCTGAGAGAATGTATATAAACTGAAAGTGTGTTGCAAACTGGAAAGCCCCGAGCTGGTGTGCACCTCTCTGGGTGTGTGTAAACACGTGTGCTTGCCAGCACCTGTTTTTCTTGGCTTGGTGAATGGAGCACCTGTGGGACTCCGGAAATGGTCCCGGATTCCATGAAACCCACAACTCCCCCCATCAGAAATGCAGGGAGGAAACCATGTGGCTCTGATACACTGACCTTGGGCTTGGGTTTGCCCTGGGACACATATCCTGTGAGTTTCTCTGCTGGGAGCGTAGTTCTCAATCCCTTTGCTCTAACCATTTCACTTTGAGGAGGGCAGAGGGGGTCAGGCTGAATTCTGGAAATGCCCTATGCCTGGGGACAGGGGATACAAGGCTGGTCCCAGATGCCAGAGAGAAAGCCCAGTGAGGGGCATGGACAGAGGAGCCCCTGAGCAAAACTGTCATCTCCAAGTGTTCCTTACTTATCTCTGGTTGTTAAAGCCCTCACACTCCACTGGATGCAAAGAACGTGGTACCAACGTCCAAGCATAGGTACCAGAGGGGGTCCCAGTGGAAATCACCCATCTCAGTCCACCTCCTGCTCACAGTGCCCAGCCCAGCTCAGTCTGGCTCAACTACACACATTGCAAACCTTCCAACTCAAGCCATGCCAACCCCTCTACCCAACCCGGGCCAAGCTCCCCTGTTCCACTCATCCCAACTGCTCCCCATCTAGCTCAGTGTTAGATAAGTGTGGACTGGGTATTCCCACTATTCCTCTCCCCTTCTAGTGTGCCTCTCTGTCCCGCAGGTGCTGAAAATCTAAAATCTCCATTTCCCAGGCTGCCCTATGGTTCGGGGACTGGATGTGACATAGATTTCGCCCAATGCCAGGCACTCATACAAGGAGATTCATTCAGAAATGAATGAAATGGACAGAAAGGCAGGAAATGAGATATCCACTCTAACAATACTTGTAAACACAACATGTGCAAAACCAGAGAGAACGGTATGGTGTGCCCTATGTCCCATATGCAGCTCCCACAGTTACGAACACTTTCCCACTTTGGCTGCTATCTTCTCAAAGAATTTTCTGGTCACATTTTTTTTTCCTGAAGAAATAACCTTTCTATGCTTTTATACTCAAGTGTGCATTTAGCTGGTGTGGACATAGAGAAGAGCGTGTTTCTGGAGCCAGAAGCTCAACGGGCAGCTTCCTGATTTGTCAGATGGCTCCCTGATGGTTGTGAGAGGAGAGGCTGCCTCAGTGGCCCGGTTCTGCAGCCCTCCACTGGGAGGGGGTCCAAGGACGAAGCCTAGAATCTAGAATCTGTTTCTTCAGCTCTTCCTGTACTTCTGTAAGCCATTAAAAACCCATTCATACATTCATTTCTGCGTAAGCTATGTAGGGTGGATACTGTGTCCGCACCTAAACACAAACCAATCCCCAACTTAATCTGTCCCAACCTGCGCCGAGCCAGTCCATCCCAAACCATTCCAACCCACCCAAGACTGATTCAGACTGACCCTTATCAGTGCAGCCAGGACGAATCCAGCCTCTAGCAGTGTAGCCCGACTCACTTCTTTCCACCTCAGCCCATCTAGACACAGGCAGCCTATCCCAGTCAGCCTGTGCTAACTCTCTTCCATCTAAACGGGCCATTTCTTTCCAACTCAACCTGTATGATCCCATCAAGTTCATCCCAACTCAGTCCTTCCCTGCCCTAATCCTACCTATCCAATGGCTCTCACCCCAGCCCATTCCTTGTGAACTGGGCAGCACAGCCCTTTACTACCACACATATTTATTGAGTATCTTTTGGGAGCCACCGTAATGGTGCAGAACGAACTTGAACTTCTCTACAGATATAAGGCTGTGTTCTTGTTTGGCATTTCTCTTCTGCCTCCCTCTTTCCTGTTTTTCTCCTCACCCATACTCCCTGCCATAGATATGCCTCCTTGTCTGTGTCCATCCCTTTGGCTACTCAGTGTCCCCAGCGTACTTTTGGGTGTTCTAGGCCCCAGGGGAAGCTTCTCTCCATCCCAGTCCTGACTTCCTGGAGAGTACTCTCCCCTCCTACAAAGCCTACCTGTTGTAGTAGGCAGAACTTTGGTTTCCCAAAGATGTCGTGTCCTACTCCTGGAACTTGGGAATATGATGACACATGGCTCCGATGACCACACTAGGTTGGATGGTCCAGCTGACCTCAAGATGGGGAAGTTATCCTGGATTGGCTGGGTGGCCCCACCAAAATCTCATGAACCCTTAAAAGCAGCGAGCTTTCTCCAGCTGAGGACAGATGGGGAGGTCAGAGAAATGCAGCAGATGTGGAAGTTAGAGGCAACGGAAGCATGAGGACTTGTTCTGCAGCTGCCGGTTTCAAACATGGGGAGACCACGTGGGGAAGGGAATGTGTCTGACCGCAAGGAGTTGAGATCGGCAAGGAGACGGGCACCTCGGGCCATAGCTGCAAGGCACTGGGTTTTGCCGACAACCTGGAAGTGTATTCTTCCACAGCCTCCCTGTAAGACCCCAGACGGCCGACCCCCTGACTTTGGTCTTGTGAGATCCTGACCAGAGGACCCAGAGGACTCAGACTTTGGTTAGCTGGTCTGTAGAGTAGGAAGTGATGAATGGGTGTTGCTTTAAGTGGCTAAGTTTGTGGTAATTTGTTACATAGCCACAGAAAACAGATATGCTCATCTCATGCCTACTCTCAGAATCATCATGATTTTTCCCCCTAATCAGGCTGAAGAATTAATTACTGTAGGATTGGAGAACAGAATATGGGACACAGGTATACCGTGTTTCAGTTCTGGCTCAGTCACCTACTAGCCATGTGACTTCAGCCAAGTTATGAAACTCTTCTAAGCAGAACTTTACTCATCAGTAAACTATAAAGACAGTGACTTCCTGGTTAGTTTGCTTGGAGGATTAAATACAATACATATTACATGCCTGGCACATAGTAGGGGCTTAACTCTTTTTATCTGGGATAGCAATAAGCTTATGAAGGGTCAGTTCAGAAGGATTAGAGTGAGTGATGCTGTTATTTTTTACCACTGTCACTAACAATAGGACAGTTTTAATACATGACCATCAGCTTGACATAGAGGAAGAGCTTATCATGGAGTGTGGGGCACTCTGATGGAGAGGGTCCTCTGCAGAGATCACCGGCTCTGCCTGTGTTCCAATCAGGGCCTCTGAGCAGTTAACTGGCAGCACTGGGACAGCAGGCCACAGGAGGAAGGGAACGCAGAGCACAGGACCCGGTGTGAAACAACAAATAGATCAATGCAGGCACTCATGAAATGACCACCTGGTCTGCTTGTCTGGACCAAGGGGAAGCCGAGCCCAGCTGTGGCTCTCTTCCCTCAGGGACTGTGAAGCCAGCAGAAGTGCTCAAGGAGCAGCATCTTGTAATAATCAATGAGGTTAAGAGGAAGCGTTTCCCTCCCTGCCCCACCGAGTCTGAACTCTACAAGTCATCGGACAGTACGCAGAAAGAGCAACTTCTGCCCTGGAGAAGGATATGTAGGCTGATGCTAAAGTCCTGCTGTGCTTTAAAAGGACCACGATGACCTGAGCACGTGCAGAAGAAAGACACTGCGGAAACTCTGAGAGGTCTCCGGGGTTCTGCATTTTGTCCACCCCCCTCTTTTGTCCTGCGTCTCTAGTCTGTGCCCCAGCCCCGCTGTCCCCTCGGGGAGACTGGGCGCTAGCCAGCGGCACGGGGGAGTTGGTTTGCACCTGCTCTCCAGAGCACATATGATTATCTCTGTCCAGCTCTGCCGAATATTCAGCCACCTCACTTTGGTAGCTTGAGCTCGGCCCTGGTGAGTCTTTACTTGGCAGAAACTGGCAGAGGCTGCACCTGGGGCTTCATCCTGTGAGGCTGGTGTTAAACATTCATCAACACACTGGTGCCTCTCGCTTTGTGGACCGGGGGCTGGGATTCCCCACACTTTCCTTGGCCTCAGTTTCCTCCTTAGTCACATTTGGACTGCCTTAGTTACCTTCTACAGAATTTCCTTTTTCTTCTCTCTCTCTCTTTCTTTCTTTTTCTTTTCTTTTCCTTTCTTTCCTGTTTTCTTCTTTCCTTCCTAGTTACCTTCTAATGAATTTCCTTTTTCGTCTTTCTTTCTTTCTTTCTTTCTTTCTTTCTTTCTTTTCTTTCTCTTTTCTTATCTTTTCTTTTCCTTTCTTTCCTGTTTTCTTCTTTCCTTTCTTCCATCCTTCCTTCCTTCCTTCCTCCTTCCCTTCCTTCCTCCCTCCCTCCTTCCCTTCTTTCCTTCCTTTCTTCCTTCCTCCCTCCCTCCCTTCCTTCCTTCCTTCCTTCTTTCCTTCCTTCCTTCCTTCCTTCCTTCCTTCCTTCCTTCCTTCCTTCCTTCCTTCCTTCCTTCCTTCCTTCCTTCCCTCATTAGACACCAAGGGAAAGAGAGGAAGAGCTGATAACAAAATTACTGTTTTTTGTAGTAATACTTAAACAACAAAATTAGTGCTCATAACAACCACATTCAGAAAGTACTTTCTCTGTGCCAAGTACCATGCCACATACTCTACCTCAGTTCTCTCTCTTACTTAAACCACACACACATCTTATTCAATCAGCCAGTGAGCTTTTTGGGGCAGAGAACATTTTTCCCCTTGGCTCTGAAATTTGAGCACCCGGATATGAATCTGATCTCTACCTTCTTCCCAAGTTAGTTTGACTAAGGTCCTTAATTTCTCGGTTTCCTGATTTGTCAAATGGGAATAGTAATAGTAGTTTCTACTTTTTAGGGTTGTTACGTGAGAAAATCCGTGTAGAACGCTTGGGCTGGTGCTAGCCACATGGTAGTGCTAACCGTTCAATGCCAAGTGTCATCATCTTTGCATCTGTAGAGTCCACACAGGCCTGGTCCAGGGTAGGAGACCCATCAGTGTTGGAACAGGAAAAAGTAGATAAAAGATGATAGAGGGGAATACTTTCTTTCTTTTTTTTTATTTCTAGGAGAGAGAGAGAGAGTGTGTGAGCAGGGGAGGGTTAGAGAGAGAGGGAGACACAGACTCCGAAATAGTCTCCAGGCTCTGAGGTGGCAGTCAGCACAGAGCCCGACGCGGGGCTCAAACCCACGAACCGCGAGATCATGACCTAAGCGAAAGTCGGACGCTTAACCGACTAAGCCACCCAGGCGCCCCGGGAATACTTTCTATTAATAACTAAACGCATCCTTCACATTAATTCCTCAGTCTTCCTATTTACTTTTACTTACTTATCCCACTCTCTCCCTCTTGAGAGTTGGAAATTCATTCATTTGGTCACTCAGGCAATCCTCTGTGGCAGGCCCTGGCTGGGTGCTCAGGAATGATCTCCGGGCTTAGCTACTGTGTCATGGACTTCCAGGAAGGGGTGCGGTGAGCTGCCGGGACTGCCGGAGGCCACCACCTTCACACTTGCTAGAGGAGGGGGTAGTGGCAAGTGGGGAAGTTAGGATGCCTGCCTCCAGGAATTGCCGTGTTCCCACTGCCACCTGCTGCTGTGGGCCCGAGAATCGGGTGGCCCTTTGTCTGAACGCTGGTTCTGCCACTTAGGGGCCACGTTGCTTGTTCTCGGACAGGCTGTTGCTAAGCCGTGGTTTCTTCCTAAGTCAGATGCGAGTAAACCACGTGCTGTGCTGTGCTTAAGTCTGGAGTCCCTGTGTGTGTCCTGTCCTTCCTCTGGGCCCACTATGAGCTGTGCACTTTAACTATGTGAGAATCTAATCCCTCAGTGACCTACCTGGCCAGTGCCCCACTTTGCAGATAAACTGAGGCCCAGAGAGGTGAAGAAACGCCCCAGTGTCTCAGACTTGCCCGCTGTATAACGGGAAAGCAGGATTCCAGCCCAGCTATGGGGTCCAAGTTCTGCCCAGGGTGTGGGGCTCTGGCCCCAGATGGCGGAGGAGCCACCAGAGGCCTCTGGTTGGAGGAGGCCACCAGCTGTGCCCGGTCCAGGCAGGCACAGGGCAGGGAGGCCTCGGCTGTGAGAGGCAGCTAATCCCGCAAAATAAACCCGGGTATGGGGCCGGGCCTGGGCTTGTGGGGATGGCTCTAGATCAGGAAGTGAGTTTAACTTTTACCCAGCTCAGATGACGAGTGACAGGGCTGGGGGCTGCCTGAAGGTCAAAGAGGTTATGTGGCTTGGAGGCAGTGGCTCGGCAGAGATGTTGTTCTCAGTGGCCTCGGCTGGGAGGACATGTTCGAGCTGCTCCCCTCTCCTGGTACCCTCGTCCTCTACTCTGCCCCCCCCCCCACTGCACTGCCATGGGAGGGGGCACTTGGCACCTACCAACCCTGGCTGTAGCCCCTCCGCCTGCAGGAAGTCTGTCTCCTGCCGCCACCAAACTCCTCAGTCCTGTCACTCTGCTTTCAGTGAGCGCTTCCTGCATGCCGGGCCCTAGGCCAGGTGCTGGTGCTGCAGACCTGGATAAAACTCTCAGGCAAAAGAGCTCATGGGCTGGGCAGGAGTGACAGATAAGAGCCGGCAATGTCAGCACAACATGAGAAGAGCTAAGATGGCAGCTTCTGGCAGGGAGGGCTGATGGCGGCCCACGGGTTTGAGATGCATCTTAAACAGGAGTGAAGCCCTCCACAGTTCTTCTCATTGCACTTGTAGCTGGGGAGACTGGCATCTGCAGAGCGGTCTGTCCATGTCTCACGGAAGAATCAATCAGGGCTATGTAGCTCCGCTCTCTGCAGCACCTTTTCCTGCCCAAGGGGCTCTGAGAAGCCTGCGGACCCTGTTTGGTTCTGGAGAGGACGGGTTAGGGATGCTCTCCGGCCGACTGTGCGCCCAGGCTGTGCTTGGACACAGCGGGCACGGGCCGGGCGGCAGAGGGTGGACCTCTGACAGATGCACGGTTTGTACAGGGCCTCAAGAGCTGATGCTCGCCCTCTCTTTGGGGCCCTGCCTTGTTATTCTGGCTGCTTTCTCTTGGGTCTTTTGCTGGCCATCCTCTTCCCCCAGGCCTTTACCTTCATCCTGCTTCTTATTCTACTCAGCCCCCTTTCCCTACACGACTTCACCATGCCCTTGGCTTCAACTGACGTTTCTCTGCCAATGACATGTCTCTCTGCTCAGCTAAGAACCATGCACCTTACTGCCTACTGGACCTCTTCACTTCGGGGGCTTGAAGGGACTAGCAATGCAGATGGGTGCCAAACAGCAAGGCAGTTCCAGGCCTCCATCTCTGTGCCTGGCACCAGCAGCTCATCCCCAGGACAGTCAGCCTGACATGTCCTCCTCCCTTACCTCCCCAGCCTCGTGGTCACCAAAGCCTGTCTGTCCTCTCTGCATCCACGTCGCCATCCTCTGCCTTGCATCTTGTCTGAGCCATTGTTTGTGTCTCATTATACCCACAGCCTCCTCACTGGGCATCCTCTCCACTCTTGCTCACAGTGCAACTCATCCCCAACACTGTCACCAATGGGCTTTAAACATATATTTTTTAATGTTTATCTATTTTTGGGAGACAGAGAGACAAAGTGCAAGCAAGAGAGGGGCAGAGAGAGGGGGAGACACAGAATCCGAAGCAGACTCAGGCTCTGAGCTGTCAGCACAGAGCCCGACGCGGGGCTCCAACCCATGAAGCACGGGACCATGACCTGGGCCAAAGTCGGACCCTCAAGTGACTGAGCCACCCAGGTGCCTCTACCAATGGGCTTTTTAAAAAACACAGCCCATTCTGTCGCTTACATCTGTGGCTTGCCATTGCTTTTAGGATAAGATTCCAGTTCCTTCCTGTGGCTCCCAGGCACCTGCTGACTTTTCCAGATTTATCTTCCACCATGAGACCTGTGGAACATCACACTGACCACAGTGGCCCCTTGCTAGTTATCTGAATGGCCCAGGATGCTTCCCTCCCAACAGCCTCCGAATATGCAGATCCTACTGCTGGGAATGTCACTCCCACTCACAGCCAGTGAGTCCCTGCTTCCAGGAGATGTCATCTCAGACATCACCTCCGCAGGGGAGTGTCCCCGACCCTCAGAGTACATTGCCTTGGCCTGTTAGGTGCACTCATTGTCCCTGAGCTGCTTCTTTGTAGCTCTTATCCATTTGTAATTACATATTCGGTTAAAAATGACATTGTTTCTCTGTGAGACTGGACCCTGTATGCTGCCCTCCACAGTGCCTGTCCCCAGTGCCCAGCATAACAGCTCTTTCTTTAGTGAAGCCCCCTTTCTTTTTGGTGATGTTCTCTCCCCGGTTAGACTGCTGGCCTCTCCAGGGCAGGGCCGTGCGGTTCATCCAGCCTGTCGGCCGGCACCTGCATGGCAGATCCCTGGGATGGGCTACGGTCAGGGATGGTCACTGTGGGTGCAGGCTGAAGCTGAGACTGGCAGGGAGGAGCCGACGGCATCCAAGAACAGCACTACATCTGTAACGGACACTTACATCTCAGGGAGTAGACACCGCGCGCCTCCCGCTGGCTTACTGTGTCAGGCCAGTATGTCTCTGGGCTTTAAATGATTCAGGGGATTGGACTCATGACCTTGTTCTCAGCCTAAGATTCCAAACTGATAAGTTCCACAGTCGTGGTGGAAAAGGAGTTGGGGGTGTTGAGGCCCATTTGTAGAAGCGTCTGGAGAGAGTAGAATAACTCTGAGGCTGTGGGAGACGTGGGGGGTCAGGGTCCTCTTCCCACTGCACATGAGGAGGCAGCCACTGATAGATCTCCCTCCCACCCCTACTCTTCTGTGGCTGCTGGCACTTACCAGACACCTCTGAGGTCACTTTAGGACAGGAAATGTCACATCTTGTGTTAAAAGGTCAGTGGCAGTAACCAATGGGGACATTGGTCTCCAGAGAGGTGAGCACTGCTGATAATGTTCCTTTACTTTTATCTCAGGTAATTGACTTAACATCTTTATTGTACAGCTGGGTAAACTGAGGCCCAGAGAGGGAAATTGTTCCTCTAAGAGGTTGCATAGCCAGGTGATGAATGGCAGGGCTGGGACTGGCCCTCTGAGGGCAATGCTAAGGAAGATGCTGGTGGGTCAGCTAGGGCTGCTGGTGCCCAGAGGCAGGCACACTGGACAGACACCTGGGCAGAGAGGCGGGAGCCCTGTCCCAGACCCACGGACTCTGGGCTGTGACTTGGTAAGTTACCCGCCTCTAGGCTCTGACGGGAGAAGAGCAAAGGGTTAGGACGAGATGGCAGAGAAGGTGGGCGTGCTGGCGGTGAGCCCTCAGCTCCTGGAGCCCTGACAGGGTGTGGTGAGCCCTCTGGGGGGGCATGGCCTTGCCATGGTGACGGGACAGGGCTCAGGGCCAAGCCCCTTTCCTGCACACGCACACATTTGTCACTCATTTACCAGGGCGGAGGTACCACGGGAAGAGGCCTAGGCCTCTTAGATCTTATCTAATCAAGATAGTGGTGGCTGGGAGGTTGGGGGGGGGTGGTGGAAGCAAGGAGGCCACCCCCTCTTTGAAGGCCGCCCACTTCCCTGACTTCTCAGAACTGCTGGTCAGGCCCTTCTGGACACAGCTGGCATTTGGGGCAGGCGGGTCTTTCGCGCAGGGCATTAGCATCCTGGGGTCATCCGCAGTGAAAAAACGTCCCCACACATTCCCTAGTGTCCCCTGTGGGTCGGATGTAAACCCCTCTGGCCCACCTCCTCGCCTCTTCTGCTCAGCGCCAGGTGCTTGGCGTTCTGCTTAGGGCCTGGGCCATGCGAGGGCCAGCATCTTGTCCAAGCGCCAGCAAGGCATCCAGCTCCAGGCGGGGAGACTGACAGAGTCTCTTTCCCCTCCAGTCCCCTCCCCACTCAGGACCCTGTCACACTCACTCTAACAGCTGCCACCTGGAACCAGAGCCCCCTGCTGCAGGACACACATGGCGGGCCGGGCTGCGGGCAAGCAGCACAGAACCGGGGCCCAGACCCTCCGGGGGCTCATCACGGCTCCGATGTTGATTTGCTGAAGGAGCCCAGGCAACTGCCTTTCCTTTCTCGGAGCCTCTCTGCTCAGCTGCAAGGTAGGAGACGAACAGGGTCTCAGAAGGGACCAGTAGGTGTTACCTAACCGTCCAGGCGGGTTCCCACAGCCTCCTGCCACCCCCTACCTCCGAGGATCTGGCATTCTAGGTCACCTGTCCCCAGAGGGCCAGCAGCAGCAGCAGCAGCAAGGGGCAGTGGGGAGAGCATGTTTTGAATCCTAGCCCTGCCACTTCTGACGTGGTTTTGGGCAAGGCGCTGCCCCTCTCTGTGCCTCAGTTTCCTCATTTGTAAAAAGCAGAGAAAAGACTAGACGTGAGGATGAATGTGATCTCGCTGCGGCACTGGGCACCTCCAGGCATTCACTGAATATATCCTATGACAACTATCCTCATGGTGAAGGTGGAGTCGATAGATGGAAACAGCCAGAAGGTACCAGGTGTGCCACAGCCAAGCTGCAGAACTGTCCACAGGCCGCCGGGGATTTCCAGCCAGCAAGTGCCCCGATTTCCTCAGACCTGCCACTGGGCGCAGGTCAGAGTGGCACTTGGGGCACAGGCGCACGGTGTCCGTGCCCAGCGCCCACGTGTGTTCTCCCACAGCCACAAACATAATGTGAACACATCCCTGTGGGGCCAGAACCAGGCTCCCTTGTCCCACCTGCTCCTAGAATGAGTCTGAGGCTGATGCGCAAGGAACTTGCCCCTAGAGGCAGGTCAGGGTTAGAACCTGAGTAGCACTGAGCTCCATTAAGGGCCCGGTGACGGGGGAGGCGGTGAGGGCGCACACCAGGCACTCTGGCACCCCGCAAGCACATCATGCATTCAAACCGGTGCCCGGGAGCAAAGGCCTGGCACCGCAACACTCTGCAACCTCCGGGAGCGCCCGCGGGCCCACAGGCGGCCAGGCAGTGAGCCGGCCGGGGTATCTCACCGCGGGCCCAGCCGCAGGGTACCGCCTGCCTGCGCTCCTCCCCCGCCGTCCAGTGCGGTGGGGGCCCCTCGGCCTCCGCTTAACCTGGGCGCGCGGGGCCGCCGGGGCCGGGACCATTATGCGGGCGCATGGCCGGCCGCGCCGGGGCGCAGAGCAAACTTAACCTTCATTTGGGAGCGCCCGGCGGCCGGAGCGAGCGGCGCAGCCATCGATCGCGGCTAATGGCCTCGTCTAAATGCGGAGCCGCTGCCTCCGCCCCCCGGGTCAGGGCGCCCCCGCCCTCAGCCCGCGCTCCGTGCAAAATGGTGTTTACCAAAGTCAATATTGGCCAGGGCGCCCGCCTTGAGCGCAGGGGAGCCCCCGCTGGCCTCCTAGAGCCCAGGGCCGCATCCGGGCTGCCAAGGCCTCGTCCTTGCTGTCCCAACTGCCCCAGGTCTGAGGAGGGGCCTCCCCCAAGGTCGCCCAGGGCTGCGTTCCGGGCGCTGGACACTCCGGGCAGCACTCTCGAGTTGGAAAGAGAAACTGGGGTGTGGCCTGGGAATCCCTCAGGTTGACTCCTGGCTCTGTCTCTCTGAATCAACTTGGAAAGGTCCCTTAACCTTTCTGAGCCCGCAGAGTTGGCGCTTGTAAACGTCTTTCCCACAGAGTTGTTGAAAGGATCACATTACAGAGAATGTGAGGCAGTGTCCAACACAGAGCCTATCTTGCAGAGCGTTTGCCAGGTGGCCAGGCTAACCTTAGGTAGTTCACCCTTCCTCCTGTGCCTGTTCCAGCTTAGGGACACAGCACACTCTGGAAGATTCTCCATCTGAATCCTGGCCTTACCACAAAAGAATCTGAGATAAATCCTAGACCCCCTAGATCCTCTGCTTTGTCTTCTGTAAACATGGCAATGATCATTCTTGCCCTCCTAGACCAATTGATGTCTAAGCCAAGGGCACTGAGGACCACACAGCTTCTAGACAGCCCCGCAGACAGTGGGTAACCTCCGTGGGAAGCTGGGAACGTGAGGACGTGGTAGGGCATGGCTCCCAGGCTCCAGTTACACCTTTCAGGGCTGCAGCCATTAAGTGTTTATGTGGCATTGGATTAAGCTCATTTGACAATAAAACCATCTCCCTACTCAGGTTCGCTTGCGTCTTGCACTGTTGATCTTCGGATGGATAAGAAAAACATAGTAATTGTAATTTCCTCTCCCGCCTCTTTCACTCTGTTCCTGTCAGAGAGGAATTTTTAAGTGAGAACCCCAGTGAAGACTTGGGGGCTGGTCCCACCGCTCAGCTCATAGCAGGTTTATGGAGGGTCCCGTAACCCGAGCCCGCCATCTGGTGGCCATGGCGAGGCTGACAGCCCTGCTCCCACAATAGGATGGAGGAACCTTTGGCCCTGGGAACCTAGAATCAATACTCAACCTCTGAAGAGTCACAGACTTAAAATTACAAGATAGTACACTCTTGGGATTGGAGGATTTTGGATGCTTGAGCACTGCATGCATGGGGTTTAGAACCATAGTAATAACTACCGGAGAGCTCACTCTGTGCCAGAAGCTACACTCAGTGCTTTGTAGGGGGCGTTGCTTTTAATCTTCTCCACAACATCATCACATGGCAACAGTCGTGTCCCCACAGTCACGTCCCCATTATAGAGGTGAGAAAACCGAGATTCTTGTTAAGCAGTTTGTCCAAAACCACATTATGGCCAGCAGGGAGTAGAAATGTGAACCCCAGGCCTTTGGGCTCCCTGCCATGCTGTTAACCACCGTATCTTCCTACAGAGTCTGAAGATAGTTTACTCTAAGATTTCACAGTCTTAGTATCATAGAATCATGAGGTATTAGGATCTTAGAATTGGAGAATCTGGAGCTTTGGAATCGTGAAGTCCTGGGAAGGGGGCCTTTTAGACCTGCAGACTTAGGAACTGTGCATGGCTAGGAATGGAAGGGTCTTTGGGACACGAAGGTCCCTCAGGCAGGGCAGGCAGCTGGCTGGCCCTGCAGGACAGACTGGGAAATGCGGGCTTCCTATCTCCCGACCCAGCCTTCTTGCCACCGGGGGTTTCTCAATCAAGGCTTTTCCAATCATGTTCTTTTATAGCCACTGCAATAAAGCTGTGGACTTTTGCTCCAGAAAGCGCATAAAATATCCCATTATTTGCCTCTTAACCCTGGCTTCTGTTTTACATCTTAAGTCTAAAGTGTAAGCCTCATAAAAGGTAATCATCTAAGGCCTGTTCAAAGAGAAGCCATAAATTGGCCATTTAGCCTGATCAGTCTTGATTGTGCTCCTACAGGCATCCAACCAGTACAGGCCTGTACTGTACATCCAGAGGGCGGGGGAGCACAGACCTCCATCCGTGACAATGTGTTGCCCACCTCGTCTTTGGGAAGGAGTGCTCAGATGCTGAGTCGGTGCAAGAAACATCAGTGTCACCGGGAATGCCATTCCACAGCTACATGCAGCGTGCAGCAACAGGAGAGGCCAGCGTGGGCCGTGACAGAGTGAGAGCAGAGGGGCGACGTGTGTGTGTGCGCGCGCGCTCATGTGTGCTGCTCCTTGTTAAGTAATTACTATACACTGGACTCTGTGCTGGGTATGTGATGCATGTTATCACACAGAATCCTCCCCATAATGGTATGAGGTGGACACATGTGCAAACTGAGGCTCAGAGAGGTCGGGTGGTTTACTCAAAGTCACATAGCCAGTCATTTCTAGAGGTGATTTGGACTGAGATCTTTCTGATTTCAAAGATTTTGCTTTTAATCACCATGTCACACTGCTTTGGGGTTGGGCCTAAGCGGTCATTTAAAGAGCAGAGGTCAGGTGGGCTCTGTGGATGTGCAAGGCAGGAAGGCGGGAGGCAGGCTGGTGGTGCTAAAAGAGACCTCCCCCCATGCAGGCTCACCTTGTTCATTCCGGTCTCATTCTTAGCTTCTGTGGCTCCAAGTGGATCAGCATAATGGGTCTTGTTCTAGGCGAGGCAACCGAGAATGCAGCTCTACCCTTACGCAGTGTGGGCTGGGCGTGGACAGCCTGGGCTCCCGTGAGCCTCCTCTCAGGGAGTGCCTGTCTCTGTCCCAGACCTCTTCCCTAGAGCCTGCTCGGATTCTGTGTCTCCCTCTCTCTGCCCCTCCCCCACTCGATCTCTCTCTCTCTCTCTCTCTCTCAAAAATAAACACTAAATTAAAAAAAAAAAGTTTCTGTTTTTGTCTCAGGGAGTGTTGACCCACCATGTAATAAGCTTGACTATCCTGTTGGAGAGATCATGTACAGAGGCCCTAGGACCTCATGACTGGGGTCCAGCCAAGTCCAGATCTCCAGCCATCCCCACCTGGACACTTGGCATCTGACTGAATGCGTCTTGGATCCTCTAACACAGCCTAGTCACTAGCCAAAAACTACTAGGTGACTCCAGTTGACACTCTGTGGAGCAGAAGACATGCTCTGCCACGCCCTGCCCCAAATCCTGACCCATGAAATCAAGAGATGTAATAAAATAATTGTTGGCCAGTAAGTTTGGGGACAATTTGTACATAGCATTAGGTAACTGAATCAATGACCAAGGAGTGCTTGAATTTGGAGAGAAAGACCCACTACTATTGGTATTTTTAAAAATATTTTAAAGTATATTATTAAAGGGGGCGCCTAGGTGTCTCAGTCAGTTGAGCATCTAACTTCGGCTAAGGTCATGATCTCATGGTTCATGGGTTTGAGCCCCACATCAGGCTCTGTTCTGACAGCTCAGAGCCTGGAGCCTGCTTCAGATTCTGTGTCTCCCTCTCTCTCTGCCCCTTCCCTGCTCGCATTTCTCTCTCAAAAATAAATAAACATTAAAAATTTTTAAGTATATTATTAAACTATTAACATCTAGTAATTAGATGTTAAAACAAAGTTTTCTTACATATTGAAACATTTTACATAGGGGCGCCTGGGTGGCTTAGTCGGTTAAGGATCCAACTTTTGCTTAGGTCATGATCTCGCGGTTCATGGGTTCGAGCCCCGCGTCGGGCTCTGTGCTGACTGCCAGCTCAGAGCCTGGAGCCTGTTTCGGATTCTGTGTCTCCCTCTCTCTCTGACCCTCCCCTGCTCACGCTGTCTCTCTCTCTTTCTCCTAGGAATAAATAAAACATTAAAAAAAAAAGAAACATTTTACATAAACTTAAATAAACACATTGCTTTGCATAGTTTAAATGGTAATTACAAATTTTATAATATGCTTTTGAACCCTCCAAACTTGTGAAACAAACAGATAAAACAAATACAGAACAGAATTATTAAAACTTATGATCATGTTCTAAAAGCATCTGTTCTTTGGGTTAATTTATTTCTTCATTATTTTTATACTCAATATTATACTTAGCTTAGTTTCTTAGATTTTTTTTTTTTTTAAGATACTCAGCTAGGATTGCAGTAACTCTCCAACTTGAAAAGAAAAGTAAGAGTGACCCACACCATGATCTGAGATACAACCATTTGGTTCCTGGTTGGGCCGGAACGTGGTGTCTTTCCCAAGAGCTTCCCACTAGAGGGGCCAGTCCGCAGGCCAGCCTCGGCAGTCTGATGCAGGAACATTATGTAAGACTTCTAGATGCCTTTTATCATCTTATCATTAATGAGGGCATCTGGAGGTCTGATAGGAGATGAGGGTTTGGGGCTGTGTGGATTTTATCCTCCCTAAAACATTGGGCTAATCCATCACCGTGGGGCGCCTGGCAGAATATTGTCTCTACTCAGTTATATAATAAAAATGGATTTACGTTTACCTTTTAATGACAGCCACCTTTCTTCGTGCTTTATATGGACTTTTTTTTAAGTGTCACAAATTTGCAGCCTTTCCTTAACTTACTTTATCCTAATAAACCATATTTTTTCTTTTCCTTCTTCTTTTAAAAAAATTTTTTTAATGTTGTATTTCTTTCCTTTTTTTAGATAATTAGATTTTTTTAAAAAATTTATCTCTAGGAGAGAGAGAGAGAGACAGCGTGAACAGGGGAGGGTTAGAGAGAGAGGGAGACACAGACTCCGAAATAGGCTCCAGGCTCTGAGCTGGCAGTCAGCACAGAGCCTGACGCGGGGCTCGAACCCACGAACCGCAAAAGATCATGACCTAAGCGAAAGTTGGACGCTTAACCGACTAAGCCACCCAGACGCCCCAATGTTGTATTTATTTCTGAGAGAGAGATAGAGACAGCGTGAGCAGGGGAGGGTCAGAAGAGAAAGAGTCACAAAATTGGAAGACGGATTCCAGGCTCTGAGCTAGCTGTCAGCACAGAGCCCGAAGCGGGGCTTGAACCCATGAACTGTGAGATCATGACCTGAGCCAATGTTGGATGTTTAACCGACTGAGCCACCCAGGCACCCCTTCTTTTCCTTCTTCTTGTCTTCCTTCTTTTTGATGTTTAGATGATCACAACTTTGCCAGTGGAGAGTGCTTTAAGATCTATCTATCTATGTATCTATCTATCTATCTATCTATCTATCTATCTATAGCCACACACACACGCTTATATCCCATTAGGCACTCCTGTTTTCCGGGAATAGCAGGATGTCCCATATCCACCTGTAGTTTTCCTTTTTTCTCCAGGATTTGGAACCAGCTGCCCTCTAAAACATGTGGTTCTTTTCCCTGGAGAGCAGTACGAGAGACCCCGATGTGGGCACTAGGTGGGCAGACACAGTCTTGGTGCTATGGCTCTAGCTTTTCTGTATGGGTCTCAAGCGATACTGCCACATGGGGACCAGGGGTGGTCAGGTCTCAGACCCACAGTGCTCTGCTGAGATGTGCTGTTGGCCTTGGGAAGTGGCAGACACTGCCCTCCCCTACGCCACGCTGTCCTAACCTCCCCTTAATTTCTCCAGAAGAGCAGCCATAGCATACGTCTTTTGACTGGAAGGTTCAGGGACAGGCAGGGGCTTTTAGTAGAGAACAGTCATCTCTATTTATGGCTTCCTTCAGAGCCCTAAGGCCTAAATCCACTCTAAGAGCTGTCTCAGAGCATTCCCTGCCTCCCTGGCAGCCTGTCCCTGCAGGGGACACCCACCCTCACCCCTAACCTGGAATCCACAGAAGGTGTCTTTGTTACGATTTCAGGACAGCTACCTTAGAATGGACAGGAAGGGAGTTTTCTCTCATTCCCAGGGAGGGTCCACTCTTCCCAGTGTCAGGAGTGACAGCTGCCTGGAGGGTAGGCAATAGGAACGTTGACCTCCTGACCCTTACTTGCAAAAATGGAGCCTTATCCTAAGGGCCCCAACACCTGCCACACCAGAAAGTAACAGCTGAACCTCACGTGGCACATATGTTGGCAGCCAGAGTGGCCAGGGGAGGACATCCAGGATTGAGAGTGAGAGCTGTGTCCGGCGCAGCCCAGTTAGTCGTCACCACTGGTCCTTCAAAAGCATTATGCTTGGGGGTGCCTGGGTGGCTCAGTCGGGTAAGTGTCTAACTCTTGATTTTGGCTCAGGTCATGATCTCACGGCTTATGAGATCGAGCCCCACATGGGACTCTGCACTGATAGTACAGACCTGCTTGGGATTCTCTCTCTCCCTCTCTCTCTGCCCTCCCCACTCATACACATGTGCTCTCTTTCTCTCAAGATAAATAAAGAAAAATTTTAAAAATGTCATGCTTGGACATCTTCCTAGGCTCTTAGACCACCATTTCAGGAACTAGTATTTAATAAAAAATTGCATACATACGGGCACAAGGAAGTCTAACTCATACAGAGCAAAGGAGTATTTATCATTTTCCTTTTGTCTTTTACCAAAAAAAAAAGGACAAAATCCACAGAAACACAGCACTAACCACGACTACATGTGTCCATTTATGTGACCAAATACTTAGTTCAAGCCACTTAGACATTCCCTTCAGAAGGAACTGGAAAGGGCTTGCTTTTATAAGATGTTACTAAATGATCAGTTCTAGTATTTTCAAAAATAAATGGATATCCTCGCCCCCAAAATCATATGTAGACTTAAAAGATGTCACGCAGCCCCACAACTCTAACTTCAGAAGTTACAAAGGAGAGACAGTGAAAAGGCTCCATGCTGCCTCTGTTCCCAGCTCCATCCCTGGCCCCACTCCCCCAGGGTCCAGTGCCTCCCGTCTCTTATGCCCCTTTCCTCTTTCATAAGACGCATATTTTATGCATTTGCAAACAAGTGTGCACGCATGGTCTTCCCCCCTCCTCTTAAACAACATGGATGAGAGCACACTATACACTTTGTTCTGCACCTCACTTTGCACCTGACAGTGTATCTGGCAGCTCATTCCACAGCACCTCATAAAAACATTCTTATTCTTTTCCTTGCCAGAGAATGGCTTTGGATATACTTCAGTGTGTTGAACCATCCCCTACTAATTAACATTTAGTTTCTAATTCTTTGTTGCAAATGATGCTACATTTCATAGTTTCTGTACATTCACCATGTGGCATGTGTATAATTGCATCTGCAACAGAAATTCCTGGGATGGAGTTGTGGGGACCAGGATATGTGCCCATGTACTGTGACGTTGCCTAACTTCCATCCAAGGGAGTCCAACCAGTTTGCAACCTGGGCCATTGGCTTCTGTATGTATATCTTTGCTGATCAATCTGGTAGGTGAAAAAAGGGATCTTACTAAAGTCTTAATCTGCATTTCTTTTATTGTAAGTCTGAGCATCTTTTCATATGTTTGAGAGCTATTTGTATTTCCTTTTCTCTGAATTATGTGTTTTATATCCTTTGCTCATTTTGGAGGGGGGGAGTGTTGATCTCTTTAATTGATCTTTCAAGCTTATATTATATATATATATATATTTTTATTTTTTTTTAATGTTTTATTTATTTCTAGGAGAGAGAGAGAGAGAGAGAGAGAGAGAGACAGCGTGAGCAGGGGAGGGTCAGAGAGAGAGGGAGGCACAGACTCTGAAACAGGCTCCAGGCTCCAAGCTGGCAGTCAGCACAGAGCCCGACGCGGGGCTTGAACCCACAAACCGCGAGATCATGACCTAAGCGAAAGTCGGACGCTCAACCGACTAAGCCACTCAGGCACCCCGCTTATATTATATTTTATTTTATTTTTTATTTTGGAGAGTGTGGGTGGGAGACGGGTAAAGAGAGGGGGGGACAGAGGATCTGAAGTGGGCTCTGCCCTGACAGGCTGACAGCAATGAGCCCGATTGTGGGGCTTGAACTCACGAACCATGAGATCATGACCTGAACCAAATTCAGACTGAGCCCCCCAAACTTATATTTTAAAGCAAATGTACTTTTGCCAGTGATATGAGTTGGAAGTATTTTTCTCAGCCTATTATTATCCTTTGTTATATGATGACTATCTTGGCATGTTTACATTCCCGTATGAACTTTAGGGCTTGTGTAGTTCTGCACCCCGTCCCCAAATCCCATTGGTATTTCGATTGAGTGTCTTTGCCATGAATAATAATTTTTGTATACTCCAATTGATTAGTGTCCTTCATTTGTCGCTTCTCAGTTTTATCATATTTGGACAGGCCATCCTTGTTACGAGGCTATAAAAATTATATTCTTTCTATGCTTCTCATAGTACTTTTAGCTTTTATATTCACATTGTTGATCCATTATCACTTCCTTGGGCATTGTCTCCCGGGTTTGCCTTGCTCCTCTCACTAGACCATGGCCTCTGTGGCAGGCACAGTGGCTGAGAGATGTCCCCTGCCGCGAAGATTCAACCACCCAGAATACGTTCCCAGCTGCTACACACCCAGGAGATGCCGGATGAGCCCATGGCAATAGACAGACTCTCTCGTATTTCTTGACCTTAAGTCACATGGGTCTCAGGAGGCCTCAGAACCCTCTGTGGAGAAGAAATCGTCTAGAAACTGATTCCCCAGTCTCTGATGGGGAGCCTTATTGACTCTTTAAGAACAATTTTTATCCAGGCTTTTTAATTTCTTTCTCTCAGATTATTCTGGTTATTAAGGGGGTTAATTCTAATACTTCATTGTAAATAAAAACTAAACTCTTTGTGAATATTTTAGGAAGAAAAGAACCTTCTAGGACAATCACAAAAAATCGTTGACTGTTCTCTTGTAATCTTTCCCCACTTGTATTTTTATTTTATATAGTTGAGATAATAATTCCCATACAAGTTATAATCTGTTTTTCTACCACAAAATAGCTTACACGTGTGTCCTCACATTCCAGTAACACATTTATGCATTATTTTTAGTGGCTGTGTAGTATTCAAATGAGGAGATGTGCCATAATTTACTTAGCCAAGTTTTGTATTGTTGGGCAGGTAGGTTGTTTCTACATATTTGCCATTATATATAATGTTGCACCAAGAATTCTGTACATAAAGCTCTGGACACGTGGTGAAATTACTGGAACAATTTTTAAGGCACTTGGTCCAAGCTACCAGAATAAAGCCTGTGTTTTTAGAGAAAGAGCAATGGTAGCTGAGACTAAGTGAAAGACTTCCATTCACATTGCCTCCTTAGAAGCTCTGAAGTTCCTCTTGTAGAGGAATTCTGCGTGGGTCCTTAAATATTGTTGTTACTCATGAACTATTTGATGTATTGTGCTTTCGATTGAAATTGTAGCTAATGCTGAATAGTAAGCGACAGAGCTGGAGAGAGCAAGGCAAAGACAGCGAGATCAAATGTTAGAGGAAGATCCCACTTTGACCCACATTGATGACCATCTCTGTATGCTGTAGTTGTCTGTTTTAAAGTCTCCATTAGACACTTAGAGGGTAGTAGAAATGATGAGGTCTCAAAGCCAGGAAGATGAGGTGTAAGGACCCAGAGAGGTGCCTAGAACACAGGCTAGAGCCGGCCAAAGCAGAGCTGGGCTGGGCTGGACAGCGGTCAACTCCTCTAGGATTGGCCCATCTCAGAGATGGACTCTAGGTGGTGCTGTGGCTGCAAAAGTTTTGGGTTGAGAAATTTTGGCAAAGTTGTCAGGACTCTGGAGACAGAAAGGAAGAGAGAGAAGCAAGGTGGATGGAATTGTGCGCTGGAGGGAAGGAGAGTAGGGGGGGATGGGAGGACCTGGGGGAATGGGGAGAAGAGAGAACAATAATAGAAGGAGAGAAAGAGGAAAGAGCTGTCTTAGCATGTGCTTGGTCCAGAAGAGATGAAATAGGCTGAAAACTCTTTCATTCATTCAACAAGCCCTTACCAAAGCCCACCCTGTGCCTGTTACTGTGGTAGCTGATGGGGATAAAATGTGGGCTGAGCAGTTTCATTCCCAAGGTCATGTTGCATTTGAAAAACCAGAGTTGGCAACATTAACCAGCCCACACGTGAGTAAATAGTGGCACACTCAATGGGGGCCCTGAGGAAGGGAGGGAGGACCTAGGAAGGCCAGTGATAAAGTGACCTGGTTTTGGAGGAGGGGAGGATCGTCAGCAGTGGCTGTCCAGTGGGAGTGCTTGAGGTGGGTCCTTGAAGGTAGCCCAGAGTGAGCCAGGGGAGAAAGGAGAGAGAGGGAGTTTCTGGGCAGAGAAAACAACATGTGCACACGCTTGTGGTCGGGGAGATGGTGTATCTGAGAAACTGAGAGGAGAATCAAGGCCAAACCAGAGAGAGGGAGAGAGGGCCGCAGAGGAGAATGGAGAGGGGATGGGTCCAGTCCATACAGCACCTTATTCACGATGGAGATTTTGGTCTTTATCCTAAGAGCATGAAAAGGAGCTGATGGAAGCATGCAAGGTAGGTGACATGCTCCCAGTTGTTTCTGGAGATCAGTCTCGTTCAAGTGTGGGAAGGGGCTAAGAGGCTTGAATGGATGCAGGGAGACTGGCCGGGAGGCTGTGCCGTAGCTAGCTGACTTGCTGCAGCTAAGTAAGTAGTGCTGGTGGAAATGAGCAGGTCCAAAAACTCTGAAGGGTGAAGCTGACAGAACATGGTCATCCTTACTGCCAGCCTGCTGGTGTTGGCACTTGGAGGGATATTGCCGCCGTCATTGAGATGCTGAATCTTGGAAGATGGCCATGTTTGGGGAAGAAGATCATGAGCTTGATTTTGGACATATCTGTAGGGACAACCATTCGCCCTTCCTGATGTTTCCACCTTGGGAACAGGCTCTCCCACCCTTTCAGAAGAGTCAGGAAGAGAAGCTTCCTCTGTTTCTGCTTCCTCCCTCCTATGGAAGGAAAATGACTTCTCTTTTGGTGAGACCGTAAGAACCGGTGTGGCCCTGCCACCTTCTCTTTCTTGTTGAGCCCTGCCTGCCTGAGGAGTGACATGTTCTGCTTTCTTCCCTTTTTCATGCAGAACGTACATGGGCAGGGGTGTGTGGGGAGGGGAGGGTGATCTTTAGGATTTTCGACATGGAATATCATGTTTCCACGGTCAGAGATAATTTCACTTTTTCCTTTCTAGTTTGGATGCCTTTTATTTATTTATTTATTTATTTAAAAAAATTTTTTGTTTGGCTTAATTGTTCTAGCTGGGGCTTCCAGAACTATGTTGAATAGCAGTGGCAAAACTGGACATCCTTGTTTTTTATTCCTGATCTTAGAGGAAAAGCTTTCAGTCTTTCACCATGGAGTGCGATGTTGGCTGTGAGTGCTCCATATATGGCCTTTGTCATGATGAGGTACTTTCCTTCTACTCCTAGTTTGTCGAGTGCTTGTTTGTTTGTTTTTTGTTTTTTCTTTTCCATTTTGCCTGCCCTCTACTCCCTACTCTGGTGACACTGATCTATTCTCTACACCTACGAGTTCAGTGTTTTTTTTTTTAAAAGAGATTTCACATACAAGTGATATCATATAGTGCTTGTCTTTGTCTGTCTGAGTTATCCCACTTAGCATAATGCCCTCAAGGTTCATCTGTGTTGCTGCAAATGCCAGTTTCCTTCTTTTTAATGACTGAAATGGACATACATAAACCACATTTTCTTTATCTGTTCACCCACTGATAGACAAGTTGTTTCCATGTCTTGGCTAGTGATATAATGCTGCAAGAAACATGGGAGTAAAGGTATCTTTTACAGATGGTGATTTCATTTCCTTTGGATAAATATTCAGAAATAAAATTGCTGGATCACATGGTCATTGTATTCTTAATGTTTTGAGGAAACTCCATGCTGTTTTCCTCAGCGGCTGCACCACTTTACATTCCTACCAATAGTGCACAAAGATTCCTTTTTCTCCACATCCTCATCAACACCTGTTATTTCTTGTCTTTTCGATACTAGCTATTATCAAATATGAAGTGATATCTCATTGTGCTTCATGTTTTCCTGACGATGAGTGATGTGAAGCACTTTTTCATGTACCCCCTTGGAAAACTATCTATTCAGATTCTCTGCCCAATTTTTTAAAAATTATCTTTTAACTTTCATTTATTTTTGAGAGAGAGAGGGACAGAGTGTGAGTAGGGAAGGGGCAGAGAGAGAGGGAGATACAGAATCTGAAGCAGGCTCCAGGTTCTGAACTGTCAGCACAGAGTTCGACGTGGGGCTTGAATTCATGGACCATGAGATCATGACCTGAGCTGAAGTCAGACACTCAGCTAACTGAGTCACCAGGCACCCATGAGATTGCTTTCTTAAGCTCTCTTTCTAATAGTTCATTGTTAGTGTATAGGCATACAGTGATTTTTTATATTGACTTTATATACTATAACTTTATTTTTATTTATCATTTTTTAAAATTAGTAATTGGCTTGTTTATTAGTTCTAACAGGTTTTTTTTTAGTGGAGTCTTGAGGGTTTTTATATGTTGAGTGTTTTTATTACAAAAGGGTGTTAAATTTTGTTAAATGATTTTTTTTCCTACCATCAGTTGAAATAATCACATAGACTTTTTATTTTTTTAATCCTGGCATCCCAGAAATAAATCCCATTTGGTTATACTGTTTAATCCTTTTAGTGTTCTGCTGAATTCTGTTTACTGGTATTTTATTGAGGACTTTTGCATCAATATTTATCAGAGATATTGGTCTGTAATTGTCTTTTCTTGCCATGTCTTTGACTTTGGTATCAGAGTAATGCTGCTGTATAGAATGAGTTTGGAAGTGTTCCTTTCTGTTCTATTTTTTGGAAAGAGTTTAAGGGACATTGGTGTTAATTCTTTATGCCATGTCCTTTTGCAGTGAGTGGAGTATACTCTTCTTCACATGACATTGGATTTCTTTATGTGACTTGATTTGGTCAATGGCATGTTGGTGAATATGACATGAATGCTCAGGAGCTTGGCTCTTCATCCCTGCCATGAGAAGAAGAGGTCCAGAATGCCATTGCACCTTCAGATTGACCCCGATTGAACACACATGGACCAGGCCTGAACCCAACCTTGTAGCCTGGGGCTCATCTAGGTGACCTTAAGCCCGAGCAAATCTACCCAGCCGAACCCAGACCAGAACCGCCAAGCTAAGGCTGAGCTACAGTCTCATGAGCAGAGCAATCAATGTCTACGTTTTGAACAGTTTGATATACAGTATATTTGTGGCAGTCACTGACTGATATAGGACCAGATCCTGTGCTAAGTGCAGACTTGAATTCAAGGAGGACTCAGACACTATCGCAGTTCCTTAGAGCTCACTATTTAGTGGGAGTGGGGGTGGAGGTGGTAATACCTGAGATAATTTTAAAATTCTAATTTCCAAAAATCATATCTACATCAAAGGAGCAAATACACATTTTCTAAATACTTCTTTATGGGCTGCCTTGGGCTATACTTAAAAGATGAAGCCAACAGATTAAAAAATGCTTGCTAAGGGGTGCCTGGGTGGCTTAGTCGGTTAAGCATCAGACTTTTGCTTAGGTCATGATCTCGCGGTTTGTGGGTTTGAGCCCCACGTCGGGCTCTGTGCTGACTGCCAGCTCAGAGCCTGGAGCCTGTTTCAGTCTGTGACTCCCTCTCTCTCTGACCCTCCCCTGCTCATGCTGTCTCTCTCTCTCTCTCCTAGAAATAAATAAAACATTAAAAAAATTTTTTAAAAAATGCTTGCTAAATCTATACAGTGTACCAATGGTAGGATCTACCTCAAGATCATAAGAGGCATCCAAGCTAGGAGGGTGCTTTTATTGAATGACATCTTCCAATAGCACATTTAATGAGCTCAAAGACAAACAGCTGATTTAATGAATGAGATTAACTTGACTCTTCACCCTTGAGTTGTGTGAAAACATGGATGTTAATGATTTGACCATATTTATTTTTTATTTGTTTTGTTTTGCTCAGTGTATAATGATGATGTCATGAAAACATGTTAAAATGCATTGGAGCATTTTTTGGCCAAACATGAGGTTTTGGTGAAGGTTGAATCTACTGGCTATGTGAGCAGGGGCAGACAGGGGAGGGAGAGCCTACATCCAGGCCACTGCATGTGCCCATCCACTGAGAACACCCTACCTCCATGGGTCTGCCTCCCAGTGTCGATGGCACCTTCCATAGGGTAGCCCAAATGACAAATTTTATTAAAATATACCAGTAGTAACTTTGATAGTCAACCCTGAGAGTAAATTTGTAATGAAGTCAGAATGACTATGAAGGCACAGATGCTCTTTGGAGAACCCAGAAATGCTTGTTAAAGTTTTTAATCTTAGGGTCAAGTTGTTTTATTTATTAATCCCTTGGTGGCTTGAATGATGGTATCACAGGGTAGAAAGCACTTGAGCCTTGTTTTATTCTGGGGGAAGGAGTCAAAGAAGAGGTAGAGTCTGAAGATGAAGGAAAGAGCATCAACTGATGTGTCAAGGCCCTAGAGGAGGTGAGGGAGACGGTAGGGTCCTGGGTATGAGAGGAGGGGGAGGGGACCCCAACTAGCTGACACTGGGGGTGGTTAAGTGGAAGCAGTCAGTTTGGCTGGCATATTGGGGCTGGTGTGGGGCAGAAAGTTGAGGAATTCTCAACTAAGGGCCTCAGTGAAATACGAGGTGAAGATCTTCCCTTGTGAGTGAAGGCTGCAGGCATGGAAAAGAATAATGAGGGGATGGGCAGCAGAATAAGGAGACTCCAGGGACCAGGGGTTGACAGAGGTGCAGGGGTGGGGGTCCCAGTGGGGTGGGATGGCATGGATGTGTGGCGATGGGGGATGTCTTGTGTCCTGATGAGCTTGACTGAATTTGTACCATCCCGTCTGCTCAACTGTGTGACTTTGTCTTTCAGAAATGCTATTCTTCATTATTGAGCTCCTGTAGCACCTTCTCCAGGAAGCCTTCCCTAATTCACTTCTGCTTCCCCAGTCTATGTGGAGGCCCTCTTGGGTGCTCTGGAAGCCCTGAGGTGTTCTTTCTGCTAGTAGCCTTCCCAGGGTTTGCAGGCCTCCTTCAGCTTTTTGTCCCCAGACTGTGCAGGACATAGATGTGGGCCTGTCCTGGGCCCTTGATAATTTTGATGAGGGGGCCAAGGTGGTAAGCTTCCCCTTCCCTCAGTCAGACTCAGGCCAAATGACTGACACAGGGCAAGTCTACTTTTCCTTCCTGGCATCCCTTCCCTGCCCCAGCTCCCCTGTGGCCCTGTCTCTTCCTTCTTTTCTTACTTTGAATCTCCCTTTGGCTGCCTCCTCCTCCTCCTCCTCCTTCTTCTTCTTCCTCTTCCTCTTCCTCTTCCTCCTCCTCCTCCTCCTCCTCCTCTTCTTCTTCTTCTTCTTCTTCTTCTTGAGAAAGAGAGAGAGAGATTGAGAGGAGGAGGGGGCAGAGGGGTAGAGAGAGAAAGGGAAAGAATGAATGTTAAGCAGGCTCCACACCCAGCATGGAGCCTGACTCAGGGCTTGATCCAAGGACCATGAGATCATGACCTCAGCCGAAATCAAGAATCAGATACGTAACTGACTGAGCCATCCAGGTACCCCCACCTCTTGGCAGTCTGAGGGGGTGAGTTCCATCATTCCTGTGAGGAGCCCATGGGCTTCCTCTGCACCCTCTCAGGACTTAATTGTCCTAATTTTCCTACCTATAACAGAGGATAATAACACATCCTATTTAGGGTTGTCGGGAGACTAGAATGAGGTATTCAAAATGGAACACAAAGCTGAGTCTGGCACAATAAGTGGAGGTCCCTCTTGCCCAACTCCAGCCCCCTCCCCTCCCCCTCACCAAGGTATGGTTATGGTTCTCTGATCCTATCATTAACTTGCATGAAGCTTCTTGCATGAAGCCTCAGTTTTCCCATCTGGAAATCACCACCCTTAACATATTTATTTATGCCCCACTAGACTGAATCCCTGGCAGGGCAGGGCCTGTGTTTGGTTTACCATCTTCCGCATCCCTAATACTCAGTGCCGGACGATGCCTAAAGACGAACTCAATCAGTGTCGGTTCTCATGGCCACTGGTACTGTTTCTGTGGTGGCTCCTGCCACTGTAACCCAGGACTGTGACCTTAATAGTGCGGGGGGGTGGGGGGCGGTCCCTGGTTGAGAAACCCTGCTGTTAACTGGTGGTCCACTCACGCAGGGCTAGAAAGAAAGCTGTTTGCTGGAGACTCTAGTCATATCCCAAGGAGCAGGTATTATTCATCTGTGGTTCCTCAGGGTCCACCAGGAACAGACACGAGCACACATCTGAGATCTGGCCAGTGGGTCAGTCCCTGAGCTGAGGTCTGGGATCAGGCCTCCAATCTGCTTGTAATTACACACATCTTGTTAAAATATGCAACCCTAATGTCACCACAAACAGAACTTTTCCACATTAACACCACAAACAGTTTTTGAGTGTGAGCTGTGAGTCAGCCAGTGGAGATGGGTCAGAGAAGATATGAACCATGAGGCTCTAGTTCTCATTCTAGAGGAGCTGGCACATCAGGCACACAAAGAAACCTGCACTATGGACAGGTGAGGAGTAGTGGTGTGAAGAAAATGAATCCGGGATAATGGGTGGAGAGAGCCTTGGGCAGTGCTTTATACAGATGGCCAGGGGAGGCTTCTCTGAGAAGGTGGCAGGTAAGGAGAGAGGTGAAGGGGGTGAGAAAAGTCAACAAAGATCTGGGGGAAGAACATTATGGGCAGAAAGAACAGCAAGCATCAGGTCCTAATGCTAAAAGGTGCTATGGCTGTTCAAGGAATGATAAGGCACAGTAAGTTTGGCTTGGAATATTCAGGAAGAAGCTAGGGAGTGACCCCACACAGGACCCGGGTCAGGAAGGGCTTGGTTGGCTGGGGTAAGCAATGGTGATTTCATTCGGAGTCTGATGGGAAAGCACTGGGGATTCTAATTTACATTTAAAAGAATCATGCGACCTTGTGGAAGGTAGACTGGGGTTGGCAGCAGCAGGGAAGCCAGCCTGGAGGCTGGAGAGATGAGGGTGGCTCAGCCCAGGGTAGCAGTGAGGGTGAGAGTCGCCCGCTTCTGCATATATTCTAATGGTAGAAGTAATGACACGGAGAGGAGAGAAGGAATGGGGGGAAAAGCCATCAAAATGGACTCCACAGTGTCTGGTCCGAGGGACCAGGCGAACAGTGGCACTATGTACTGAGGTGGGACACAGAGGGATGAATGGCCTGGGAGCAGAAATCACAAGTTTGGTTTTGAATACGGTGACTGAGATGCTTTCTGACGTCCAGGTGCAGAGGCCCCTGTATAAGCTGGATGTGAGGCAGAGGCCGGGCTGGTGCGTAGCTTTGGACTCCTCACAGATTATTTAGAGCCATGGGACTGGCTGAGCTCACCAGGGAGTGAGTGTGGACAGAGAAGAGGGCTCGAACAGCGGGAACCATTTAAAAAAGCAACAGGCTATCTATGGATGGGATTGCATTTGTGAGACTGACGTGAGCTGTAAGGGGGCAGGTAGCGTAGTGTGAAGGAGATCACAAGAGAAGGAAGGTTCTGCCTGGCAATCTAGGGACAGCTCTCTGAAAGATGGAGTCAGGCCAGGGGCCATGAGTGAGTAAGATGCGGACATGACAGAGCTTGGGGTTCCAAAAGGCAGGGGCTGGGGCTGGACTAGACCCTGACTTAGGGTCGTTGAAAAAGCACAGATTTATAGTCTAATGGGCCTTAATTCTCATTCTTGCAGCCACTTTCAGTCGTGAGGTCCCAGGAAAGGTCCCTCATCTTTCCAAACCTCAGTGTCCATGTTTATAAATCAGGGACGACATCTCAGAGCCATCGGCAGGCAGAGCGCGGGAGTCATACCCAGCATGCTGCGTGGGCACGCCCCGAGAGGGCGGTTGTCTGTGGTTGATACTGGTCTTTTCTATGTGAGACAGGAGCTTGAGTGCCACTGTGATGGATCAAGATCGCATTTTAAGTCCAAGAGAAGCCATTTCCAAGGGTCTCACATGGGGAGTCCTTTGAGCAAAGGTTTGGCCATGTGGTGATGCCCATGAGATGAGGACTCCATTCTCTCCAGACTCCAGAATCGGGACTCTCACAAACTACTCTGTTCCCATGTATCCACACAACAAAATCTCCCATTGGACTTCATTGTTCTGAACCACCACTTCGGTGACTTCTGAGATGGGTTCTCCATGCCCTTTTACAAATGATTGTGTGAGGACAGTGACCCCGGCCACCGAGAGCGGAGCCCTCAGGCTGGCCTGGTTTGGGTCCTTGTTCATCTTGTCCTGCCTGATGCTGCTTATGTGGCCAACCCCACTGGCCTGGTTTCCGAATGTAACCTTCTGGTGGATCTGGTTGGACTCGGTGGGGCATAACGGGGGAACGACTTTAATTCCTTTCCCCCAACCATTGCCTTCAGCTGGTTATATGGTCCCTTACCACCCCTGGATCACGTCTTGTGTGGATCCCAGAGCTTTCCTGTCAGCATCTGGTGCTAGAAGAGTCTCCTCCCGTACCGAAAACTCTCACCTGCACAAAATCAATCTAAATTTCTCACAAAATTCAAAATGTTTCTCTCTCCCTCAGCTCAGCTCTGCTCAGAGTGAGCCCGGTGATGTCTTCCCCTCACTGGAGGCTGTCAGTGGTCTCTGCCAGGCTGGGCAGGAAGGTGAGATGAAGAAAGAGAGGACATCAGTGCCTTCTGTGTGGCAGATGTCTAAATACTGGCTCTTTCTCTGGTTGGGGACATATGTGTGGATTTCTTTAGAGACACTGAACTCCTCCCTGCTGTGGACAAAGTCCTCCCATCTCCCCCGCAGCTCCTGCTCTGATAATCTTCTCGTCACTGCTTCACCCCCCCAGATGGTCTTTGGGCCTCAGTCCTACCCATATGTGGGTTGGGTGGGGCGGGGGGTGATACGTGGGGTGTTTTCTATCTTTCTGCAAGTCCTGCAGTGGTGGTCTGGTTTTCTTCTTCCAAACTGGGACACGTTGTCTTTATCTTTGGGTACTCAGCTGTGCCTCACAGAAACCAGGAAAAGTTCTAAGCACTTTTGCGTTCTACTTTAAGTTCCTTTGTCTCAGTTGGGCAACTTGTATCTCAAGTATAATAAAGTGATTAAGGGTGCAGGTTCTGGAGTTTGACATTGGCAAGGTGACCTTGGGCAAATTATCTAACCTCTTAGGACCTCAGTTTCATCATCTGTAAAGCAGGGACAATGGTCATTATTCTCAAGGGCAGTGTGAAGATCAAACTGTTCTTTACAAGTCGGGTGGCACATAGCAAGCTCTCAGTAAACGGAGGCAACATCTGAATTTCCGAGGAGTCTTCGCTTCCTCCAACTATATTGGATGTCTGTTCACCTTGCTAGTCTGGAGATGGCTCCCTCCCACCATCTGCCTGGCCTGCAGGGCTCTCTTTGATAACGGTTAGCCAATCTTGAGCACCAGCACCTTATTTACGATGCACAACGATCTTGCAAGATAGGTATTATTATCTCTCCCATTTACAGATAACATAACTGAGGCTCAGAGTTTGAGTCTCTTGCACAGGGAGCAAATAGCTTGTAAATAGCAGAACTGGGATTCAACCCAGGCTTATGTGATTCTAAAGCCTGCCTACCATTCATGTTACCTTCCTGACCTGCTTGCCCTTTGTCCTGTCTTTGTTCCCTCTGCCAACAGCTCTCTTCACTCTGGACATAAGAGGGCATCTCTTTGAGTGAAGTCTCTTCCTGCTTGGAGTGCACCCTGGAAATGGATCCCCCACTGCTTAGTAGAATGACACTTCCTGTGTTGCATCATAACAAGTCCCCACAGCAGCCGGTTTGGTAATGCTGGCTCCCTCCATTTTCTGTTTACTATTATTTAAGCTAGTAAAGTTGTGTTTTCATGAAAAGCATGCAGTTAGCATCGACTTGGCATCAATTTCATGTCCAACACTGGATTAGTCATGAAGGGTAAGGTGTTTTCTGATCTTCAGCCTTGGATCTATTTTGAGAGATAAGATATGTAAACAAAAAATGCCAGCAATACCAAGATGTACAAAGTAGGTGAAGGAGTACAGGGAGTCAGTACTTTAGGAGCTCAAAGGCAAGAGCAGTCTGGCGGCTGGTAGATGGAAAGGTTAGGGGTCTGGGAAAGTAGGTAGTAGAAGGTTGCCTGGGAAACGCTGGGCTGGTGCTGAGCCTTGCAAGCCAGGGGGAAGTTGGGTAGGTGAAGGTGAGGACGTGCCTGGTGTGTTTGCAGCAAAGAGGACGCGGGTGCCCGGAGACGCGGGAACCCAGCATGGGTGCTGGGACGGGCTCTTCCAAAGGAGCCTCTCTTTTACAACCACGAGCCTCTTTGCTCCCTGCTTGGGGGACTTTTATGACCCCATCCATCTGTTTGCAGTCAGGTTTGCTTTGAAATTCAAAAGCTGAAAGGGAAGTGCTATATTGGAGCCAGAGCGGGCTGGGCAGCTGTCTCTGAGAAGGAGGGAGCGGCTTCATGGTACATAAACCACAGCAGGCATAGCACCTCTTCTCGTTGGCCTGTGTTCCTTGGAAGCTTGGGAGCAGGGGTGCCTGAAGGGGTGGGGGACGATCAGCTCCCTGGAGGCACTTCTCTCACGGGTCTGAGCTGGCAGCCTGTGTGACCGGCAATGGGTAGAGGCTGGGCCTGGGGGGTCAGGGTTCCTTCTGTGGGGGCTTCGTGCTGGCTCTGGATCCAGCGGCCTGTGTTTGTTTCTCTTTCCTGCTCTGGCTGATGGGCCCAGGCCTGCTAGGAGAGCTGGCTCAGCCCTCCATGCCTCCTGAGTTTCCTGGCCCCGCTAACCCCCTACATTCCTCAGGAGCCTCAGTATCCCAGAGAGACGAGACTTTTTGCATCTTCTTGAATAAAAGGCTTTTAGTGACAGTCCTTGATCAAACCCCAAATCCACAGTAGGGACTTCCAAATAGTACTCCAGGCCCCTGATGTCCCTCAGCCCCACATCCCCTGAGGCCACCTTCTAGGTAATGGACTTCGCCTGGCCCAGAGGTCCCCTCTAGCCTGTGTCCCCATGCCCTTCTTCCCTGACATGTGTACACAGCCGGCAGAGGGCCGTATCCGTCTCTCGGGGAAAATCCTCCCTGGTGGCTCCTTCTGGTCTACTCTGTCCATAGTTCACACTCCCAGCCCCATTTTAAACCCCCCTCCTCCACGCCACAACCAACCACATACTTTTGGTGCTTTTGGACCTCTGTTTAACGATGAGCTCTGCTCGAATGTGTTTGAAGTGCCAGAGGAGGCCTCTGGGAAAGTGCCAGAGGAGGCCTCTGGCTAAGGCGGTTAGCTAGGAGGCATCTTAGGGGTGTGGGGCTGAGGGAGGTTTGGGGTCTACAGCACGACTTGGAAGTCCCTGCTGTGCATTTTGGATTTGATCAGTGTGGAGCTGGAGCTCTTGTGCCCTGGGGAAGTCAATGGCCCTTCCACCCGACAGTCAGGCTGCTGGGCTGCAAACCACTAATGGTGGCCGCAAGTTGTGAGCTTTACCATGTGGCCCAAACAACACTTTAAAGCAGTTGTTTTGAAGCTGAGGAGCTGAGCTAGGAGGTTAGAGGGTGGAGGAAGATCTTGATGTCCAATTTGTAAAAGCTAGAAAACCCTTTAAAGATGATCTGCTCTAATTTCTGCTTTTTTCAAATGGGGAAAATGAACTCTAAGAAGGGGGTGTCATTGGCCTAATGTTACAATGAAGTCCATGGCAGAGCAGGACTGGGACCCACTTTGGGGCTTGAATTAGCCATGGTCTTCCACTTACACCACTTGGGGTGCCTGAGTGAAGACTGGGGGATTGTGGAAGTTCAGGAAGCACACGCCCCTTTCTTCTTTCAACACCCGTAATAATGGGCATTGATGTTGACTTTGCAGAAATGAAGCACTTCTGACCCGTTGTCTTACAAAGTAAGATATCTTGATCCCCATTTCCTGGATGAGGCAAATAAGAATGAGGGTTAAGGGACATTCCCAATGAAAGGTGGCCAGTAGGTAGCCAGAGAGTCTTGGGCTCAAGCCTGTCGCTCTTTGCGGGCCTGTTGCCTTCCAATCCTTGAAGGGTGATACTCTCTTTTGGAAAATCATGCAGAAAAGGCTGGAGCAGAAAATAAGGTAAGAGGACGTTAGCCGTGGATCCTAGGATCTGGCACAATCTCTCAAGACTGCTCATTTTTCATAGGTGAAAGAGATACGTAGAGCAGGGTTTCTTAACCCTTCCAGGTTCAGTGTCCTATTTTATTACAAATATTTTATAATGTCCCTTTCTATACTGACATATCCTAAGCCCCCTTGGTAACTCTCTGGGATCAGGGCTACCCTCTCCCATTCTGTTGATGGGAAAACCGAGACTCAGTGGGAGGAAGAGATTGGGCCCAGGGCGTCAGGCTTTTACACTACTTCATGCCACTTTGTTCTAAAGCTACCTGGGGCTCTCTGCTGCCCACAGGGCAAAGTCCAGTGCCTCGGCTAGCATGTGACAGCCTCTCATGCCAGACCCCAGCCCACCACCTAAGTCCAGCCTCCTGCTGCAACCTTCCCTGCACACTCTAGGTCCAAAGTCAGCAGGTCCCTCCAGTGAGGTCCCCAGGGATGCATCGCTCATCTCCTCTATCCCCACCTCTCCTGAGTACTGAGAACTCGGGCTCAGGACCAGACTCAGGCATAGACTGTGGTGTGAGAATCAGCTCCTGAGAGCCAGCTGCCCTCTCCTCTGCACCTCTTCCTGATCTCACCCTAGTCCAGGACCCACTCCCCCCCAGTCCACAGGGCAGCCAGGGTGGTTTGCAGGGCCACAGATCCATCAGGGACTATAACGCTGGCATGCTCTGACTGTTCTGTGGCAGACTTGCTCTCAGCACCCCGCATGAGTCAGCTCACCGAATCCTAGGTTGTGCACCACACAACAGGGAGCTCCAGGGACGTGTTCAGGGTCACACGGCCGACTCGGTGGCTCCCTTTGCCTCCCTGATGCCGTACTGATATCTAGACGTGCACAGAAAAGTGGTCCAGGCCCGCCTTCGCTCACCTCTGGCCACATCGTCCTCAGCTGCCGCCTTCAACCCTGCTCCCCTCCTCGCTGTGGCCTCTGCAGCCCCCCAGCTTGTGTGCTGATCTCTGCTGCCCGCAGGAGTGGCAATCACGGTTAACCTGTGTGTTGGACCTTGGTTGCCGAAGCCTTTCCACCTGCACTATCTCATTAAAACCTCACTGTAACCTGTGCCAGAAGTATTTTTATTATCCTCATTAAAGAGATGGGGAAAACGATATGGAGAGAAGGGAAGGCAATGCCCAGAGCCTGGCCCCAGGCTCCTGGGTGCCCAGCCCATGCCCCTGGCTGAGCCTGGATGATTTCTGTGGGGAGAGGGACAGGGGATGAAGAGCGAGGGGCCATTCTACTGAATCTGGGGAGCCAGGCAGTCTCATGTTGTCAAGTTTCCCTGGGAGGAGTAGATGGCTTGCTGTCAGGGGCTTCCCCTAGGGGTCCCTACATCCTGTACCCTCTGTCCTGCCCCAGCCTCTGTCCCAGGCCCCAGGCTCTTTGGAGAACCTGCTGGGTCTCCATCCCCGGTGGGTCTGACCCTCTGCCTTGACCCTCTGTCGGACTGCTTGTTCCTTCTCCCGTTCGGCCTCTCCAGCCCTGCCCGTCTGTTTCTCCTCAGTCCCTGGCTCCTCTCTGGGTGCCCGCTCTGTCTTTCTGTGTATTGCTCTTTCTCTTCCCCAGCTCCTACTGCACCCCTTCCCCCGCCCTTCACTGCCACCCCACTCAGTGCCTTCCATCCTTCCAGAGTCTCGGGGAAGCCAGGTGGGTGAGAGTTAAGAAGTGTCCTTCTGGGGCGCCTGGGTGGCTTAGTCTGTTGAGCGTCCGACTTTCACTTAGGTCATGATCTTGTGGTTCGTGGGTTCGAGCCCCGCATCGGGCTCTGTGCTGACTGCCAGCTCAGAGCCTGGAGCCTATTTCAGAGTCTGTATCTCCCTTTCTCTGACCCTCCCCTGCTCACGCTGTCTCTCTCTCTCAACCTAGAAATAAATTAAAATAAAAATAAAGAAAAAAAAGAAAGAAGTGTCCTTCTGGCGCTTGCCTGGGGGCTTGTGTCTCCAGGTCGGAAATGTTATCATTCTTTTCTCATGACTGATCAGGGAGGAAGAAATGGAAAATATGAAAAAAGAAAACACAAGAACTGTTTGTAAGCCCAGAACCAACATAAAACAGGGTTTTACGAATATTTTCTGAAAAGCATCTCTTTACGGCGCTGTAACAGCAGCCGGCCCACTCGCCTGGCCCCATGGAGGCCCGGTGGCCAGGGCAGGGTGCGCTCTCTGCTGCGGCGGCCCTGGGGTAGTGATGTCAAGGGAGGCTTTCCTGCCGGCTCCGTGAACCCTGGAGCTCCCACAACCCTTAGTCCATGGAGGCCAAAGCCTGGCCTGTCTAGAGTTGGTTTTTCTGTCTACCTGTAAGCTGCATGTGGCCCAGGCATCCCTGGTTAGGATCATCCTGGACACCCAGCTCTGTGGCTGAGGCCCAGGCCCTCCCAGAGTCCCTGAATTCCCTGGGGACTCTCACTCTTGTGCTCTCCTTGGCCCCCAGCTCCCTGTCGTTGACCTTGCCACATCTGCCTCACCCCCTGTCAACGTGGCCATGGAAATCAGCCCCTTCCATGGTTCTCCCCATCCCAGATCTTTCCAGGCAGTGCGGAATGTACTGGAGACTGGCAGAGCCGATGAGGCTGGGTTCCCACAGCAGCCAGGAAAACGACCACCATTGGCAGGTTTTCTCCCCACTGAGAAGACCTTGTTTCCACCTCCCTCAGTGCCTCTCCATCTTCCTCGCTCCTTACCTCTCCTCCTTCCTTCTCTCCATTCCTTCTTTCTCTTGCCCTCCTTTTCAGGAACAAAATGACTAACCTCCCCCCCTTGAGCATAAGGAGTATCTTCCCTCTGCCCTGTGAGGAGGGAGTAGTTTTCCTTCCTCCCCCGAGCCCCCATGAGGAGTCTTCTAAGGATGTCACTCTTTCTCAGAGGGATTTAGTGAATCCAAGGTGCTCCTCCTTCCATGCAACAAAGGAGACTGAGGTCCAGAAGGGGGCGGAGCTCGCCCAAGGCCACACATCAGACGATGGCAGAGCTGAGGCTGCGGTCCTCATTGCAGGGGGGCGGGGGGAGGGCAGGGCACCGTCTGACAGTGAATCTGAAAGGTTTGGCGGTAGGGCTGCAGACGTTCAGGGGTGGGAAGGAGGGCATCAAAGAACACAGAACAATGGATAAGGAGTAAGGGCACAGAGGTAAGAGAGAGCAACAGGGACAGACAGATGGGTAGAGACAGAGGGAGAGAGAGGAGGCCAGTTGTCCGGCCTCCACACCTCTTCTCCATTGAGAGTTACTCCGTCACATGCCTGCCGTGTTAGAGAACTTACTACCTCAGCACTGTGACCTGGTTCTGGAGTGGCTGTGGGGGACAGGATGTGTGGACCGCTAGGTACAGCTCCTGGGAGCTGGAAATGGCCCCACTTCCCTGCGGCTTCCCTCGAGGGCTCAGCTCTGAGCTTTGTATCTATACAGAGAAGCCTCCTGTCCGGAGCAGCTCAGAGATCTGGGGGTGCAACAGGGTTCTCCGCCTCCGGGTTTTCTCCAGTAGAGCCCCACCGTGGGGGTCAGCTCAGAGCAAGGGTCCGGGTCTGTCAGGGTGGGAGGGGCGGTGGGGCTCCCAGCTTAGGAAGTGCAGATGCTTGAGCATACTGCGTACAAACTCTTCAGTGTTCCCCCTTGCCGCCTGCTTGTCCCCTTAGTCGCCCATTCCATCGTGTCTGAGACCCCATCCCTGGCCACAGCCTCTCCTCCAGGGAGCACTTGGAGAGAGGACTATGTCTCCCAAAGGAGGGCAAGAGCTTGCTCTCCCACTGAGCTTCTAGGCAGGGAGACCAGGAGCCTTCGTCCGTGAAAGCAGCTGGTGTGGGGGAGGCAGAGGACACGGGGCGCACAGGCCAGAGCAGGACTTCTCAGACCATTGATGTCAGCCCCGTAGACCAGTGCAGCGGCGCGGGGCAAGGAGCAGGCCGGGCCTCTTCCCGCACCTCCATCCGGAGTCCGTGGGTGGGACAGAGGTCCCGGCGGCCTCCACGACAGGAAAGAGGCTCACTGCGCTGGGCCACGCATGAGTCCTGCCCTAGCCCCCTGGCCTGTGCAACGGGGATGCAGACCCCACCCGGCCCCCCTCACAGGCCGAGTCCCCACATGGCAGCTCGGCAGAGTCAAGTAAAAGTTAAGACAATAGTCTTGGAGCTCGACGCCCTGGCGTTCCCTTCTGGCTCCAGCATTTACAAGCTCTGTGATTGTGGTCAGGTTAAGCGCCCTGCGTCCCAGTCACTTCATCTGTAAAATAGAGACGGGGGAGTAGTCGGAGAGAGGAACGTCTCAAGCTTTGAACGTCTAGAACTCTGTGCATCATAAACGCGCACTGCGCGTTAGCTCCAGCAGGATCGTCGGTGTTGCCTTTTCCTGGAAGCGGGTCCAACACGGCCAGTCCGTGTAACTCGTGGTAGCAGCCAGCAAGAACTTGTCCTCCACGGCCAACGAATCACCTCTGGCGAAGGCCCTGTGGCTTCAGAACACAGGCAGGCGTCTCCCGCTCCAACTTCTCTGCGACCTACCCCCAACCCCCCAAGGCCCAGGGGTGAAGTCTTCCCTTGGGGAACTTGCGCAGCGGCGCCTTGTGCAGAGCCCTGCCCGCCGACGCTTGAAGTACGGCGGACGTTGTGATAGAGACGGACACTTTTGCTCTTTAGTCCTCCCTCCCCGTTCTCCCTCTCCTGCCCCCTTAACTCCACTGTTCTTCCACGAGTACCCACTAGCTGTCAAGTCCTGTGCTCAGGGCTGACAGTTCAGAGATGAATGGCCCCAGTCCTGGCTCAGGAAAGTGAGGGGAAGGGCAGGCACATGCATGGCATTTGAGCACGAGCCAGGTGCACAGGCAGCAGGTGCTGGGGGAACGGGGTGGGGGAGGGGGAGGAGTGGCTCACTCCGCTTGGGAGCTCAGGCTTCGTGGAGCAGACACCACCGGGGCTGGGCCATGCAGGATGCGCAGGAGCTCGACAGAGCAATGAGCAAGGAAGGGGTGGAGATGCGGAGGGGTGGGTCAGTGCCAGGGAACAGCATGTGCGAAGACGAGGGGTGGTGAAGGGCAGGATGAATTCAGGAATGGAGGCAGGCAGTTGAATACTAGGAAAGGAATTGGAAAACTGTGAACTCCACGGTGGAGATACTTCATGCCAGGAAGGGGCCAGGTCACAGAGTGCCTTGTGGGAGGGGGAGGGGACTGAGGGCACAGTGGCTCAGACGAGGGCCAGGACACCTGGACTGGGGCGGAGCAATGGGCCTAGAAAGAGGTGGAAGGTGAATAAGGAAGAATGGGTTGCTCTTGGAGAGTGAGGGAGTGAGAGAAAGGGGGCCCTGAGGGTGAACCCCAGATCCTAGCTTTGTGGCTCATGTGAGCAACTCCTTCCCTATCCCTGTGGGTGGCTCATTCTGGCTGGACAGGGCTCTCTGGATCCTGCTGGGCCCGAGGCCTTTCCAGTCACGGGACCCCTGCCTAAGCCACCTCCCAGAATCTGCCCAAGTTTTCGTATGGAAAATGGGCCCATTCCAGTTCCTCCACACCACTGCCTCCGGTCTTGGACCTCCAGAGGTGATTTCCCCAGACGTTCCCTGGCAGGAGAAGGGGAGCCATCAGCACACACAGACACCATCCCGCTGAATTCATAATGTCTTTTATTAATATATTATGCTACAAAAATATTTTTGGCAAAATAACATTAATAGCATCTTTCTTTGTCTTCTATATTCTTAAAGGACTCTTCATGACAATTCACAGAGGTGAGGGAAGAGGTGGTTAAGAGAACAACATCACCAATATCTTTCAAATACATTATGATCTGAAGCTTGCGTCACACACTGAGAGTCAGCCGGGGACCTTCTGCAATCTCTTTGAGGCCCAGAAAGGGGGCAGGTGCTCCGGCTGCCTCTCTTCTGGGCTGGAACCCCCCCTTGGCCAGGAGTCAGGCTCTGCCACCCCAGCCACTGGGGCCCAAGATGACCCGGAGCCTCACCGGAAACGTCTGAGACACTGGTCCCATCCAAAGCCCACTTTCCCTGTAGTGGGTCTGGCAACGGAGCAACCCTGGAGGCACGCTACTGTGCCACCTTTCCTGCCTGCGGCACACTCCCAATCCCAAGGCGCCCGGTGGGGCCTGGGAGGAGAGCTGATTGTTGAGCCACAAGGGCGGTGGCACCTCACCTTCCTGGGGCCCTGAGATTGCACACAGCACTCCCGCCTGCTAGAACAGCACAGGTAGGAAACAAGGTCTCCATGTAACAGATGAGGAAATGGAGGCTCAGAAAGGAGCAGAGACTTGCCCAAGGTCACCCAGCAAGGTGAAGGAGTATCCAGAGCACCTCTGGAGAGGAAGAGCCAACGCTTGGAGAAAGGATGGGTAGATCGGGGGTGTGCTGATACTCCCAGGAAAGGGCCACGTAGGGGGTCAGTCAGTCCTCATGGCCCGTCTCTTCCCTCCCCCCCATGCTCAGGGGCAGGGAGGGAAAGAGCTGTGGGCTGTGGCCAGGGGCCCTGGGTTCCAGTCCAGCCCTCCCCCACCACCCACAGCTCCTCCTGCCTTAGGGTAGCAGGCAAGCTTGCCAATTCACGTCAGGCCTGGCCGGGCTGCTGAAGAGCGGGGGTGTGAGGCTGGACTGATTCCTGAACCCTACTGGTGTAGACGGCCAGCCGAGGCGATATTTTTGGCTGCTTAGATTAATTTTTGGAAAAGTAACAATGTTCAAAGAACCTGAGCATTACAGAGCCAGGAGGGACCCTCAATGTCATCTATACCAGTCCCTTGCCAAGACTTCAGCTCTCATACCACATCTCCAGCCAGCAGGCCTCCTGCCCTGATCACACCTCTTCTGACGGGAGACTCACCACCTGTAGGGGATAGCTTTGGCTTTGTAGAGATTATTCCACCAGCAGAGCTAAGGTCCATCTCTCTCCTTTCCTCTCTTCCTTCCATTCTTCCTCCTTCTCTATCTACACATCTACTGAGTGCCATCTTTGTGTCAGATGAGGGTACAAAGATGAATTTACATGACCCCTGCCATCAAGGAGCTCACAGTCTGATAGGAGAGCAGGTACACTATTACACAGTCTCAAAGCTGATCAGTGGGTGTTGTGATAGATGCTAAAAAAAAGCACAAAAGAATCACAGGGGGCTTCCTGGAGGAAGTGCTATCTGAGTTAATCCTCAAAAAATGAGGATATGGGGAAGGATAAGGGGGTTTCCGGGTCCAGGAAACATCCTGCTTATTCTAGAAATGACAAATATGATGGCTGGCAGAGTCAGCAGGGTCTGAGCATGGAGGGTCTGGAAGGCCAGGCCGAGGGCTTCTGTTCTTATCCCACACTGGCTATCTCCAGCCTAGTTCTCTTCTCACCACACAGGATGCCGTCAATGCTGCAATGTCCAAGTGGACCTTCTCTTGGCCTTCTGGGTGGTTTTCATAAACTCTCCGGGTGGAGGACTGTTCTTCGGGATCCACTGTGACAACAGCACTGGGCTGGAGCCTGGGCAGGAGGAACAAGGGTCCTGAGCCCCGAGGCTTGCCCACGTCTAGCTGAGGCTAGGCAGGAGATGACAGAGCATTTCGCATGAGAAAAATCAGCTCTTGATTATTTGGTGCAAAGGCAAACTTTCCAGTCAGTGCAAGTTTCCACACTTCACAGACTCTGGATCTTTGCATCTCAGCCCTGGAGTGGCCCTTGCTGGCCCTTTGCAGCCCCCTGCAGCCTAGCGTCTCCACTGTCCCTGCCTTGGCCTGGCTGCTGGTGTCCCAGAACAGCCTGGAGGAAAACTAGATGTGCACGGCCATGCTGACAGCTCCCAGAACGCCCCTGGCTCATTTGGTCAGTTTTCCTGAGACACAGGGGACCTAGGGCTGCCTAGCCTCAGACAGGTCACTTTAACCTGCTGGGTCTCAGTCTTTCCATCTTCTCTGCCACCTGAAGGTCAAACACAGAGCCCTAAGAAATGTACGCAGATGCTCTCAGAGCAACAGGGGCACTTTATGAGGCTAGGCACACAGAACATGCTGGAAAAAATGTCAGCAGCGGTGGATAGATCGCCCAAAGTGTGTAAGTGACTACTGACGGAGTGGTGGTTCCCTGGCTTGGGATGAGAGAATTCCAGCGCCCCAGCTCAGCGGATTTCCACAGACGCCTCAGGTCTTCTGGACATAAGTCAGCAAGCTCAGTTCATTCCAAACCCCGGCCGGTGGGTGGGCCTCGGGGATTAGTGAAGTTGGGTTGTAGATGTCGGGTCGACATGGGCTCTGGCCTGTCCCGTTGGCACATGCCTACTTAATCAGCCCGCCCACCCATCTGCAGCCATCCGTCTTTCTCTAAACACTTGAGTGCTTGCTTGGGGGAAAGTTTGGAATCTCCCAGTCCATCCAGAGAAGGGATCTGGTGAAGGCGAGGGCTGAGTCTGTCTGCGGTCAGGGGCCTAGGCAGGAGAACCTCTAAAATTGTTTCTAAGAACTGCCTCCTTGTCCATGATGAGGAGTCCCTCTGGGATAGGCAAGGTGCACAGATCAGGCCCCAGCACGGAGCCTGGCACTGTGTGCACTCGACAGTCACATGCTGTGTTAATTTACCTCTTGGGCCCCATGCCTGGTGCAGATCTGGGCATGCAGTCAGGTGCCTGGGCTGTTTACCCAAATGCTTCATCCTTAATTAACCTCAAGCTACATCTCAGCGCGGCTCATGCCACACTCTGCCCTGAACGGAGGGAAATTTGGCCTATGTATTTCTAATTCCTTTACACTTATCTCATCCAAAGAGCGCTCTGCACCATCTGTTTGATGTCCAACAGGCTTTCTGTGCCTGCTTTAGAAGTCAGCTCAGCCCCTTCCCACTCGGAAATAGGAAGTCACATTTCTGCCAAAGATAAACGGACTCCATCCTTGGTTGGGGTCAAGTTCAGTTTACAGCGTGGTGCCCATGGGGCCGGTTGGACCCCTCTGAAGCAGATCTCGGGGCTCCTGCCAGTTCTCAAGCTCAAACACGTCCATCCAGGGTTGAGACGAAAAGAATTTAGCTGCTGGCCTAGATGCCCATGGCACTTCTGACCATCCAATAAGCTGCCCAGAATTCTGTCTCAGAAGGGAGACTGCTGCCGGGCTGGGCACAGTGGCACTGGGTCTAATCAGCCAGTGCCAGGCCTGCCAGGGAACCCCACTGGCAGGGGAGGTGGTGCTGTGGAGCACTGGGCTGGGAGTCAGCAGATCTGCCCAGCGGTGCAGCCTTGGGACTCCTTATTACTCTTACTGGTATTATCTGTCAGATGAGGGGCCTTTCTTCTCTCGGGTTCTGCACATCTGTAACTGATGAGCTGTCAGTCCAGTGAGGATTTAGGGCTGGAAGGCAGCTAACCTCGGTCCTCTGCTTTCTCAGCTACCACCGTGGAGGCAGTGGAGGGAGGTCAGTCTCTCGAAGTCTCAGCTGCCTGCCCACTCCATTTGCCTGCTCTGCCTCCCCACCCCACAGCCTCTCATTTGATAGGAAAGCCTCTCATAGGCTCTGAGATAAGGCAGGTCGGGGCATGAGACACGTGGCACAGGCTGCTGCCAGAATCCTTTGTTCAGAGGGGCCAACATGAGGGACTGTGGCCAAGTGGTCTCTGGCTGAAGCAAGAAGCTTGTGCTGGCACATTTGGGTGAGATCTGCCTTCCTTGGAGCTTCTCTGTGCAGACAGAACATGGCCATAGACGGTCCAGGGATAAGCATCGCTTCTGAATCACACTGACCTGGGGCCACGTCCCAGCTAGGTGACCTTGAGCAAATCTGTTTATCTATTTGAGGGGCTCAGTTTCCTCATCTGTGAAATGGGGACCATCACATCTCACAGAACTGGCATGAGGATCAGTGATAAAGTGAGTGTGCAAAGTGCCTTCCACGATGCAGTGTTGGGACAAAAGGTGGCCTTCATTGGGATTATTATTACCATGTCCCTCCTGGGCCCACTCCTGTCCTTCGGTCCAGCTCACTCTGTTTGGCTGTGACTTCAACAGTTTCCTCTGTAAGCCAAGCTTACAGAAGATGAAGGTTACCAGAACAGAGAGGTCTGGATTCATATTCTGGACCTCCCACTTGCTGCATGGCCTTGGGCAACCACCTTCCTCTCTTTGGATCTCAATGGAACCACTTGTCACACAGGGCTGGGGGGTGAGCTCCCTCAGCGCCAGCATCCCTCCCTCCTCCTGTGCTTTGGTCAAAACACTTACCAAGAGCTCTGGAGGGTCAGTTCACAGACACTCAGGGTTTTCAAAATAGCAGCATTCTTTCCTAAAGTATCTTCCCACCCTAGGATGCATCTGGGGGGGAAGGGTTGTCAGCGTTCACATCTCTGGCTCCCCAGCCCAGCTTCACAAAAGCTAAGCCTGTCTGCCTGCCCCTCTCCCGGACGCCCCCGTGGCGGGAGAAGCCAAACCCAGGCAGCGGAGGCTTCTGCCGATCTAGGCGCAAAGCCGGTTCAAAGCCACGGTCTGCATGAGGCTGCCCTGGGTGTCCTGGCTTCACTTCCTGGGGTGGCATTGGGGCTAATTAAAGGGTTAACATAGGCCACATAAAAATAGTTTTATCGGTAGAATAAATACATTTTTCTTTTTTAATATGGACACATATTTTACAAAAGAGCCCCATAGCACTATGGGAAATTAAGATCCTTCTACAAAAAAGAAGATGTAACTCGGGCACAATAAAGCTCTAACGTTCTAACGGACCCGCCTGGGCTGCCCGTGAGGTGGCAGGCAGCGGCAGCGGGAGTGTGGCCGCAGACCCTCCTGTGGTTTCTCTGGCTTCTCTGCACTGGCAGCCAAGGTCAGGAGGGCCCAAGGGTGTGCGGGAGGAGGGAGGCTGCGAGGCTGGCCAGGATGGCGGGGAGGAGGCCCGGGGCAGGCTGTGGGCGGTGGGGCGCTGTGCTGCCGGTGGGGCCCGGCTCCTCCCGCTGCTGAAGCCGCTCTGAGAGCTGGGAGGGCGGCCCTGCGGTCCCAGAGCTGTGCGTGGGCTGCGGCGGCAGCGGGGGCGGCGAGGCGGCCGTGCTGGAGGGAGACACAAAGCGGAAGAACCATGGGGTGTGGCCCCTCGGTAGCCTCGTCCTGGGGTCTGGCCTTGGTTCAGAGGCCACTTAGTGATCTGTTTTCTTCTCATGTTATTTATTCATTTGTTTGTTTGTTTAGTGTTTTTTATTTATTTTGAGAGAGAAAGAGAGAGAGGGAGAGGAGAGAATCCCGAGCAGGCTCTGTGCTGTCCAAACAGAGCCCGATGCGGGGCTCGATCTCGCAAACAATGAGATCGTGACCTAAGCTGAACGCTTAACCCACAGAGACACCCACCACAGAGACACCCAGGAGCCCCTCTATCTTCTTCTCATAAAATAGAGGAGACAAGGGGCTGGGCAGTGAAAGTGACTGGCCCAGAGCCACCGCGCCAGCCGCGGGGTGCTCATGTGTACTGGCTTGAGATGGGTTCTGGGGCAGAAGGAACTAAGATGCCCTGAAGGAGCTGGGGCTGGGGTCCCACCGGGGCGATCGACTCCCACACCTAGGTCCTCAGGCGCTGTCCCGCACCCTCCCCTCCTGCCGGAGATAAACAGGAAACAAAACCCACCACCAACCACCCCACCTCCCGGCCCTGGCGATCACGGCCACCAGTCATGGAGTCTCTCTGGCCGAGGCTCATCACCCCCTTCATCGGATGAGAAAGCTGGGGCTCAGGGACAGGTGGCGCCAGGTCCCCGGGGGTAGGGGCAGCACCCCGCACAGGAGCCCCGGCTCAGCCGCCTTTTACACAAACACAGGGAGCCTTAGTGAGAGGTGTGATCCTTCACGGACTTCTAAGAACAGAATCCAGCTTTAGGGGCAATGGGTGAGATTGTTGTCGTAGGAGAACCTACGACAGAGAGAGCGAGGGAGAGACAGAGAAGAGGCTGAGTACAGAAGGAACGGCTGGCCAAGGCCAGCGCCTGGCGTCGCGGGGAAGTGGAGGGCAGGGCAGGGCCAGGCGATCGGCTCAAGTCCTGGAAAGAGAGACACAGGAAGTGATGAACAAAGAGAGGGACAGGGACTGAGGAAGAGAGGGGACAAGGGAAGACAAGGACAGAGGCATAACAAAGAGAGGCCAGAGCAGGCGAAGCCTCCAGGATGAAGAAAGAGCTGGGGCCCCGGGGTGTTGGGCCCACAGTTGCTGTAGGGGAGCCCTGGGCAGGGGAGGCAGAGAGAGGGGCAGACAGGGATCCGACAAGTCCCATCACGGCAGAGAGGCCCAGCCAGGGCAGGGCCAGGAAGGCCTCCTGGAAGAGGGGACATAGCAGTCAGCTGTGAAGTCGGAGTCGAGCTTGCACGTGGCGGGGGTGCTCCTGGCGGCCAGTGAAGTACTTACCCTGGCTCACGGCAGCTCTGTGCCAACACTGAGCACGCGTCAACCTCTAATCCTCATGGCAACACCACGGTCCGACTCTAAGCCCTGTGTTACTATGAAGAAACCGAGGCACGGAGAGGCTAAGACTGTGCTCCAGGGTTCACAGCAAGGCTGGGATCTGGACTGGGCACACAGTAGGTGCTCACTTGGCCCTCCCCGGGTGTCTGTGGTGTGGGCAACCTCTCCCCTGTGCGACACTGCCCTGCTTTTCAGTGCTTACTGCCCTCCCCGGGAGGCTACTCCTCGCTGGGTCCTCAAGGAGTCCCCTGCCTTCCCTGGGCCTGCACTGCCATGCGCAGCACAGGGTCCCCGCGTCACCGTGAGCTCTGTAATCATCCCCACCAAGGCCCAGTCCCACTGCCACCCCGGCCAGATGCCTCCTACACAGCCCGGCTCAGCCTCAGGGCCGGGGTCTCTGCTCGGGGAGCGGGCGTCCAAATGCCCTCGGTGTCCTCAATGTCGTCCTCCTCTACTGCTGGCCATGCTCTAGCCGCAAGAACGCGCCACATCCTCACACGAGGCTACGTTTGTCTGCAGGCAGCCGCGTATGCACAGGCGGCTTGTACGGGCTTCCGTTTGTAAAGTGCTTCCAGCAGCGCCTGGCGCGCCGTGGATGTGCTCCGTGGCGTTGGCCGCCTGTAGCATCGCTATTAGTGTGTTTGTGCCCATGTCTCTCCCGCTGACCGCGTCGTCCGTCTAGGAAGCGCTTCCCCTGAGCCAGCTGATGCTGTGATGCTGTACCTGTGTCATCTCATTATCCCCATTTCTAAGACGAAGACACAGTCCGAAGGGAATTAGGATACAGAGGTGCCTGGAGGGCGCAGGGGCTCGGTGTGCTGCCTCCTCTCCTGTTGAGACCTGGAAAACCTGTGCCAGGAGGCTTCCAGGGTGGGAGGTGCAGCCTCCTGTGGCCTCGCACCATTACCTCAGTCCCTTCCCCCCCTTTCTCTTCTAGTACACAGAAAAACGCCACGCACTACGCAAAGCGTCCGTGACGGTCCCTTCCTGGTGGCTGCCCTGTCCTTTCTGCTTGAGTAGCCAGGAGGCTAGGAGGCCTGGCCTCAGGAGAGAGGCTAGGTGCCATTTGGGGCGCCTGGAGTGGGGGCCCAGGCTGGCTGTAGGCGGCCCCGCCATCTGCGGGAAGGCCAAGTGGGAGTTATGAAAACTGCCTCGAAAGGTGCCCAAAGGCATTTGCTTTCACACTTTGAAAACTGAAGACGCACACTCCGCCTGGAAGCCTGAGCAGGGGCTTATTGCTTGGAAGGAGTCCCAGGGAAATGGAGCTGGGTGTGTGTGTGTGTGTGTGTGTGTGTAGAGCCCACTCTGCTCACAGAGCTCAGTCCCCCAGTCCAGACCTCCCCCCACACCCCAGGCCCATGCAGGGGAAAGCTGTCTCATGGCAAAGTGGCCTCAAAGCCAAACCAAACACCCCGAGAGTGTTCCCAGCCCTGCAGACAGCTGGCACCGAGGGGCTGAGTCTGCTCTGAGCCGACAGGACCCCTTGTGTGGGAAAGGGCCCTGCTGCTTGGGTGGAAGGCTGAAGCCCTGTTCTAGCTTGGCCTTTGTCCCTGGCTGCCATGTGGTGTGGGGCAAGTCCTGTCCTCTGGGCCTCAGTTTCCCCATGTGTACAATGAAAGAGTAGGGACAGACCCACAAACTTTAAAATGTTTTCTAGTAGCAGAAGCCAGAAGTGAGGTCTTAGGCAAGGGTCAGGGTATAAAGCACAGAAAAGGAGGGCTGGTGCCTAAGACGGTATTAGCTGTCTGCCCACTGAGGCCCCTCCAGCGGGCTTCTTGGAGTAGGAGGCCAATCTGTGTACCTAGACAGTCTTGAAGAGCCATCTGGGCTGGATTCTGGGGTTCTCTTTCCAATGCAAGGGGCTGCTGGCTGTGCCCTGGGTGACCTCAGGGGCGTCCAGGGAGACAGAGTGGAGATGGGCCTTGGTGAGCAGGATGCACCTGAGAGACAGGCCTGCTACCTGAGGGTGCAGCTCTCGACGTGGTGCACCTGGAGGGGACCCACGACAAGTCCAGTCTGGCCTCAACCTCCCGGGGCCAAGCAGGGCAGAGACCTGAGGTGACAGGTTTGCCTGCTGCCGATGTCCCAGAGTCCGAGGCCCCTGCTGGCCTCCATGCCTTTGGGCCCCTGGCCCTCTCCTCTGGGCGTGTCCTCGTCCCCCCCACAGCCCTGGCTGACCGACGCCTTTGCAGGCACAGAAAAACTCACTGGGGCTCTGGGCTCCTTCAGCCACAGCGTGTTAGGGAGCCGTCCCCGCCTGGCCACGACCTGAGACTTTCCTGATCTGTCCCCACTGCTGGGTAACCAGTGCGTGGCCAGCATGCTCCTGTCAAGCAGGGGGACCAGCACCCACTTAGGCTTGAACCCTAAGGCATGCTAAGGGCCCAAGAGCAGCTCTTGTCGGGGAGAGTGGAGGGAGGGAGAGCGGCATCTTAGACCAGGCTGAGAGTCCCGCCAGCCACTCTGGGGACGACTGTCACCAAGTGTCACCAGTGGTCTGGGGCCAGCCAGCTTACCATTCTAGAAGCATCATCTCGTTTAGTCTCTAATCCTCACAGCAAGCAGGAGGAAGGGCTGGGGTAAAAGGTCTGTTCTGCCTGAATCTGTGCTTTCACACACGGGACAGTCTTGCTTCACACTTCTCATGGCGGGCCTTCTACCTCGAATCCATGGCCTTCTGGCCTCAGGCAGCGGCGCTGACCACCCCGGGGCCCTCCAGGAAAAGCCTGGCTTCACTGAGACAAACTGGAGCCAGGGGACCTTGGGCAGGATTCCCTCCTGGGCAGGCCAGAGAGGGGTGTGCAGAGCCCTCCCGGGGGCCTAGGGGTGGAACGCTATCTCCTCCTCTTCCAGGGGGCCCTGGCCATCTGCTCAAGCCTCGGGGAAAGTGAGGCCCAGAGGACAATGACACCCTCTGTGTGCGTGCACGGTGCACCCGCCTGGCCTCTGGGTCCATCAATGCGGATGCCCACCTGTGCCTTGCTTCTGGCCATGCCCAGCACTCCTCTGGGCCTGCCTCCTCATGACTGTCCTTCTGTCCAGCACTCTGCCCCTTGTTATCCAATTCCAACCCCGTCACATGCCATGGGAGAGCAGCAGGGCTGCCATGACCTTCACGGCCCTCACTGAACATAAAGGGAGACTGAGGGGGCGCTGGGGTGGCTCCATTCGTTAAGCATCCGGCTCTCAGGTCTTGATCTCACAGTTTATGGGATCGAGCCCCATGTAGGGTTCTATGCTGACAGTGCAGAGCCTGCTTGGGATTCTCTCTCTCTGCCTCTCCCCATCCCCCCACCCTCAAAATAAGTAAATAACTAAATATTTAAAAGAGAGAGAGAGACTGAAGATTGTCACCAGTCCCATATCTCAGTCCGTGCCCTGCACACAGCCTGCATGGGAATGAGCCCTGACCTGCTGCCCCCCTCCTGGCCCTTGGATGTGGGGGTCCTGAGCACGCTGTGCCCCTGGCGTACAGCCACCTGCAGACACAAGCTTGTCCCCTTCCACAGGGTCTTCATTAATCACTCTGCCAGGGGCTGCTGCTTCTCTAACCTTCCTCCAGTGTGTTCTGTCATGGATGATGAGGGGTGAGGGGAGGGGAGCTCGTTCCGGGTGGTGGTCCGGCCGGGTGCTTGCAGCCTCTACCCCCAGTTCCCTCCCTCCTTGCCTCACTCATGTGTGTGGTCAAGAAACTCTCGGCGAGGCCCGCGGTGGCCACAGAGGTCCAGCCCAGATCTGGTGTCCCCCGGCCTCCGGGCCTTGGAACACAAGTGAGGGCATGCAGCCTGTGCACTGTGCTAAGACTGGGCACCCACGGGGACTGCAGGGTGTGGGGGAACAGGGAAGGGACACTTCAGCCAGTGAGGATGGAGGAGATGCTTGCCAGGCAAGGGTGGGGCATTTGCATGGCCACGGGCAAACGTGACCCTTAGCATTAGACAGGCCTGGGTTGTGGGTTCTGACTCCACAGCTCACTTGCTGTGTGGTCTTGGGCAAGTTACCTGACCTCGCTGGGCCTCAGTTTCATTGGTTGTCAAACAAAGCCTACTTCCAGGACTACTGATAGGACTGGGGGGGGTGGGGCACGACGGTCGTAAGAGCCTGCTGTGGTGCCTGGCACAGCGTGGGAGCTCGGCCAGTGTCCACTCGCGCCCACCACCAGAGAGAAAAGCAATGGCACAGATGGGAGGTGGGCTAGGTACGGCCGGCTGAGGGGCAGCCAGCACACGGCCCAGGCCCAGCGAGGACAAGGCCCGCAGGAGGGGTGGCCTCAGGCCGGAGGAGAGGCCGTGGCTCTGTGTCTGGGCTGAGCGGCAGGAGGCCCACCTGGTGGTGGCAGGCAGCACTGAAGAACCCCAGGCTGCTGGGGGCAGTGCCTTGGGCAGGGGCCCTGCTGCCAGGCACGGGTGGAGGCTGGGCTGGGGGAGGCGATGGATGGCTCCAGCTGGATTTTGGGGCAAAAAAATGAGAGAACTCAGAATGGAACCCAGCTCCAAGGAAAATGGTCTTTTTAGAATGGCCACAGATGGGCTTTCGGTACCCCCTCGGAGAGCTGTCCTCTGTTCCCTCTCATGGAGCCGGAAACTTGGAAAGCCTAGGAGGACGGGGTGAGTCCCTGGGGGGTGACAGAGCTCAGGGCCTGCTCCCCTGAGGAGCATCAGGGACCTCAAGCAGGGTGCCCTCCCGCGGAAACTTCCTTCTCCAACCCGGCCGGATGGAAGAGAGTTACCCAACCACAATTTACCTGTTAAGTGGGAGAAAGTTCTCCCTCTTGCCAAACACGGGCTATTTTCTTCTCCTGAAACCCGGCTCTGTGTCTCAGAGCTACGTGTTGCGAAAAAGAAACTGTTTGGAGCCGTTTACTGAAATTTACCTTTCAGAAGTGGTTAGGGCAGGGGTCTGTTGCTCGAGCTGACAGCCGGCTTCCCGTCCCTCTCCTGGGCTGGGCCCGCCACTGCCTGGGCATGTTGGTCACCCAGCAGGTTGACGGGGGCCCAGAGTGACCCTCTGATTGGAGCTCCCGCTCCAGCCCTGCTCCTCCCTGGCGGCCTGTGAGTGCTCCCTGGCACGGAAGAAGTGACTCTCTGACGTAACCCCAAGTCTCTGCAACTGGTTTGGAGGGGGCAGCCCACGCTGGGCATGGGAGCCAAATATGTCACAGCTAATATAGCCACAGCAGTGCCTCTGCCTTGGGAGGGACAGGCTGGTCAGGGCTCTGCAGAAGTACATTTCCCGGTAACCCAAGTCAGATGCTTTGAAACCAATGGCCCAAAGGGACGGTGGCCTCCACTCTTACTTGCTGGAAGTCTTTTTAGAACAGTGCACGTCCCAAACTTTACGACAGTGGACTGGATATGTCAGCCTTTTGTTGATGGCTCAGAGACCCAGCTGCAGGAGGACCATGAAGTAGACAGTGCAGGAGGCAGCCCCCGATGGCTTATGTGACCTTGGACAAGCCCCCTGCCCCCCCAGCTGGCCTTGGCTAACCATCGGCAAATGCAGAATTGGGTCTACGTTTCCCAAAGCTGTTGCAAAGACTCTCCAGTGCATATTCAACACACGTGCAGACTCACCAGGGAGCTCGCCAGCTCCGGGCACCGCAGGGGCGGATTTATGAGGTCTGCGGTGGGGCCTGGACACCTGTCTGTTTACAACACACTCTGGGGACGTCCTGGACGATGGTTCTAGGGGTTTGGGTGAGACTCCGAGTCTGCAAGGGCCCACTGCCAGGGCACGATGTCCAGGGCTGGGCTACTGCAGTGGGCAGAGCTCTGACCCTCTCTCATGGCTGCTCCCTGGGACACCTAGGGTGTTCTGGCAACATTGTTCACTCTGTACGGAGATTCCTACGCCAAAACAGAATCTAGGGAGACTGTTCTGTCATGAGTCTGCAGGTGGGAATTGGGAGACGGTCTCATGGTTCCATCAGGAGCTATGGGAGCCAACAGGCTGGGAAGGTGGCACAGGGGTGGCAGGAGAACACGGCAGGGGACAGGCGGGGATCAGCTGCAGGATGACTTCTGCACCTACATCATTTATCACAGACTCCCCTTCCCCTCCCAAGAGAGAGCCCACCGCTGTAAGTGCGTCCGTTGTCACCTGCCATCTCTCTCTGGCAGAGTGGGGCTCCATGCAGCCTCCCTGCCAGGGCGTCTGCCACTAAGACCTTCCAGGCACAGGGAGCTTATGGCCTTTCGATGTAGCTAGCCCGCTCTACTTTCTCCCTGTTTTACCTTCTGGCCCACGGGACAAACAGAGCTAAGGGAAAGCAGACTTCTGTCCGCAGCCCCTGAAGGAAGTTTCTACTTCCTTGCCTTTACAATGGAGACAAATGAACTTGTTCTCATTTTGAGGATAAAAATGAAAACTCAGATGTGAGCATGCTCTGTAAACTCTGATGGATGAACAGGAAGAGGCTTTGTGAATCTGGGGGCGGGTCAAGCTATCCCAGAAGCTTCCACTCAGGCACCCACCTAGCCCCTTCCTCAGAGCAGGGCCTAGGACGAGAGGGTGTCTGGGCTGACCCCGAGAGGTGCCCAGCTCCCGGCAGGCCTGCCCCTCCCCCTGCTCACCTGTCCTCGATGCGGACCCAGAGGTCATTGAACTGTCGCGGCCGCTGGTGTTTGTTCTGTCTCTTGTGCCACTTCTTCTGCCGCCCAAACTCCTCCAGCTGGCTGAGGCTGTCGGGGAGCAGGAGGTGTGGGGACAGGGCCGGGTCCTCCTCCTCAGGCGGGACTGTGGGGGTCGCCGAGGGTACTGCAGGGAGGGCAGCTGCTGGGGTCACTGGGGCCGGGCTCGCCGAGGTCCCCTCAGGTGGAGGTGTGGAGCTCCGGGCGGCAGCGCTGGAATGGGGCAACAGCACGTGAGGTGCACATGTGGGACTGTCAGGCACATGTGACAGGGAGTGCAGCCCAGTGAGAAGGTTGTCACCACAGGGGAAAGGCTGGGTCCCCCTGCTGGGTGCCCGATGACAGGAGCCCAGGGAGACCACTATCTGGTGTCCAGAGATGAGTTTGACACATTCTTTCTTTGATCGGCTCAACCAATGTTTCCGGGCACGTGCCCTGCACCAGGCACCTTTCTAGGAATTGGGTGGAAGCACTCACCAAACCAGGTCCCCGTTCTTTTTGAGCTCACACTCCGAAGCGAAAGCTGGAGGGTATGGATGTCAGGCAGCGGGAGCCGCTGGGGAGGGCAGGAGGGGCAGGAGAGGGAGCATGAGGGTGGAGGCTGCTAGGCAGGGGAGGGGGCCTGGTCACTGCGGGGTGACACCTGGGACCCGTCTAGCAGGAGGTGAGGGAGTGAGCGCCTGGGGGCCTATCTCATCTCCCTCAGGGTCTGTCATTCCACATGCTCTCGCTGAGGGGCAGGTGGCCTAACTTCCCTGTGCCCCGTCTCCATCTCTGCGGGATGGGGGTGCCACAGCTTGTGCTTCCGAGGGCACCACGAGGGTCTCATAAGTAACCATAGCCAAAGCCCTCTGAACAGTGCCTAACGAACAGTAAGCCGCCGAACTGTCTTAGTAATTAATGTCATTAACCAAAAATTCTTAAATACTCACATGGTTACTTGTATCATTCATCCAACCACCCACCTGTGCATGGAACAGCTATTTCCTGAGCACCTTTTAGGGGGCAGGACAGTGTGAAGCAGGTTAGAGCTCCGGCTAGACGTGGACAGATGTGGGTTCACACACTGGCTCTGCGGCTCACAGGCCGTATGTCCAGGGGTGGGTGACATGGTCATCTCAAGCAGCAGGCAGCTGTGAGATGGGAGCAGTCACACCACTTACTTCGTAAGGTTGTCATGAGGACAAATGAGACGAGGTCCTAACACAGTGCCTGGCACACAACAAGCCTGTCTTTGATATTGGCCTATAAGCACATGGACTGGGCTGTAGTAGGCACCAAAGCATTGATTAGGGGTGTGTGTGTGTGTGTGTGTGTGTGTGTGTGCGCGCTTTCCAGGAGTGCTATAATACAGGTCTCAGCCTGGGAGCATCCTCTGCTCCTCTACCTTTATTCCTTCCTCTCTGGGGCCCAAATTGACTCCCTTGGGAGGACGTCAGACCCTGGGGGAGGGCTGGATGCAGTGTTGGGAATATAGAGGTGAGGGGGCACCCAAGGCAGCGGGTGGCATGCACCATGGGGTGAGGGGCTTCTCTCTCCATGAAGGGGGTAAGGCCATCAGCTCAGCCTATCTGTCCCCAGCCCCCACAGCACGCCCAGATTCCCAGGGCCCAGTAGATGCTGCAGCTGCCAGGGAGATAATTCAAAACAGGCAGACAAAAAGATGGGTCCAGGAAGCACCTGTGGCCGATGATGGCTTTTATTGTTGGGGCCTCCCCAGCATCCCAGCCCCTGGCCCCGCCCGCAGGATTTCAGTGTGTGCTCAACACAGGGGCTGAGGGTCCTCGGAGCAGGGCCGGGCGGGGAGGCAGGAGAGGCGGGGGACCTTTCTCTGATGCCCGGGCTCTGAGATGAATAGGAGGCGAGGCGGCAGCGCCGGCCTCTTTGCCCGCCCTGCCTGGCCTGGAAAACACAATGAGCTTCAAGGTGAAGTCCTTGGGGTGGTGAAGGGGAGCATGAGGAATGCCTGCCCCCAAGGCTGCCTTGGATGCCTCCCTCCTCCAACACACCCCTGCCATGGCCCATGGCAGACTGATTTGTGCTGCGCTCAAATGTTCATCAGTTTCCTCGGGTTGACTCAGGTTGTCAAAAGAGGCCGGAGTCCGGCGTAAGGGGGGTTTTAGGTTCCTCGAGAAGTGCCACAGAGACAGGGGAGAGCAGAGGGCTGGTCCAGAGCTAGGAGGCCAGAGGCTCAGAGCCTCGTGTGTGCAGAGTAAGGAGCCAAGCCTTGGTCGTTCCTGAGCACACCCACCCCCAGGCCTACCTCCGGCCCCCAGCGAGGGGACAGGGAGTAGTTAGGAGCTGAGGGAGGCTCCAGGACCAGAATGCCATTGACATGAGCCATGTGTCCTTCTGCAAGTGATGTCACCTCTCTGGGCCTCAAGTTCCTCAATTTTAAGATAGGGATACTCCTGGTTCTACCTCATAGAGCTGTCGTGAGGATTTCATGAGCTAAAAGTGCTTACAGCCTGGTGTATAAAGAGTCACTATGGTTATTCAAGCTTCTTTCGGACTCTAGCTCTCGTAACGCCAGAGACAGGGGCCGAAACTGCTCTGTGGTCGCCCCTGGGGGTCACTGAAGAAGGTTCCTGCATAACAGCTGGAGTGCAGGCTACATAGAACCCCCACGTTTGAGGGTCCTGTCCTTGCCCCCTGCCTGGAGCTGCCTAGAATATGCTGACGCCCTGTCACGCCTGCCATGGCACTGAGGACCCAGCTGGCCCCTGTGCCTCTAGTCCCAGCCTGGGGTGGGGACAGGAACCCTTCCGAGGAACGGGAAGGCCACTAATGGCTATCTGAGTGGAGTGGCTGCGCCCTGGCGGGAAAGTCAGGGGTGGGGGGCCCCCCACAAGAGGTGAGGTCAGAAAAAGGTGAAGACCAGGTGTGGGCGGGGCTGGGCGTCCCACACTTCTCTAGGAGTCCCGCGGAGCCCTTCCACCCCACCCACTCACCCGGCCATAAATCCCGAGTGGCTCAGAGCCTCACCCTCCTCCCACTCCCACTGCCTCACGCCCCCCCTCAGGTTGCCAGGGTCGCACGTCAGCTTCCTTCTTGGTCCCCCCCGCCTCCAGCCCAGCCCCTCCACTCTTGGCTGCCTGGCCAAGGCCGGTCCCTATGAGGCTTCTTGCCCAAGCAGAAAGGCCAGGCGGCCCGGGGCCAGGCGCGGCTCGTGGATGGCGGCAGGCCACCGGGCGCCCGTCCTGACGCCTCAGCTGCTCACCTGTGGATGGCCTGCCCTGCGGGTGTGTGCTCCACTTCCAGCCCCGCCTGCCGGAGGACGTCAATGACCGTGTTGTTTCCCAGAAAGTGACCTGGAGCACAAGAGACAGACTGGGCTCAGCCCCTGCCGAGTGAGCAGCAACTGGAGATGGGCTCGGTCAGCGGCTGACACCGCAGGCAGCACGGCGTAGCTGCAAGTTGTGCTGGGCCACCCTGCCTGGGTCCAAATCCTGGCTCTGCTGCCTCCCGGTGGTACCTCCCTGGGCCCTAGCTTTTGGCCCCATTGCCAGCTGTGGAGTGGGAATGACAGGGACAGCAGCCTCCAGGGTGACTGCGAGGACCCTGGGAGAGTGGCCGGCATGGTAGCAAGGTTCACAGGGGTTGCATGCTGCATTGCACCGTCAGGCTGACCCCAGCCCTGGGCTATAACAACCCACAGCACAGTCTGCGCAGAGGGCTCATGCTCTGGCTGCGGCCGCCGCCGCATCGTTTTAAACCAGAAAAACAAAGTGAATTAAGCCTGTGTAAGATAAACAAACCACAGCAACAGCAGCAAGCAGCCTATGGTGGTCATGTAAGGCCCAGCTCTGAGAAAACCTCCTCCAGGAAGCCCTCAAGCCTTCAACGGGTCTGTGGCCCATCTTTGTGAGTTCCACCAGCACCCTGGGGCTCCCTCCCTGAGCACAGGGGCCGGTTCTATGTATCCGTGCCTGTCTCCTCACCAGGCTCCACAGGGCGGAGGCCACTGCCCCATTGGTGTCGGCTGGAGCCGGGCCTTTGGGATTTATTTGTTCACCTCTGATTCAACATTTACAGAGCACACATTCCAACCCAGGCCCTGGGACGTCCCGGGAGACTCACGAGGTGTAAGATTCTGGGGAAGGAGAGAGCTGCGAATGGTAACGATGGTTGCCGGGTCCGGCAGACAGTGGCAGGGGCCCAGAAGGGGTCCAAACACAGAGCGGACACCATGGAGGTGGCCCTGCTGAGTGTGTGCGTAGGGCGACGGGGGTCTTCATCTTACCCCAACCCATGAATCATTCATTCAACTGAAGTCTATGGGGCACTTGCTCTGGGCCCAGCCCTGTGCTGGTCACTCACAGCCCCACAGCCCCAGATGGGCCCAGAGATGGCTCTCCTGTGGCAGGACGTGGGCGGCAGGTGTAGGGACACGTGAAGGCTCTCCTAGGCTCTGCTGAGGAAGAGTCCCCAGGAGACTAACTGACCATGGAGGCAGTAACGGCTGGGAGTCGGCACGCTGGCAAGCCTCTCCTCCTCCCCGGGCCTCAGTGTCCCCGCCTGTTCAATGCGGGCAGAGTGGCAGTGGCCCCTTGCAGCTTCCTAGCCGTGTGCCTGCCCTGCGGCCCCACTCACGTGGGCAGCACGCTCCCCAGTCATCCCAGAACCTGGGGGAACCCCCATACCATTACTCTAATCGCCTATGGCAGGTGGTGACAGGTGGGAAGCCAGATGGTCAGCATGCTGACAGCCCCGGGGAGGTCTGAGGAGAACAGACAGTGGACAGGCCGTGCGGGAACCCAGAGGCTCCTGCATGGAGGAGGCGAGAGGCTGGGATCGCAGAGGGTGGACAGAAGGCGAGGCTGCACACCTCTGGGCTGGCTTCGCGTCCCTCACTGGCCTGCCTCTGTCCCTGAAATCCACCTTGGGACCACTGCAAAAGACACTGGTCTGGGCGTGAGAGACCCGGGTTCTGGTCCAGGACCCATCACGCTCACTCTGAGACCTCGGGCAAATCCATTATGCTCGGATGCTCCTGGTGTCTCTGTGTACACGGGAGGGACGCGCCGGCACCCATGGCTCTCAGGCTCTATGGAGAAGGCTTTTGTTTGACTTCAGAGACCCCTCCCTTCCTCCCTCTCTCCCTCCCTTTACCTATTCAGTGCATTAATCTGACAAACACTGAGGGAGTGCAGATCTAGTGCTAGCCAGCGGTGAACACACAGGGGCCTGTTCCAGCCACTCAATCTCAAGAATCAAAGTCTTCGGATCTGGGCTAAGTACTAGGCAGAGGGAAGCACAACCTCAAATCAGGGAAGACTTCCTGGAGAAGGCACTGCTAGCTGAAGGGTGGGATAAGAATTAGCCAGGTGAGGGGCGCCTGGGTGGCTCAGTCAGTTGAGCGTCTGACTTTGGCTCAGGTCATGATCTCACAGTCCTTGAATTCAAGCTCAGTGTCAGGCTCTGGGCTGCTTCAGATTCTGTTATCTCCCTCTCTCTCTCTGCCCCTCCCCCACCCCGCCCCCCATCTTTCTCTCTCTCTCTCAAAAATCAATAAACATTAAGAAAAAAGAATTAGCCAGGTGAGGATGAGAATTGGGCACAGGCTGGGGGGTGTTGCAGACGAGGGGAACAGCACGTGTGAGGCCAGGCGATACGTGAGGCTCATTTGGGAAGCTGGCTATAGATGTCACACAGACAACACAGGCATAAACAGGACCTCCCGGGGCTCCGGCCTTGACCCAGTCCCATCGAGGACAGAGACCCAAGCTCCTGTCAGGGCTGTGAATCTCCTGAACAAGTGGCTTCTCTGTCCCGGCTTCAGTCTGCCAGTGTGTCAAACGGGTATTATCCCTCCAGTAGGGCTGTAAGATCCTAACGAGGCAGGAAGAGTGAATGGCCTTCGGAAAAGCCCAGCGTGCACTCTCAAGTGATGAGCTAAGACAGTCCCCAGTGGGGCCACGGAGTCATCCTACTGGTACCTGCCCCCAGAGTGTGATGGAGCTGGCAGGGGGCCTGGGTGTGGTGGCCTTGGACACACGGGTGGCAGGAACTCCCTGGCAGTGGATGCTTGGAACTCACTGCTGGGCAGCAGAGGCGGTTCCTCCCCTGCTTCCACGGAGACCCTTTAAAGGCCAGGGCCCCCAAGCGCAGCGCTGGTCCCCCCAGAGGATGTCAGGAGCCACCAGGGGAAGCAGGCTGCGTTAGGCTCTTCTGGAGCAGCACGGAGTATCTACAGAGGGCATTTGGCCACTGCGAAGGGAACGCTCCTGGAGCTGGCGGAGGGCGTGTTCGGAAGGGCCGAGCCTTACACAGCTGTGGCTGGACCCCGGGCACCACCTGACAGCGTCTCAGCGTCCAGTCAGTGCCCCTCCGTTCCCTCAGCCTCAGTGGTACCAGCCCTTACTGCGCTGCTTAAGACCTTGGCCAGAAGGCTTCTCCTACTTGGAGAAGTTGGAAGCAATCAGTCATGGGGTTTTTCAAATGCCATCTTTCCTTCTCTAAGCCACGCCCACCTTCACTTCCTTCCCTGCAGGGCAAGGAGACCAGTCTGCCCTCCTCCTGGATGTGGTTCCCTACACAAGCCACCCTCTCTGGGCTTGGTGTCACAGGACCCCACGATGGCACCGCACTATCCTGCTTCTCTTTGGAGCCTGACCACTGCCCCGCACCCAACTTCTTGGTGGGTTCCTCTTTCTCCTGCCCAGTAAGTGGGGGCCCCTCCGCCTTCTTCTCACGCATGATCTGTGAACATATCATCCACCCACAGGGTTGTGACCACCATACAGTGCGGACCCCTCTGAACCTACTGCCCTAGCCCAGACCTGTTTGTCCAGCAGCCTATTGCACGTTTCCATCTGACATCTGCCAGAGACTACAGAATCCAATGCCCCCTCCCCTTCTGGGGAGCGTCTCACCTGAGCTCTGTCATCCAAATCAGATGGGCCCTGTCCTGACTCTTCATCTCCTCATCCAATGAATCCCAGCAGCCCCCTGATTCTGCCTCCTAACCGTGCTTGACCAGCCCAGGCCACTGGCAGCTTCTGCCTGAACCACGGCAGACGGTCTTCCTTGTGACCTCATTGAAGCTGGAATGGTCTTCCCGTAGCCCAGAGCCGCCCCTGTCAGAACGCGTTCCCAGCAAGCCGCTTGGGAGACTGTGAGTTTTTCGAGGGCGGGAGCCATGCCTGATTCATCCTTGGTCCCAGGGCTAAGCCCAAGTCTGGCACACAGCGGTGGCTTCGTGAACGCTTGTTGAATGAATGAATGACAAAACCCGTTACTCCCTATCCTTGCCGTGATCTCATTCTATCCCCAGAAGACTTGAGCTCACAGATGCCCTCCCCTCGTGGCCCCCACCCGGCCTCTTGGAGATGCTCCTGGGGTCCCGCCAATCCCAGGAGCTCGGGCCTTGCACTAAGCCCGAGTTGGGGCCCAGTGCTGTCCCCAGGGGTTGGCAGACAGGGCCCGGGCTTGCCTCCAAGGTCACAAATCCTGAAAAAGTCACCACACCCATCCTGGAACCTGCAGAGAGGAGTGGAAAGGCTCCAAAGGGGCCCCTCGGTGCTGGGGCCGAGCCTGCCTGGCTTACTGCTCAGCGGCGACTTCCAGCACTGACAGCTGCTTTTGGGCCAGCTCTCTGCAGGAAGGCACGTTCCAGTTCATCTGCCGAGGCTACACGCACGACGAGAGGAGGGAAGAGAGGGAGGACGGTGGGGGGGGGGGGAGGGCACACAGAGCCACAGAGACAGAGAGCAGGGGAGAAGAGACTACAGAGGCCGAGAGAGAAGAGAGACACTCTCAGGGAGAGACAGGGAGAAGAAAAAAGCACCAGGACACAAGGAAACAGAGAGAAGATGGACAGATGAGAGCAGGAGAGAAGGACTGGGAGACTGGCTGTAAGAGACACACAGAGACATCAGGAGGAACAGAAAAAAGGAGAGACACTGAAACAGAAAGCAAGAGATAGAAAAAAGGCAAAAACAAGGGCAGAGATACAAAGAGACAGAGAGAGAGAGAAGGAGAGAAAGAAAGAAAAAGAACCCAGAAATGAAAACAAGGGGCACGCATGGTAGAGGAGAGACTGATCTGCTAAGAACATCATGGAAGGCTTCCTGGAGGAGGAACCCATGTAGCTAGGACTCCCAGAATGAGTGGGATCGCAGAGACATACGTGGAGGGGGGAGAGGGCAGGCAGGGCTAGAGGAGATGGGGCTAGTTTGGTGATCATCTCTCCAAGCCCATAGCCAGCGAGCCACCTTAGGGACATTTGTATGCAAACGGGAAGGTGTCCTGCTCTGCATGGGTGGGCACAGCCCCGTGGTCAGGTTTTAGTGGGAGAAAGGGCTCCCCTCTTCCAGGTGTAGGCAGGCCTGCACCAGGCACAGGGCTCAGAGAACAGAGCATTGGCCAGATCTAGCCTTCACCGTCGCTCACCCCAGCCTGACAGCCCGAGTTTACCTTCCGACATAGGAAGGCAGAGTAGGGCAGAGCCAAGCACCCTGGTCTGGGGTTTGGACAGAAATCGTGGCTCAACAGTCCAACTGGCTATGTGACCTCAGGCAGTTTCCTTCCCCTCTCCGTGCCTCAGTTGCCCTACATAGTCTCCTGGGTCTATCCATCTCTACAATTCAGTCACCTGACAGCCTGAACACAAACTCCTACTTAGTGAGTCTCCTGGCGCTTCTCCAATGTCATCTCACTTCACCTTTTTGGGAGCCTGTCCGGGCTCCCCCACAGTTTACAGACAAGGACATGAGAGCTCAGAGGAGAGGGAAGGACATGCCCTAGGTCACACAGCTGGTGAAAGGCCAAGCTCCGACTCCCACCCAGAGATGTTTGAGCTCACTGCACACTCTCGAACATTTGCTCTGAAGCATTAGCATCTGCAAGGGATCCTGAGGTCACATTTGGGGGCAGGAGGCTGTCAACAACGTGTGTCCTTTCCAGGGCTCACCAGATCGGAGAGGAAAGTGTGTGAGCGCTCAGCAGGAAGGATACACCAATTAACAAGGTGATTTCGAGACAGTGTTGGGGGGCCGGGCAGAGGGGAGAACCAGATGTTCCCACAAAGGTTCCGAGGTAACACGGGCTCCCCTCCACCAGCACACATGTTTTCTCCTCCTGGAGGAGGGATCCTGAGCTCGTATTTATGTTCTGTCTGATATTAATGCAAGGGAAACTTTCAAATGCTAATCTAGCTTCCAGGATTAGCCGGCCGGATGTCAAGCGACTGAGGTGTTTGTTTTCCTGAGGAAGTGTGACAGGAGGGCTGGATGGGGGGACCCGGAGATCCATGGACACTGGGGGTACCGCAGGGCTTCTGATCTCCCAAGGAGGCTCTGCTTGGGAAACTAGCAGAGCTGGGTCCTTTTTCTCTTCTTTCACCAGCCAGCCATTTTCCGTTCAGTAAGGGCTAGGATGACGCCTCCCCTGCACCCAGTCTTGTGCCAGGAACTGAGACACATGGTCCCCAACCCGGAAGAGATCACAGTGCCGGGATGGGAGGGGGAGCAGGCATGCAAACCCTTACAGGGCAGTGAGAGCCCAGCAGCAAGGAGGTCACCAGGGGCTAAGGGGCTGAAAAGGAAGGGCTTTCACGACAGAGGACATAGCACGTGCACAGGCACAAAGGGAAAAAGGATGTGGGTGTGCAGCCCACCACCAGTGATTCTGGGTTGTTGGAATGTAAAGTGAAAGGGGAGCTGGGCAGTAGTGAGGGTCAGGCAGCAGGACAAGACTAAGCTGGGCCTGAAGGACACTCTCCCAGGCAGCTGTCCCCCTTGGTGAGGGAGTGAGTGTTCCATCCCTGGAGGTATGTAAGCAGAGAGTCAGTGAGTGCCTGTCAGGCCTGCACAGAGGGGGATCAGACACCCTCCAGGGAGCTGGGTGTGTCTGGGTGGAACCCAGTTCTGCCCCCTTCACACCTGCTTCTCTTTGGAGACTTCCAGAACCCAGGATGTCAGAAACAAAGAGCCCTGAGCCTTCAGCTTCTCAGCTTGGCCCTGCTGTTAAATAATGGGATGATGGGTGCAAATATCAAGGAAAGCAACCCCACCTGCAGTTTCTCCAGAACTCAGACTCAATTAGACACTTTGATTCATAGTCTCACTTGACCTCACTAGGATCTTACTGAGGCAGCAGAACTTGCCGGGTGTCACACAGATGGAGGGCGGCAGAACCGGGGTTTGCCTACGCCTGCTCACGGCTTGGAGTATGTCTGTTTCAAGGGCGCCATAAGGAGGCAGCTGATGAGGCTGGGGCTCCCTGGGCACGGGGCAGGCTCCCTCAGGGGCTGGAGCTGCTTCTGGGTCTCTGACACCTGTCTGACAGTTGCCCAGTTTGGGGGGTCCCCTTCAAGACCTCCCGCTGTTGTGTACTTCCTCTTAGAAGCATGCCCCCTCCCCCAGACCCATCCCTCCAAGCCAATCCTCTTGGTTCTTTTTAAAGCCCCGAGGCTTTTAAATTGGGGCCTTTTCATTCCTTTTGGACCAGATCCTCTTTCAATTAATATTATTTAGAGGTGAGGAAGCCTCGTGACTGCACCCCACCCCATCAGTGAGGACAACAAGCCCTGGGGGCTTTCTGCACCTTGAGGAGCCTGGAGCCAGCAGCCCCTCCTCTGCAAGCCCTTGCTGGGACCTCCTGGCGTGTCCCAGGCCCTGGGGACCCTGAGATGGGTCAGACATGGAGGCCTTTCCTCCTGGGGTCTGACACAGCTCTAGCCCCAAGCAAGAGCTGTGCAGTGTGGCTCGAGGTCACCAGGAGGCGCTGAGGGAGAGCCCCAGAGACAGCCTGTGATGGTTCTGTGACCGCAGGGGGCGAGCCACGGCCAGGGTAACCCCTCTACAACATCCAGAGGCTCCTTGCCTGGGATCACAGCACCCGGGACCCTGGGAGAACTTCCCGGTGGCCAACCTGTCCCTGAGCCTCCCTGTTACTTGGAGCTGAAGCCAGCTCTGGAGGTCTCTGGGCGACCTCTGTCCAATCTGGGTCCTGGGAGACCACAGAATACTTCTGCCCCCCCCCACCCCCCATGGCCCTGCTCTCTCCTGTGGGGCAGTCCTGTCCCAGGGGGACCGTGGGCCCTGAGGGCCCAGGACTCAAGGCATAATGACAAGAGCTCACACTCATCCAGGGACAGCGCTGCCCCGGGCACTGACCCGTACAGGTGCAGGCCCCCCGACTCTCAGGCTCGTTTTAGACAGGAGACATCTGACGTCAGAGGAGCGAAGTACCTGCCCAGGCGACTACCTGTACGGAGAAGCACTAGGTGTCTAATTTAGACAGTCTGGCTCTGAGCATACACGCTTAATCTAGGCCACTCTCGTCTCCTGCCTTCTCGTCACAGCCCAGCAGGAGCGCCGAGCCCATGGCTGATATTCCATATACCCCGGCTCACCGACACCCAGCCTGGGACATGGGTCCTCATTCTTTACTCCCCCCATTCCAGAGGGCAGGGCTGGCCCTTGTTAGGGCCCGGCTAACAGATGGGTGCTCCCCTGGCTGGCTGGCCGGCTGCCCTGGGCTGAAACCGGAAGGGTGACTGCGGCCAAGGACCACAACCCCGAGCAGGCGTGCCAGCGGCCAGATGTGCACATGGTGGGGAGCGGGGCCCTTTGAAGCGCCGCTGGAAACTCTGAGACACTTCCGGACGCTGTGGCCTCGTGTTCCAGCACGAGGAATGTGGCGGGCCATGGGCGTTCCCCTGGGAGAGGAGAAAGTGGCTGGGCGTATGCTGTCTGTTTGTCTGGTCCCTTGTTTTTAAGGTTACAAAGGCCCTAACTGGGACTGACTGCTCTTCTATGCTCCTAGACGAGCTCTGAGGGGCTTTTGTCCCTGAGGCTATGGAGTGGGGGACCCAGGTGGGAGGGAGGTGGGTGTGGGTATTGTTCTGACAGCCATGGAAATGATGAGGAGCTGGAAGGCGGCTGGATCTGCATCAGAAAAGTTTTAACTCGTTCTTACCTCCTCCAGGAAGCCTTCTCTGACTTCCCTTCCCTTCTAGACTGGGAGATGACAGAGTGCTGAGCACAAGCAGACCTGTGATAAGGAAATCCTACAGGGCTGTGGGGGCGCAGGGCGGAGGTGGTGGGAAGCCCAGGGACAGGAGGGAAAGGGCACTCTCGGCACAACAGAGGGCCCAAGCAGCAGCTGGATTTTTCATTTTGAGGGGAGGAGATTGGCCATCAGTAAGAATGGTCTAATATGTGACCAACATTTCACTCCAGTTCTGTTTCTCTCACTTCCCAACTGCACCTCGACTTCCCCATCTGTCAAATGGAATAATAAATACCATCCTGTCTCCCTCCAAGAGGAACTGAGGACACAGAGGTCATATGAACTTCCTTCAGGCACGATGGTACCACCTTCAGGGAGCTACTGCTGCTGTTATGAATAAAACAGACATTACTGGTATTTGGTATGCTGGGATTCCACCCCTTCTCTCGGGCCCGTGGCTTCACCACCAATCGACTAATGTGCCCCGGCCCCCGGCGTGTTTCTGAGTCCGGGGCTGAGGCACTGGCCCTCGGGCTGAAGTGAGAAAGGTGGAGCGGCCTGGCGGCTGGGGGCGCTAGGTGTGCGGGCACTGGGGCATCGGCACCCACACCTGTGTCTGCTGCTCACACAGCCCACCTGAGAACTCTTCCAATCCCACTTTCTGCCTGGACTTCTGCTTCTCGTGGGCACAGGCGGCAGCTGCCCGACAGGGAGGGATCTCAGATGCTGGAAGGCTCTTTGCTCCAAAATCCTCCCATGGGATCAGAGAGGGACTGAAGCAAACCAAAGCAAAACGCGGGGTTCTTAGAGCCACCAACCCTTCAACAATGGGATTGAAAGGCTTGGCATGTCAGAAGGTAGAACCATATTCAGATGGGAACTCTTTAGGATTCTGGAATGTACGGTAACCACCGGCGCTAGGGTTTGCCGGGAATGGGCCCTAGTGGTTATCCGGTCCACCTTTGAATCTGGCTTGTACTCCAACCCAGCTCTGCCAGCTCCTGCATTACTTATTCTAACCCAGATTCCAGGATGGCTGATAAGTAAACAGCTCCAGAAGGGCCAGTTCCCTGGAGCTAGGGACAAAATAGTCATTTTCTTTTCATGCCTGGGACTGAGACCTCCCTATCCCTCCAAGGCCTGAGGGACTAACGGGATGACTAAACGTAATGAACTTGACTCTGGCTGATTTGGTCTGGTTTGTCTTCGCAGAACATCCCCTGGCTATTGGTGATTCTGAGGAGGTAAGGGCCCTGCCCTGGAGGGGTTCACATTCACCGAGATGCTCACAGAGCAGCAGGTGCGAGGATAAAAACTGGAGAAGGCCTGGCATTCACACCCTAGCTGTTCGGTGTTGTGTAGAAAACCGTGCAACCCGTGACGAGAGGCCACTGTGGGTTCATGGGCCCTTGATGCCAGTCAGCAGTCTGTGTTCCTAGCGGTCAGAGCAGATGCAAAGCAGCCTTGTGCTCGGCTCCTGGTCCGCGCAGACATCACTAGTCAATTGGGGCCTCTTCTCTGCTGAGCTCTGACTTGGTCTTATCGCCCCTTACACCACCTCGCTCCGGGCATCGTGACCAATCAGTGTCTGCCGGCCCGGGGGTGAAAGCTGTTTAGCTCCCCGTCCATGCCAGCTCTATGGCCAGTCTTGCTTGCGTTCACATCAAGTGTTCTTTCTTGAAACCAGCAACCCCCCACTTTCCTCCTCTTTCTCTGCCGATGCCTTCACCTTCTACCTTACAGAGCAGAGCTGTGATTAGAGAGACATCAGGTTACTTTTCCACTAGCAAATTACTCGTCTGCCAGCCTCCTCCGTCCTTCCAGGACAGATGAGGAAGTGCTCTTCTCTACCCAGGCCAGACCTTCTACCTGAGCTCTGGCCCCACCCTTCCTACCTTCTTGGAAGCCTGGGCTAGTAATATTCCCCGCTGAGCGGCCTCACCCCTCCTCTGTGTTTCTTTCCATCATGATTCAGGCATGCTCAATTCCCTCCGGTAGTAAGAACAGCTGGGTGGGTAGGGCGAGCAATAAAGTTACAAATTTTTATTTTGCCAAGTAAGGGCTTTGCAAGGTCCCTTTGCCTCACATCACCATCATTTGTTTTAAGACTTTTATTTAAAAATTTTTAACACTTACTTACTGTTGAGAGACAGAGAGACAGAGCATGAACAGGGGAGGGGCAGAGAGAGAGGGAGGCACAGAATCTGAAGCAGGCTCCAGGCTCTGAGCTGTCAGCACAGAACCCAATGTGGGGCTCGAACCCATGAACCATGAGATCATGACCTGAGCCAAAGTCGGACACTTAACTGACTGAGCCACCCAGGTGCCTCACATTTTTTTTTTTAAAGCAAAAGATGTTTAACTTCAAGAATGGTAGAAAGGAGGTAATTTCAGAATATTAGTTAAGCCCGAAACTGAATAAATTTAGTTAACAAAACCTCACCACCTAGTACCTATTTTCCTAAGTTGTTTCTAGAGCAGAAGAAATCCAGAACATGCACAAGATCTTGGGGGGCCCTCAGCTGGTCCCTGAGGCTGGTAGTCAGGAACTGGGCCTTCCCTCCCCCTGGACACTCCTCTCCTGGGCAGTGGCCTCGGCCATCCCAGAAGGCCTGGGTTTGCACACTGGCCACAGCCACTTCCTGGAGGACAGGGCTTCTGTCTGATGTCACCCCCAGATGTCCCTCAGGCCTGGTCAGAACTGTCACGCATGTTCACACCCCACCTGCCTCTGAGCCCACCGAGCAACCCCCAGAAGGGGTCAGATTGTGGCTCGCTCCAGAAACACCACTAAGGAGAGTACTCTTCTGTGGGATGTGCCGCCTAAAAAGATACCCTTCCCACAAACCCATCAACATTTCCGGAATTCTAGAGCAAGGGCTCCGTGTATGGAGGAAATGGCTAGGACTAGGGACCTGAGAAACCAGATTCCAGTTGAAGGTCTGCCTGCATGGCCTTGAGGAAGCCATTCTTCCTCTCTGGACCTTAGTTTTCATCTGCAAAATGAGTATCATAAAACCCATCTCCTGGTGTCATTGTGAAGATGGCAGCTAATGTAGGCTAAGAGCCTGGGGTGGCGGCTGGCACACAGGAGCTTCTATGATAAGAGTCCCTCCACCATGGTAGAGACTTTTAATTCGTGATCTAAAACAAATATATTTAGCACAATCTGATGAAGCAGGTGTATTATCCCCATTTTGCAGACGAGAGACTGAGGCCCTTGGAGGTGAAGTGGCTTTCCCGATGTCTCTCCGCAGACAGGGGTAGAGCCGCACTTTATACACAAGCACCCTGACACCAAAGCTCTTACTCTTTGTACTGAATCTCTCTGTAGGGGCAGCCAGATTGCTCTCAGCACTGGAAAGCCTAGCTGTACCTGTGGCCTTTCAGGAAGGGATTCTGGAGCAGAGGTGGGCTGAGGAAGAATCTGGATGGCACTGGGTGGGGAGGGGCAGGTGGAGGCTCTCTTTCGGGCCTGCCTTAGCTGGAGCCATGGAGCCTGAGGCTGGCCTCAAATGGCAGAGCATCAGAAGGGGCTTGGCTCAGACACCAGGCAAGCCCAGGCTGGGGCGGGGTCAGAGGTGCCTACCATTATGTTTCTGTTTTCTAAGGCATTTCCTAGAGATACACATTGCACCTGGATCTGAGAGACCTTTGCATGTGCAGACACACCTGGGACGGTTGGGCACAGTTCCAGCGGCATGGGTCCCTCCTCCTTCCCATAGCCTTGGGGGACCCTGGGCCTTCTTTGAGGACCAGACAGAGGATGGGCAACAAGAGTCCGCACCCTATGGTCTAGGAAGGTCTGGGCTGGGGCTGCAGAGGCGCCCAGGCAGAAGCGTGGGGAGTGGAGTGGGGGTGTCCGAAGGGCATCTGCAAGTTGCAGGCTGCCCAGGGGTATCTGTCCTAGCGCTTCACGTAAATCTTCAGCTGCCACAGGATGCGGGACTCGGGAGTTACATACCCGTAAGAATGCAGTGAGGGAGGCATGGACTTTTCTCCCTCTGCACTGTGCCTGGACACATTCCATGCCAATACAGAGGCCGTCACAGGTCTGTATAGCCGGCTCCCTGACTGCATGTGAGAACAGAGTCCCTGGATCATAGCTCCTGGGCCTGGGGTCCAGCCCTGGCTCTCTCCCTGACTTGCCATGAACTTGACCCATATCTTGACCTACAGGGACCTCAGTCTATCTGGAGCTAGAATGAGGGGGGCAGGCTTGAGCTTGGAGTCTGCATCCATCTTTGAAATTCTCAGGTCAAGGGTAGATGTGTAGTGCGGGGTAGAACGTTTGTTTCAGGAGCCTCTAGTACAGCTGCCAGCCAGGTCTGCACATGGCTCTGGGCTTGTGTTATTGGCTGGCAGGTCTCCAGGAGCCAAGGTGGGGCTCACACGGCCCCAACTTTCCTGCTGCCCTGTCTGCCAGGCCCAGAGGAGACCAGAAAGGAAGCATCTGGCCAACGTTCATCCACTTGTTCGTGCCTTCCCTCATTCTTTCCTTCATACACTCATCAAGTTTGACACCTATCACACAATGCTTCGGACACAGGAGGAGTATGTGGTGCATGCCTTCCCGGAGTTCAAGGCAGAGCGGGTAGGAGACAGAGCCAGCAGCAGTCACTGGCTATGTCGTGGGGAGCGGCCTGGAGGCGGCGAAGGCTGAGTGGAGCCGAGGAGGCTGGAGCTGATGGAGGCTTGGACTGGGACCATGGCAATGGGGAAGGATGGAGCAGACGGACAGGAGTCATTTCAGTGGTCTGTCAACAGGACGAACCAGGGACCAGCTGGACCCCAGAGATGGGAAGAAGCCAGAGGAGCGCATGGTGCCCACATGCTGGCCGAGGGCCTGAGCAGACGCTTGTGTCTCCAAGGACCTGGGTTTTAGGAGAAGGCGGCCAGTGTCCAGGGCCACCCACACCACTGTGATTTTCATCTCCAGGCTTTCCCATCTCCCCACCCACAGGGAAGAGCTGGCCTCAGACCTTAGCTGGCTCTGGCCCCAGGCCCTGGGACACGTGGGGCAGGGAGACCCTGGCACCCTGGCAGGCCACGTGGAGTGCTGGGTCTCTTACAGGACTCTCTCAAGGATCAGGCTTACTAAGGGCCTTCCGAGGCCTGGAGAGATGCCCGGAGGCTGGTATGCCTCCGAATGGCTCCCTCCTGTAGCCCCTAGGGGGCCGCTCTGGAGTGGGAACACTGCCCAGGTGCTCAAGGGGAGAGGGCTCGGGTGGCAGCCGGACGGGGAGTGAGACGGTGTGTCTGGGAGCACTCCCTCTCCTGCACCTGTCCCCAGAGCTGTCCTGACTCATGCCAGGTCCCCAGGAGGCTGCACCTGGAGGGTAGCCTGGCCCTCTCCATGTGGCCAGACAAGTCTTACTCCTGCTGGCACCTCCAAACTCTCCGACAGGAATCCCTCTCTTCTCTGAAAACTGTTCGAATAGTGCCTGGAATCATCAATGGCCCTAGCGCTTTCTGAAGACCTCTGTTCAGATGAGTAAACTGAGGCTGTAAGAGGGGATGGGATCCACCACAGCCCACACCGGGCCACAGCAGTGCCAACACAAGCTGGGACTCTTTCTGTCCAGCTGCAGGTATGGCCTCAAGGGGCTGACCCATGAGCCTCTCCCGTGACAGGGGCCACGCAGGAGGGAGGACAGGCACAGTCAGAGGAGCCTGGCTCTTCCTTGAAGGGTATGGGGTTGAATGGCAGGGCGGGGAGAGGCGGGCCTCACACAGGGTTGCGAGGACGCTTGAGCAGGCGGCAAGTGCACGGGCAAGGGGCTGGGGAAGGGAAAGCAGAGACGAGGTGGCAGTGAGGTCTCCCCGCAAGGCATGGTGGCCCCGGCTTCATTCTCGCAAAGTAGGCGGTGGACTGCGCCCATGTGAGCAAGAGATACATTTCTACTGCTGTGACTCTCGAGCAAAAGCTGACGAACAAAGGAGGCAAATGCAATACCCTGGTCTCATCATAGACATTGTTGTCACCATGGGAGGCAGCCTTAGGGAAAGGAAGAAGGAGTGAGGGAGAGGAGGGAGGAAGAGAATGGAGGGACAGCGAGGGAGATGCCGAGCAAGCTCTGACATCTAGACTTCCCTTTGTACAAAGAGGCTAGAGCTTTCAGGAGAAGGACCAAGTTCATGGTCCACAGTGGGACAACAAAACTGGTATTAACTCTCTTGATGCTGCTGAGGATGGAGAAGGTAGCTGCCATTCTGAGTTCCCCCCATTAGGTTATTTAAATGTTACTGCTGATTTTTATAACTCTTCCACGAGGTAGAGATTTTTGATTCATCAAATGGTCTTTGCTATCGCTGCCCATTCACAGAAGAGGGGCCGGAGACCTTGCTTGCAGTGTGCCAAGGTCACGCAGCCTAGCTGGGCTCTGGAGCTGGGACGTGGGGTGCTGGAGTCTGCCTTCTCCCCACCTGGCTCCACGTTGCTCATGGGCTTGGCCCTGGGTCCCCCCAGGGACAGGGGCGGGGATGGCTCAAGGCTGGGCGGGCAGTGGGAGCCGGCTTTGGTTCTGGGCTCTCAACACGGCCTCCTGGGGCATGAAGGGGGGATGAAAGTTGTCCTGACCTTGGCAAGGCCACTCCTCTGGCTGACGGGGCCTGTTATGAAGGAGCACTCGGCCAGAAACAGGAGACTGGTGCTGTGTGGCCTCTCCTGCTCCATTCTGGACCTCTACTTCTCCTTCCTGAAGCAGAGGTCAGGAGAGGGGCTCACCCATCTCTCAGCCTTTAAGGATCCTGCATGCAATCCCTTCCCCACTCCGGCCCAAACCTGCTCCGAAGGCAAAGAAGCAGATCTTGTCCTCGTTCTCCCGCAGAAGTGCCATGACCCTCCTCCCCATCCGCTCGTTCCTCTTGTGGATGAGCTCGTGGCGGAAGTAGCTGTCGATCTCCTGTGCCGTCACCTGCTCGTGCGGCGGGAGGGTGGTGTTGATGAAGCTGGGCAGCTGTAAAGGCAAGACAGAGGCTGCCTTCAGTGCCCTCTGGGGCAAGATGGCATTGAGCAAACCCACACGGCCCAGCCGAGCGGGCAACTTACCTCTACTGAACGGCCCTTCAGGGGTCTATCCACTTTGTGTGTGGTTTTAATCAACCCAAAAGCGCTTTGAGAGGAGTATTGTTATTCTATTTTCACAAACAAAACCAGAGAGAGTGGAAAGGTCCAGGGACAAGTGCAAAGTCACACAGCTAGCGAAGGAGCAGCCGGGGAAGGTGAGCCCTGGCCTGCTGCCTCCCACGAATCTCGCTGTGTCTCCACCTGATTGGCCCTCAGCTTCCAGATGCGAAAGGCTGTGAGGCCGGTGGCTCTCAGCTCCCTCGTTGTCCTGCCTCCGGCACCCAGCCCGGTGTGCAAGGAATTCAGGTCAGCGAGCAGGGCCGGGGGGTTGGTTGAGCTGCCTGGTGTAGCAGAATGGTCAGAGGGCCCGGGGTCAGGCTGGCCTGGATTCAGGCCTGGTTCTGTCACTGTGTGACTCTGGCCAACGTACTTAACTTTTCTGAGCTCTGGTTTCCTCATGTGTAAGATGGGGATATCTGCGATGGCGGGTGCTGTAAGGACTGTGTTCAGCCCAGCCCACCCTCCAGAGGCAACAGGAGGGGTCATGGCCTCTGGTTTTCCCCATGCCTGAGCCCCGGTTGGCACTACCATCTCGCCATCCCCAGCCCCACTACTTCTCAGAGCACAACCAAATTCCTCCGTCCGTTCTTGAAAACTTAAAGTCCAGGACCGTGGCTTCATCCCATAATGAGGGTTTATTCAACCCCCCTGGAACTTTCCACATTTCTTAGCTCTGGGTTAGCTATCCACGCCCAGTTATGTGGCTGGCATTTTATTAAACTAGGCAGGGAACTCTCTGAGTCCAGGGACATGCCCTTTGTCACTCCTGGGCCCCAAGTGCCTGACACAAAGTAGGTGCCCGGTGAGGTTTCTGGAACCTTGAACATAGAGTTGTTCTGTCCTTCCTCACTGCACTGCGTCCTCCTGGGTTTTCCCAGGATTTTGTCCTTCCGGCCTGGTTGCTGGGCCCAGGTGTTTCCAGCACTGTGGACTCCAGTTGTGGGTGGAGCCTGAGAAGAAGCCATGGCCACTGAGGAAACTGAGGCAGGGAGCCAGAATATACTATTTCCCCAGAACACCTAAGTGTCATTCCAAGCCCTGTGCTCAGGATGCCTTCCATCTGGAGTCTCCTCTTCTATTTCTCTCTCTTCATCAGCTCAAGCTGAAGCACAGAACGTGAGGCCTAGCTCACTGATGGGAGCGCTAGATAGAGAATGGCACTAGGAGACTAAATTCCTACAGGGCTTAGTCCCCAAAGGTCATGCGGCCCAGCCATATGGCTTTTAGAGCCACTGACAAGTTGTCAACACTCTTTCTGAGGAAAATGGAGACGTCAGCAGAGGCTGAACCTTCAGAGATTTGGACAGGGGTAGGACATCTGTCTCTGATATCTGCTGGCCAAGGACCAGGGTGCTCCCCAGAGTGGAAGGGGAGGGACTTCTCTGTCATAAAGGACTGATTCGCCGTTCTGGAATGACAAGGCAACAATATGACTAATGTGACCTAAAATGTACAACCTGCACAGCTGTGTACAGCAGCCCTTCCAGTGCCCAATCAGAGTTGGTGCCCGGGGACTATTTGGCAAATGGATAAATGAAGGCATGAAGCTCTCACCTCCTCCACCAATGATGAAAGGGATGATTGGAAGCCCTGACAAAGCAGGTCACTCTTGGACTTGATGCAGCTACAGGAAAGGCTTCTGACTGGGGGACGAGCCGTGGCTCAGAAGGGTTATTTCTGGAAACATGGCCCTCTTTGTTCCTCAAGTGTGGGAAGGAACATGGGATGGTGTTATACCAAGAAACGAACGTTTGTTCAATCAGTGAATGAATGCACGGTGGTGGTGGTGAATGCGGGCCCTGAAGTCAGACAGCCAGGACAACCTGGGCTGGAATCCCTCTTTGGCCACTTACCAGTTGGGCTGCCTCTATATAACTAGCAAGTTACTCGTGCCGTCTGACACTCAGTGTCCAAACTGGTAAAGTGGGAGTAATACACGCTGTTGGAGGGATTAAATAAGATCAGTTTTAGAAAGTGCTTACTAGCACAGTGCAGAGCACAGAGAGAATCCCGACTACGTGTCAGCTTTGTGGAACTAGCCTGGGGACGGATTTGGCTTCATCGCCTCACCCCTGTGATGGCAGAGGCTACAGGGAAGGGTGGCCATGGGCAGGGGTAGTGCCGGAGATGACAAAGGGAAGCCTTCAGAGCCATCAGAGAGCCATGCAGGCAGGATGCCTGCTTCCCTTCCCTTCTCCCAAGTGTCTCCTCTGCTTCCTGACCATGAATGTGTGTTTGTGGAAAGATGAATCTCCAGTCATTCCTTAGGGAGCTGAAAAAATTTAACAAGGACAAAAACCAGAAAGTTCAATGTCAAAGCCACCAAGGAGCTGGGGTAGCCACCGGGGTTTCCCGGGCTGCCCGGCAGCTGCCTGACGTTCTCTGCATGTTTCACGCTGATGGGCCCTGGCTCCAGGCCAAGGATGGGACTTGGGTTGAAGCCCGGGCTGAGATGGAAACAAATTAATGATGTCATTAGACTTGTCAGGAGCCTTAAATCTCCCGTGATAAGTTTAAGTGCAGGACGCACCATAGAACTTTAAAGACATGTCAGGTCCCCAGGGCCTTAGAGCCATGGGTCTGAGGTGGGACGGCAGTAGGGCCGTGGGGCGGACCTTCAGCAGAGGCTCCCCTGGCCAGGACGGCGTCAGGTCTGGTGGTCAAGCGCTCAGGTCTGCTGATGTCACTGGCCTCAATGGCCTCATCCCGTCTGTTTAGCCCATCTATCCCACAGACCCCTTCTAGGACCTTCCATGGGTCTGGCTCTGCGTCAGGCTAGGGGCCACGCAGCACCTTCTGACAGGGTCTGCTGCCCTGAATGGGGCTCACGGCCCAGAGAGGGAGTCAGAGCCCTGCAGGGCCCATGCTTGACAGGGGTGTGGGAGTTGAGTAGACATCTAACGGACAGCTGTGAGCCCTGGTTCGTGTAGGACGGTCTGGGTTCACGGCTAGGGTAGACTGCTCCATGCCTGTTAATGATTCAGACTCTTGATTATACTTGACCTTTCACTCTCCAAAGGGCTGGGTCTGGATGATAGGTATATGGCCGCTCTACACCGAACACAGGCTGAGGGCTCAGACGAGGCTTCCCGGGGACGGGGCCTTTGGGTCACCCTGCTATTGCAGGGCATCAATGGTGCAAGTGACCTGGGAGCTTCGGGAGGCTGAGACGTGAGCTGCTGCTGAAGGTGGGACGGTGGGGGGTGAGGCAGGACAGATCAAGGCTGAGGTGTACCCAGCGCCAGCGCCTGCCCCCCATCCTGGGCCCTGCACCTCTCCTCTGCACTGGCCACTTGATCGTCTTCTGCACTGAGGCCAGAGGCGTTTTTCTGACCACATCACCCTCAAGCCTGGGCTCCGGGCTCCTGCCCCTCAGCAGGCATTTTCACCCCCACCCCCTGCTCTGCCCCTTGCTCTGCAAATCTTTCCCGGACCCCCCACATTCCCACACCCCCACCCCTCATCCCCACCTGGTAGACTCCGTTCTCAAGCCCAGCTCACTACCACTTCCTCCCTGACTGAAGGCGGGGACTGCACCCCTCCAGCCGTGTGTCCTCAGCCTCCCACAGCCTTCCAGGCCTCCAGCTACAGATGCAGCCCCATGTGACCTGGGCCCTTTCTCTGTCAGAACCCGAGCACTGGATTTAGCCTTGTTACCCCGATTCTAGGCTTTTCTGCATCTGGGGACGGGGTGTCTAGTTGCCCTCTGCCTGTGTACCCAGAGGGCAGGGAGAGTGCGGCCTGTGTTGCTGTTCTGACCTGAGTGGGCCAATCCAACCGCACCCTCTGTCCTGTTTCAAGTATGGGCACCGCCCGGGGACCCCAGTGCTGTTCACCGGCCAGAGGCACATCAGTGGTCCTGGACGCATGCTCAAAGAAAGCGTGAGTTCGCTATCCCCTGAAGTTACCCCGTTCTGCCCTCTCTTAGCTCCGCAGCAGCCGCAAACATAGCAGGGCCTGGTCCTGCCCAGCCCTTCATAGCCAGGTCGTCTGGAGTGTTGCCCAGGTCCCCTCGGCCACAGAGCTCACCAGCCTTTCTCCTCCCAGCAAATGACACCGGGCAGGGCTCCGGCTCAGAACTCTTGGACACCCAGACTCAGACTCGGAGCTCTCAGAGTCCTGAGCCTCCTCTGCAAGGTCTCTAGATCCTTCTCTTCACTGTCTACAATGCACAGAGCACAACACACACCCACCTTTGCTCCCTCGACGGCCGTTCCCTGATACTCACGCTGCGCCGTGCCTTGTGCTGGGCACTGGGAGGGAGAGAGGGTTGCTCGGGGTCTAGAGGGTGGCCTGCACACACAGAACCTCTTGGCCTGGTCCCTGGCTACACCTCCAGCCCCACCCACACCCCACCTCCTGCCCTCTCTTGCCTCTGCTGGAACATTCCTCTTCCTCCTGTCCGTGGCCAAGTCAGGCTCTTCTCTGACCTCTCACCTTGCAGGCGTCCTTCCTTCTTGCCCTGAGTCCGTTTAAACTCCCGCTTCTGCCAAAGGCCCCTGTTGCACCCTCTACTCTCCCTTGGAGCGAGGGTCACACTTGGATGCCATTGCTTGTGGAATGTCCCCGTCTCTCCCAGGAGATTGTCGGCCCCATGAGGGCAGCTGTCTCTGCAACCCCCCTCCTGCCCCACATCTCTTTTCATTGCACTGTTCTTGGTATTTACAAACAATTCCGTTCATTCATTCAGCAACTGTTTACTAAGTCCTGCTCTGTGCCAGGCATTGCCCTAGCCAATCAGAATATACCGACGAACAAAACAGGTGCAAATGCCTGTCCTCAGAGAGCTTAGGCTCTAGTAGGGATGGACAAACAACACACCATCACTTACCAGTGACTCACAATATGGAAGTATGTGAGAAAATAATTAAGACCATGGCGTGGGGTGGGGGGAGGGGAGCATAATAAAGGGGTTGAGAGAGTGGGAGCAGGATCAGGCTGCAATTCTAGTTCGGGGAGTTGGGGCTCATCTCACGGAGACGGTGATGTCTGAGTTAAGATGGGTGTGAGCTGTGGTGATACCCGGCGAAGGGCATTCCTGGCGGAGGGAACAGCCATCGAATAGGTGAAGCACGCCAGTGTGCTCGTGGAACAACACGCAGGCCCATGAGGCTTGAGCGGTGGGTATGAGCGGAGGGCAGAGGACATGGGGTCAGGGGTCAGGGAAGACTCCAGGGCCACAGAGGCCATTATGGACACTGAGAAAAACGGGGAGCTGCTGCGCTGTCCTGAGAGGGGAAGTGGTCTCTTCTTGAAGGAATGGTTAACCAAGCACTGTGACAGGAAGCACAGTGGGCCGAGAGGGACCTAGGGGACTATCTAACTCCACCTAGGCAGTCAGGGAGGGCTTCTGAGAGGGGGTAACAATTGACTGTGGCCAAGCTGTAGGAACAGAAGAGGGAGGAGCCTGAACAAAGGCGCAGGGGCTTACACGGGTCAACGGCATGCAGTGCAGGTCAGCAGAACCAGGTCTATGTGGTGGGGCACCTGGCTGTGATAAGGTCAGCAGAGGGCAAGCCCCAGAAGGACGTGAGTGCTACATGAAGCATCTTGGAATTTCTACTGAGGGCAAAGGGGACACCTGGCGTGGTCACACTCAGCTCCACAGGGTGCCTCTCACTCTCTGCCCAGCCGGGGTAGTCTTTCCTCCAGGGCTTGACTCAAGACAGAATGCCCCTGGCTGGAGTCCAGCTCAAGCCCTCACCGTGAGCTGTTTCCCCCCCTAGGCTCTAACTTCCCCAGATGCCAAACTGCTCAGAGGCCCTGGTTCTTACAAGTTAAGCTACTACCATACACGCCAGACTCAAGTGCTGCTTTTGATTACTTTGGAACGCAACAATGAAGTGGGGTGGGCTTGGGTAAGTCTCTTTGCTTCGTTGAGCCTCAGTTTTCCCATCTGTAAAATGGAATACCAATAGGTCCTGCCTCCCACGGCATAGAGACTGCTTGCACCTGGCATGTAGTAGGTGTCTAATAAATGCTAGGTGGGTTCAGATGGGCCCGGCCTTCAGCTATCGGTGTGGGAGGAGGGGCGCCTCACCTGGGATGTGTCATGGTTGAAGATGACGGCATTGAGGTCCCCACAGTTGTAGTGCTTGATGAGGTCCTCTGTGGTGTAGGGGGCCTGCAGGCTCCCTGCCCTCACACTCTCGTGCTGCAGCAGGGTCTGGTTCAGGGCAAACAGCACCTGCACAGAGGAAACAGAGATGGATGAGGGCCGTGCTCAGGAACCCTGGTGGAGGGCCTTGACACCCCCAGGCCTGACCTCCTCACGCTGGACTGTGGGGCGACAGATCCTGAGACACAGAAGGCGGGTGGGGCCTGAACGTGTCCCTTGGCCCCACAACACGCTCAGCCAGCTGTCGCCTCCTGTCCTCGGCCCACACTGTCCCTGCTCCTGCTCTGGCTAGCAACGTCTTCTCTAATAACATGGCAACAGGAGACCTTAGTTGTGTCTGGGTTTTAGAATGACGGGTGAGTTTTTCTTTCGACTCCTTTCTTTTCCTGTGCTTAGGAAAGTTCTAGAATGAGTACAGACTAAGTTTTAACCAAGAGCACTGTAAACAAAGCAAGACAAACAAACAAAACAAACCGAAAACCCACTTAGATGTCAAGGCCCAACCCAATGCCCATCCCTCCAGGAGTGGCCCTCACTCCAGGCAAAGGCCTTCGAGCGGGGCCTCTCTGAACCAGGCCCCTGCAGGCCCTCAGCATGCTTCCTGCAGCTCCTCTGTGCTCTGGGCCACCACTCCAGGCCCTGGGAGTACAGCTGCGCTCTAGCCAGGCCTGCCTGGCATCGGGATCACATGGGGTGCTCTGCCAGAATATCAGAAACCCAGTCCCCACACCAGGGTTAGTCTCTAAGGTGAAGCCCAGGATGGGTATTTGCAACAGGCTCCCTGGGTACGTCGTTAGTGGTCTGACTGCTTCTGACGTGAAGACCACAGCTCCAACGGAACATGGCCCACCCAAGGGAAGAGGGCCCTGAGAGATCACCTAAAATGTCCCATTTTTAGGGGCACCTGGGTGGCTCAGTTGATTAAGCGTCCGACTCTTGGTTTTGATTCAGGTCATGATCGCACAGTTTGTGGGTTCAAGCCCTGCATCGGGCTCTGCACGGACAGTGTAGAGCTTGCTTGGGATTCTTTCCCTCTCTCTATGCCCCTCCCCTGTTTGCTCTGTCTCTTTCAAAATAAATAAATAAACTTGAATTTAAAAAAAAAAGTCTCATTTTTAGATGGGGCAACTGAAGCCCATGAGGGGAAGGGACTGGAGCTAGCTTCATGTGACAGCCTATCCCAGACCCCTTTGGCCAACAAAAGGGAGGAGCCGGGTCATGATTTGGGTTATTTAGCACGGATATCGGGAAAAGCTGTTTCAATTCCTGTGCAGAAGGTCAGGAGACAGCGTCAGACCACCCATCCCTGTTTTCGCCTGGCCTAGCCTGCCCACCGGTCCTCAGACTTTGCTCATTCTGTTTGCACATCATCTCTTTGGACCACAGTCCCCACCCTCTCACCACACCGAGCACCTTTCTCTGGGCCCACTGCAACCCATCCTCTCCCTGCAGCCCCCCACCATTCCCCCCATCCCATAGTCTTCTGCCATGGTCACCTTTTTTCTAAATTTATTTAAATTTTAGTGAGTTAATTTACAGTGCAATATTGGTTTCAGAAATTCAGTGATTGATCACTTCCGTCCAACACCCAGAGCTCATCACGAGTGCCCTCCTGAATACACATCCCCCATCTCGCCCATCTGCCGCTTGCCTCCCTCTGTCAACCCTCAATGTGTTCTCTATCAAAGCACAAATCTAAGGGCGCCTGGGTGGCTCAGTCAGTTATGTGTCAGACTTTGGCTCAGGTCATGATCAAGCAGTTTGTGAGTTTGAGCCCCACATCAGGCTCTGTGCTGACGGCTCAGAGCCTGGGGTCTGTTTTTGAATCTGTGTCTCCCTTTCCCGCAGCCCCTCCTCTGCTCTCACTCTGTCTGTCTCTCTCTCAAAAATACATAAATACTAAAAAATTTTTTTTAAAAACCACAAATCTGATTGTCTTCCCTCATTTTTTTTGCTCAAAACTTTCACACGTGCCTCCTGCCCTTAGAATAAAGACCTAGCTCTTCAATAGGGCCTGTGAGGCCGTGACCTGGACACTGCTGTGGTCAGTGACCTCATTCCTTCTCAGCCCTCACGTCTTCAAATACCCAACTACTCAGCACTCTCTGATCATGAAAACCTCCTGCCTCTGCTCTCCACCTGCAAATTCAGACTTGGCCTACTAGGCTCTGCTCAGATGTCCTCCCCACGAGCTTCTGTGACTGCCTGGGGGCTGAGTTAGGCCCCTCCCTGGGCCCCCCACAGTCTCCTTGTGTGGCAGCCTGATACTGTAATGGCCCCAGATCTTAACCTCTTCCTGTATGCATGCCCTTGGCCATGGAACTCTTGGGCTCCCTCCCATTCTAACAGTCTGACCCTGGACTTGCTTTATAGCCAATGGGATATGAGTAACTACAGAGGCCTGAAAAGCACCAATGGCTGCTGCCACCTCTTGGCTCTCCCCTTCCCTGGCAGCAGCCCACGCAAGCCCACTGGAGGATGGCAAGGCCGAATTGCTTCAGCTGTTCCACCAAGGCCATCCCAGTCCAGGAGACAGATAATGCGAGTAAGCCCATCTGAGTCCGGAGGGGCTGACCTGCAACCGGGTCCGGACACCTGAGCTCAGTGCTATTGCTGGCTGGCACAGCGCGGCGGCAGATGCGTGACCCGCCATGTCTGTCTCCACCGCGACGTGAACATCAGATTGTAACACCACTGAGCTCCCTAGCTCTCCCATTAGGCTCTGAGCTTCTGGAAGATAAGACTTGCATCATGCTTATTTTGTATCTGCAGCTGTCAGCAAGGTGCCCAGTAAAGCGAGGATGCCACTCCACCCTTTCCCTAGCACCTTAGTGCCACCTAGTGCCACCTGCTGAGGTCAGTTGCTTCATAGTTCAAGGCTACTCATTAAGCTCTCCAGACTAGCCCCTAGAACTTTGGCCCTCTGTCTGCACTTGGGATGTGCTGCTGCGACGTGGCGGAAGTTCCCACCAGTGACGTCAGCCACGTGATCCCAGAACACATAACCTGAACAGAAAAGCTCATGCAATAAGCTACTTAAAGTACTGACATGGACGATGGGGCCAAGCCCGTGCCCCCAGAGAGCACCGCTGCGGGTCCCTCCCGCTTTTGTCTCTGCGGGCAGGGAGCTGGATCGTGCTAGGCTGCGGCGGCCCAGGCGCTCGCCTTGATGAGCTGGCGGGGGATGAGATCAGACCCCTCGCTCCGGGCCTTCTCCAGCCTCTGGCAACCGCCCTGAAACTCAGTCTGCAGCCACCTGGTGCAGAGTGTCGATGGCAGCATGGTGGCCGTGATGAGTCACAGGAAGCAGTGGCCCCGTTGTTGTGGACGTCACTAAGGAAACATCCCTCGCATGAAAGTGTCTGTGTCAAGCCGGAGTGCTCCTGCCTCGGGGGGGTGGGGGTGGGGCTGGCGCACGCAGGCTTCCCTGGACCACACCCTGCCGCTGCGTGCACCTGCGGCTCCTCAGAGTCAGCACCATCTGGCCTGTTGGGGTGCCCAGAAGATGCGGCCGAGGGGGAGAGGGCTCCCCTGGGCCTTCTTAGACACGTGGCGTCACTTCCGCAATCACGGGGCTCTTGGGAAGCCAGGCGGTGTTTCGGTGAGTTAAATGTGGTGCGATCCGTAGGCTGCGAAGAACAGGCCTGGTATGCAGTAAGAGCTGGAGAGTGCTGGTAAACAAAACTCGGGAGAAACGAGTCCGACTTCTCAAACCATGCCAGACTGGGGCTGGAAGGGCCCCTATAGGCCATCTGGTCCAGTGGTTCTTTTAAACCTTTTTTGGCCATGGAATCCTTTTTTATTATTATTGTTTTCTAAAAGAACCTTACTTGGAACTCAGTATGCAGAGTAGATAAAAATGGAAATGTCCCAGGTTGATGTGAGGAGACCAGCTAGAGCCTGAAGTCCCACCAGTTCATGCTCCACTGTGGGAGGGGCTCCCAGTGCTTCTTTGTGGAAGCTGTGGGTTCCCTGGAGCCCAGTTTCAGAACCACTGATCTCTTCCTGTGCCTTCACCATACAGAAGAGGAAAGGAGACAGGGGCCCAACAGGGGCAAGACAGAGCTCACCCAAGCCCACACAGTAAGCTTGGGGCAGAACAGCCGCAAAGCCAAGCCTGATGCCTGGCCTGGGACCCTGTGCGGTGCGCAGACCGGGGCTGGATTTCTGGATGTGCACTGGCCCAGTCCACATTCACTCCCACACATTACCACACCTATCTTCTTTCCTGGCTTGTGAAACAGCCAGGAATCACCGTGGAGCCTGCTGCATACAGAAAACTGAGACCAGATCACTGAAGAGGCTTTCCCAGTGTGGCCCAGGCAGTGTCGTGGGGCCAGGACTGAAATCCAAACCCATCATTCTGGGTTCCCCCGACCCCCAGGCAGGGTTTGGTGCTTCCTTTGGTCTTGGCACTTACCCATGAGGCCTCTGTCTCAGGTGATTCCCCGTTCCCTGCCTGTGTAGACCAGGGTGAAGCCTGCCTCTTTGTTCACTGTCCACTGTCGAAGGGCAGATTTTCAGGAACTGTTTCAGAAGGAGGACTGCTGGCCCTGTCACATGCCCTTTCTCCACCTCCCACCTGGAGCCATCCTTTGCAACTTACAAAGTTCATTACTAGGGTCGCCATGTTTATTGAGCACTTACTATATGTCAGCAATCTTCTAAGCTTATACTAATTTATTGAATCTTGATAGCAACTCTGAGCTAAGTCTAGTATCAGCTCCAATTACTAGATTTAAAAAAAACCCTACGGCAGAGACGTTAAGTAATTTGCTAAAGGTGAGGAAGCTGGTGAGGGATGGGCTACGCATTTGGGCTTGGGCCCGCCAGCCCTGGGACCTACCCGCTTAGCAGACCACTGCCCACTGGGGCTTCCATCTGCTCTCCCTGGGAGACAGCCAGCAGAGACGGTGTCCCTCTTCACAGGCAGGAAGCCAAAGGAACAGGGGTAGGGGGGCAAGGCCACATGGCTTGTAAAGGGCAGAGCTGGACTTTGAAAGGACGTCTGTCTGGCTTCAGACCAGGTTCCCACGGCTAGAACTTCAAAATAATATGTGCTTCTTCATAAGCATTCTCGGCGCTGCCAAAAGATATAGGGAAACTACACTTATTCATTCACTCAACAAACACTTACTCTCTGTTGATCCTTTGCAGGCATCTGGGGTGGTGCATGAATTGGTTTTGGGTTCCCCTACACAGAGCTCATTTCAGGGGCAGGGATCCCAGTTGGCCGTGACACTGGAGGGTGTGGCAAGTGGGGCGTCCGAGACCCTGTGCACAAACATGGAAGTGCCTTGTCCTGGTTTCTGCCTCCCTCCCATTCACCCTGAGTTCCCAAGCCCGGCGCTGCTCACGGACTCCCGGGCCACCACGCCTTCTGCTCCCGGCCGCTTTAGAATAACAAACCCTCCTCGCCCAAAGCCTCCGTGTCCCGCTCTAGGATAATGTTTATGGGAAAGCTTTGACATGGAATAACAAACACTGGATGGAGGCTAGGGCCGCCCTGCTCCCCCTGCAGGGCTGCGTGTGGAGACGCGGCCACCCGGGGGACCTGAGCGTCCCACTGCCGCCCCCCTTCACCAGCGCTTGTCGGCCAGGAGCCGGCCCGTGGCGTCTGCTGAGTGTAGGCCCAGAATTTAAACACATCTTCAAACGCAGGCTTAGGATGGAGTGAGGCAGGCGCCAGGAGTGTGGGGACAGGTTTATTGTTCCAGATCAGTCTAGTAAACAGTCCCGAACGGGCTGGGAGGGTGAACACTGAGGCCTTGTGCTCATGTGCTGGCCCAGCACCAGGACCCCTTTGTCAGAGAACACCGTGCAACCCGGGCTCCCCGGGACAGACCTGGCCCTCAGGCCGGGCTTCCCACGTGATGGCGAGCACTTCTCAGCCACGCTGAAGCACAGGGAGACCGCGGCCGAGGCCCCGGCCCACTCGGCGATGCTTACTATCTGCCGTGCGCCAGGCACCGTTCTAGATGCCGGGAATTTCGTTAGGGACAGAACAGACCAAAACCCTGCTCCCATTGAGCTTACCTGCTGGGGAGTAACAGAGAGTAATCAAAATGGTGAGGACAGTATTAGCATGTGGCATGGCAGACATACAGAACAATGATTCCACGGAACTGGGGACTGAGACTGCCCCCGGCCACTTTGGGCTCCTCGTGCCTCTGAGTCAACAGGTGAAGAAGGCAGCCACTGTGCCGGCTGGCGTGTCCGATCCTGAGGAGTGGGGAAACGGCCTGCTGCTCACAGGGAGGCAGAGGAGAAGGCGCCCGGAGCCCAGGACCTCCCTCAGGGTGCGCCGTGGCATCCCCCGCCCATGACTGACTAACACCAATGGAAAACTGCAGTGGCCCAACGCAGGCAGCACCCCTCAGGGCCCGGAGCCTTCAGGAAGGTCTGGCTCATCTCTCCAGGTGTGAACTACAGCCGGCCGAGGTGCCTGCACAGGGGAAAGGGATCACGGGAGTGGTAGTGGAGGTAGGAGAAGGTGGTTATAAACACCAGCTATGAGCACATGACTGGTCAGAGAAACAAAAGCTTTGTTGTCAAGAGTGTTTCTTCTTTATTTTGTTAAGAACGGGTGTGTACGTGGGAAATATTCTCTTCTGTCTCCTCTTTTTCTTTTTTCCACCCCAACCCCAGACCTAGTGACTTTAACTTCACATCACAGTAGGGAAGCTTGGGACATCAGGGAGAGTCAGCATTACCCAAAGGCTTCGCAGCATCACCGGGGAAGGCATTAGCGCATTTTGGTTGTACGCAGGATCGCTGCATCACGTTAGGTGGAATTATCATCTTGCTATTGTCTTTATTTGTTGTTAAACCACACTTTATAAGTATGGTTTAAAGAGATGTTTGTGGGTGCCAGATTCACGGGGGATGCATTTATGATGGTGAATTCTGTCAACTTGGCTAGGCCATGTACCCAGATAGTTGGTCAAACATTATGCTAGATGTTTCTGCGAAGAGGCTTTTAAGATTGACATTTAAATCAGTAGACTTTGAGTAAAGCAGATTATGCCCCTAATAGTTGGATGAGGCTGGGCCTCATCCAAAAGTTGAAGACCTTCCCAGGAAAAGACCAAATTCCTGTCAAGGAGAATTCTGCCCACAGACTGCCTTTGCATTAGAGCTGCAGCATCAGGCACCAGTGCTTCTTCACTAGGTTTCCAGCCCACCGACTCACCCTGTGGACCTTCCAGCCTCCACCATGCATCAGCCAATTCTTCAAAATAAATCTATCTTTCTATCCATCCTATTGGGTCTGTTTCTCCAGAAACCCCTGACAAACACGGTATGTGTTGCAGCGAGAAAATAAAGCAGGATAGGAGGTAGGGAGCGATGAGGTAAGGGGGAACAGCGGTTGCAAAGGCCCCGTGCATATGTGAGGAGCACCGGAGGCCAGGGTGGCTGGAGCTGAGCAAACAAGGAGAATAGTGGATGGGAGATGAGGTGAGAATTGATGAGTACGCCAGGTTCCAGGGGCCACCGTAAGGGTGTTGAGAAACCATCTCCTAAAATAATCCTTCCGGAGAATGGATTGTTATTCCCATATGACATGTGAGGAAACTGAGGCCTCGAGGACGGTGAAGTCACTTGCATGGGGTCTCAAGTTGCTAGTCTGGACCTGGAATTCCTATCCAGATGCAGCCGACAGGTCCTGGGTTCTCTCTGCTACCCCGGGGCCTGCCCTGCCAAGCTACCTCCACCCGGTTGCTGGGAGGAAGAACAGACATAAATAGACAAGTAGGGATGAGTGGGGGAAGCCTGGAGTCTGAGTGGTCAGCTGAGAGAAGGAGGGGTGCTAGAACCTTGGCCATGGGCCTGGTTAGAGCTGACATATGAGGAGGTGGAGGCGGTCACCTGTTCCCACGCTATCCCTCTTTGCCCTGGCCTGATGGTGCCTCGTTCAGATTCTCATTTGTACCAAGAGGCACATCCCAGCCTCGGGCCCTTCCCCTTGCTCCTGCTCTGCGCGAAACCACCTTTCCACCCATCACTTCACACTCCCCTTTCACTGGGCCGTGGGGCTCCTTCCTCAGGAGGGGCGGGTTCCTGTGTAGCACCCCCAGAGTACCCAGGATTCTAGGTCGCTTGCCCCCCTCAGCTTCATTACTGCTTCCTGCTCGTCCCTCCTACTCAGCGGTGCTGCGCCAAGGGCGGGCAAGTCCTCTGACTGGGTCACAGCTGCTTCTCCGGCAGAGTGCACAGCGCCCGACACACAGTCATGTTGCAGAAGCACTTGCAGAGTGAATGAATCAAAAGCTGAGCCAGTCAGCCATCCCAGAGCCCCCATCTGGAGCTGCAGAACCCCCAGGGCACAGAGCTGGGAAAGCGCCCCCCCCCTCCCGCCCCCCACCGACCCTGTGCCACGTCAGCCTGTCAGTGCCCTGGGCTGGGGGTGGGGCAGCTCAGCCTCAGGGGAAGGTTCTCCAGCCTGGGGGAGATTTTCTCAGAGGATAGAGCCCACCAGCCTCTGGTTAAGTTTTATTTGTTTATTCTCCTTGCCCCATTGACAGCACCAAAGCAGGGCCGACGACTTCCCTGCTTCCTGCTCAGCGTTCAGGGTCCCCTGGGCCTCCAGCAAGAATCCTGTCTCCGGACACTGGGCTACTAGGCAGCAGGCGTCCAAATAAACACCAGGCTTCCTGGAGCCACGGACTAGCTCTGGGCTGGCAGGTAGGACCAGAGATCAAGTCTCCATCTGAATCTATACTATGAAGTCCTGGGCAAGTCACTTTCCTTCTCTGGGCCTTTCTCCGGGGAAAAGGCCTGATTCACACATTCGCTGAGGAAGTACTTGTGGAGAAGTTATGTACCAGACGGTGTTCTAGGCCCTTGGAGGTACATCAGTGAGCACAAGTGAAGATCTCTGCCTGTTGGGAGCTTTCGTCCCCGTGGGAGGAAGAGGACAATAAACAGAAACAACTAGCAAAGCATCTATGTTAGAGAGTGATGGTTGCTAGGGAGAAAATAAGTCAAGGAGCAGAGGAAACGTGTGTGTGTGTGTGTGTGTTAGAGGTTGACATTTTAGGGCTGAGGTCCAGTAAAGGCACAAAGAGACGTGATGTTTGATTAGAGATCTAAGGGGTTGAGGGAAGTGGACCTGTGGATACCTGAGAGAAGACTGTTGTGGGCAGAGGCAACAACAAGTGCAAAGGCACTGAGGCAGAGGCAGGCCTGCTGGGTGTGAGAAGCAGGAAGGTCAGTGTGCCTAGAGAGGACTGAGCAAAGGGGAACAGGTAGATGAGATCCCCATCTCAGGCAGGGGCCTAACAGAAAATAGATGGTGCATAGCCAATGAAGTGAGTTCTGATCGAGTGAGTTCAACTACAAGGGTAATTGAAGCATGTTGAATCACGGGAACATTGACAAAGGTTTGGATGGGGGATGGTGGGGCACTGAAGAGCAGCAGCAGTGGGAAGTTTTTCTGCTCCTAAGCCTTGAAGGGAAAGGGGCAGGAGGTGACGGACCTGAACGTCCGAACGTCAGAGGACAGCACAGCTACCCCTCCATGGCCTGGGCCACAGAGGCCGGCAGGAAGGTAGGGTGGGCAGAGGCACAAAATACCCCAACTCCCTTCCCCTCCCCCCATGTATCTCCTACCAGTGCTTCCCACTGACATCAGGATAAGGGAGGCCAGGTGATGTCACTTCAGCTCCTGGCTCAAAGCAGGGAGAACAGAGGGTCCATCTGGAAAGGTAAAGGGATGTCTAGGACAGGGTCTGGGGTACGGCAGGGGGCAGTGGGGAGCGCGTCCCTTGAAGGCCTCTGGCTCCCACTGAGTGAGATGGAGCATGAGCAGAGGAATGCCAGGGTAGCTGTGCTGCTCTGGAATCCAGGGGGACAGGGTAAGCAAGATGGGATGGAAGATGGAGGGAGCTGTGTCCCCCTTCAGGGGGAGGAAATGAGCAGACTCCTCCCTTCCCCTCACCATCCCTGTCACAACCCCCAGCCATAGCCCGAAGAACCATGGACTTGGCTTCCAGCACAAAGTCGGTCCCAGCTGGATGAACACGCCCTAGTTGGACCCCGGCGGTGCCGGTGCCGGCCACCTCCCCCACCCGCCCTGCAGCGTGGGCTGGCCTAGCCCTCTGTGCTTTCCTGGGCAGGCAGCGGAGGCTGACTCACCCCAGCTTTCTCTCCTTCTTTTCTCTGAATGCTTCATCTCTCCACCCAAAGACCACCCTTAAAGATCCCGGAGTTCCTCTTCGGTCCTTCAAGTGGTGCCAGGAAATGCTCATAAATCCGGAGCCACCCACACGTGACTAGCATGCTGCTGGGTAGGGAGGCTGAGAGCCGGCGGGGCTATGGGGAGGGGCATGCCGGGAGGCTTGGGCTCTGTCCCTGGAAGGCACAGGGGTCCCTTGGCTTTCGATAAGCCTGAGGCAGGCTGGAGACCCAGATTCTGGTGCTGCCAACTCTGACCCAGATCAACTGTGGGAGCCACGTCCCGGTCACAGGGTCCTTCTGAAACAAGAGGGTGGGAGTACATCTCAGCTCTGGAAGTCATGTTCTATGAGCACAGCATTTTAGAACAGCCACACCCCAGGGGTGCCTGGGTGGCTTAGTCTGTTAAGCGTCTGACTTTCGCTTAGGTCATGATCTCGTGGTTCGTGGGTTCGAGCCCCGCGTCGGGCTCTGTGCTGACTGCCAGCTCAGAGCCTGGAGCCTGTTTCAGTCTGTGACTCCCTCTCTCTCTGACCCTCCCCTGCTCACGCTGTGTCTCTCTCTGTCTCCTAGAAATAAATAAAACATTTAAAAAAAAAAAAAGAAAAAAACAGCCACACCCCATCATCCCATGAGTTAAACAGTCTACGATTCGAGGCACTGGCATATGGAAGCTCATTTAGTCTTCATAATGGCCCTGTGAGGCCACTATTAGTGACCCCATTTTACAGACAGGGAAACCAAGCTCAGAAAAATAAGTGACCTCTATGCTCCCCACGGTCAGGTCAATGTGGCCCAGTGCCTCATCTCTGCCCACACTTGACGCATCAGGCTCTTCCTATCCTGGTGTCCTTCCCTGCTATGACTCTCTCTTGCTCCCCAGGAGCTACTTCAGGTCTCTTAAATTGAATGCACACTGCATGTGGAGGAAAAAAAGAGCAAAGTGTATCAGAAAGACCCAGAGAATCATCTAGGCCAACCTATTCTCATTTTTAACGCTTTGAGGAATGTCAAGGTGGTGGAGATGGACAGAGAAACAGGTAATTATAAGACCAAGTGGTAAATTAATGATAAACAGAAAACACTGGGGCCTCTGGGGCGTCAGAGGGAGTTTCTGACACAGCCTGGATGTCGGTGAAGGAATCTGCTTTGGGTTGGGCTGTGCCGGACGGCTGGGGTGGGAGGGAAGTGTGGTCAAGGTAGATGGTACGGAAGTGCATGGTGTTCTTAAAGATGTGTCCAGTTAGCCGGAGGGGGGCTGGTGGAGAGGGCTCTGAGGCCCAGCCACAGCTCTGCACTCCACCCAGCTGGCCTCCTCAGCCCTTCTCTAACAGATCTTCAGACACGGGCCCATCAGTTGTGAGGCTGAAGCGGGTGTGGAACCCCAGATGCGCAGACGGAGACCCGCAGAGGGACAACGGTCCGCACGGTAGGCGGTCAGTCCGCGGGGGCCACGGTTACCACTGCCACCATTATTGCTATGAAGTGGCCGCATCCATCGGTTGCAAGTTGTAGTTTTTCTTTTTCCTGCTGTCTCAGACCTGCCTGCTGACACAGCTGCCTCGACTTCAAAATGCAGGTCTCCATTTTCATTCGCAAAATCAGTATGAAATTCCTCGAGGGCTTGTCTAATTCCTTCTGGTCTGACCACACGGCAATTACCAATTTGCAGGGCGGTTGCGGGGGGTGTCTCCCAGGCCCTCCAGCGGTGTGAGGACCTCCGCTCTCAGTGTTGGGCAGCGGCCAGGGAGGACGGCATCAGAGCGGGCACCCCCCGTGGTCTGGGGTGAGGGGCGATGGCGGGCCCCAGGGGCGCTCAACGCTGACGGGTGAAACATTGTCAGCTATGTCGCAGGCTACCACCGGCTTCAAAGACAAAGTGTGCATAGCAGCAGGAAGGGCAGGGCTCTGGCCCAGCTCAGCTCTGGGTCCTGCTAACATGCAGGCTGTGTGAAATTCCTGCTGTGGCTTTTCTGGCGCTGGGCTGCTATGCGAATGTGAGACAGGCCCCTCTCCAAGCCTCGGTTCACTCATCTGCCAAGTGGGGAGGATAAGGGTTGTCCTCCCTGGCTAGTGAGCTAACAGCTCCCTAAAACCCTTGTAAACATGACTATCCTTCCTTAGGGCATTTTAAGAAACTCCTGTTCCCAAAGAGCAGCAGGGTGGCTTTGAGAAGGGCCAGGGGCCAGCACGTGTAGACGGGATTCTCATTCACTCCTCAGTGTTCAATATGGATTTGTGCCAGGCTCTGGGTTGGGTGCTGGGACCACAGAACCAAATCACCACTGTTTCTATCCTCAAAGAGCTCAAGGTCAGGGATGGGCTGGGGCAGGGAAGGAGGTGCTCAAGGAAGCCTTGCAACAAGATGCTAACGTACCTGTGAAGGCTAGGGACGGGGGTGAATTCAGGGCTGTGGGAGCAGCAGCAGGGAGGACTCATCCTTCGGAGTGGGGGGAGGCATGGGGGGAGGACCACATCCAGGATTCAGAGGAGGTGCTCTGCGATGGTGCCTGTGGGGGGTGTGCCTTTGTCAGCAGGAGAGAAAGAGAAGGAATTCCAGGTGGTGTCAATGTCCACGCAGAGGCCGGGAGAAGCTGGCCACTTTGGGGAAATGTGTGGATGGTCCCGTGGGCTGGAGCACAGGGCCTGGCTGGTGAGGGGCACGAGATGGGAGGGAGCAGGGGCTGAGGAGGGATCTGGGGCTCAGACTTCATCCGAGGAAAGGCAGGAAGCCTCTGAAGTGACAAAACAGGGAATCACAAGTCAGGCTTTCTACCAAGAAGCTGCCCTCTGGCTGCTTCCTGGAGAAAGAAGGGCAGCCTACAGGTTGGTGATAGTCTCCGCTGGCTCTGGGCCAGGAGAGGTGAGGCGTCCCCACCTGGCTCTGGGGCTCATGGAGGGAGTAAAGGCAGGCTGGAATTCCAAATCCTTCCTGGTTTAGGTGCTCTAGAACCCTCCAACTCTGGGCTCTGAGTCTCTCTCCTTGCCCACCACTGCCCCCTCTCCCCTGCTCTGAATTTTGGGGAGCAAAATTCCCCCGCCCTCCTCCACTTCAGGAAGCCTCGAGCCCCCCTCAGGGGAGCCGCTGGACGAGATGGGGCAGGTTTAGAATGGCAGGAAAGAGAGAAGACTGCGTGGGGCTGGCCTGTGGCCTGTGGCCTTGACAGTCTAGGGGGTGGACACTCTTGCTAGTGCACATCAAAGGAGACAGCTGCACAGAACCTGGCTTCACGGACAAAACTAAAATGCAGTCCCTCTTCTCCCACTTTTCACCTGTGTAAAGTCACAAGAGACATTTCTGGGTAACAGGACGGGAAAGCTGAGAAGGTCAGGCGAGGGCGGGTTCTTAGCTCCTACAGGGGCTCTCCACTCTATGAAGAGGGCACTGAGGCCCAGAGAGGGCAGGAAGGTGCCCAAGGCCACACAGCAAGTAGGGGATGCAGACTAAGGCAGGAGTGAGGCATCTGTCTGTTTTCCTTGGGCAGCTTGGGTCTCCTCTGCCCCCTTACTCCTTTCCCCCACCACCGAAAAGGAAAATGTTTTTAGACCTGAGGCAAAAGAATGTGAAACTGAAACCTGAGCCTTGGGTCTTGGGAAAAGACTACAGAGAAGTCAGACACATTCTGGAGGAGCGAAGATCTGCTTACTTTGCAGACGGGAAATGCTCAGGGCTACCCAAGGCTTCCTTCTGCGCCCCCCTGACCTGGGAGGGCAGGCCGAGTAGGGGCCGGTGGGGACAGAGAAAGACCCCCAAAAGTGCTGGCTAAAGGGCCAGTCTGCTTCCAGGATCCACTGTGGGCAGAGGGAGGAGTGCTCCGCCTCTTTACTCCCTGCCTGCAAGCTTCTCAAGGCCCAAGCTGGCATTCCACTGCCCTTCCTGAGCCTGCTGCCAGGGCCCCTCCAGATTGGGGGGTTGGGGCGGGGGGAGCAGGGTTCCTTGCTGTCCCCCATTCATCCACAGCCACTCGTGCATCCTGCCGCAGCTCGCCTCCTCAAGAAGGCCTCCCTTCAGCTCCAGCCCATGTCTGTCTTCTCCTTTTAAGAGCTTCTGCAATTGGGAAGGGCAGCAGCAGGCCAGGGTTTCTTTCGGTCTTGGGGTGTCAGGGACTCTGAGTGACCAGGAGTCGTGTAGGAATGTGTGTGTGCCCGTGTGTGTGAAGGAGGGAGATGCAGATGGAGAGAAAGGTAAATAGATGATAGAATGATAAGTAGATAGATGATAGAATGATAGATTATAGATCGATAGGCGACAGATTCAGGACAGGAGTATGGTCTTCCCTAAGCGCTGCCCATGCTGGGAAGAGGCCTAACCACAGACTGACATTTGAACACGTAACAAAAATCCCTTCTGGGCCAAGAGCTGCGCTGCAGTCCTGGGAAACATGCGGGACTTCAGTTCCCCCTTGCTGACACCAAGCGGCTCTATCCACCATTCTGCCATGTTTGTCTTCAACCTCATCTGCCTCCACCCCTTCCTCTCTACTACTATTTCTACTTGCTGTTGGCAGGCACTGCCCTGGGAGATCCTGGGCCTTGAGGGTCTGGGCTGCCTATTCTATGCACCCTGAACATCCTTGACCTGATGCAGGGCCCATGGGCTCTGGGTCCAACAGGGAAAAAAGGATGATGTGCGTGGGTATGAACTTAAACAAAACATAGAGATCATGGCACTTCCAGGCTTGACCCTTCGTGGCTCTGCTCTGCTCTAGGAATAACGCAGGGCCTCTTCAACACGGCCTCTCAGCTTGCTTGGCACTGCTCCACCTGTTCCTCAGATTTGTCTCACTTCCCGACCTCCTTGCCCTGTGTTGTCAACACGTTGCCTTTACAGAGTTTTTTTGGAATATGTTCTTTCTCTCCCGCTTCAGGGCCTTTGCACATGCTGATCCTTCTGCCAGGCATGCCGTTTTCACCACCCCTTTCTTTTGCTTCATTAATTCCTACTCGTACTTCAGAGAGTGGTTCAAGCCTTCACCACCTCCTGAAAACTCCTTCCTTGATGCCTCAATCAGTTCAGCGGCCCCCATTCAAAGCTCTTTTACACTCTGTACTCTTTCTTCAGAGTGTTTGTAATAGCCCATCTTCATATATTCATGTATATAACCATTTGTTTAATGCCTGCTTATCCTAATAGCAATGTTAACTACCACCCGACTAATCACTGCTTCCATGCCAGACACGGCACAAAACTCTTTTTGTAAATGTTATTTCACCGAAGCTCCCAATGACCCTGTGAGGTAGTTATCATTTTCATTCCATTTTACAGATGAGGCAAAGGAGGCACGGAGTGGCCGAGTGACTTGCCTGAGGTCGCACGGCAAGTAAACCATAAGCGAATCAAGGTAATTTGGCCATTTTCGCCACGTACCCAACAGTCTTCAGCCCGCCGCTGGGCAGACATGACGGAGGTGGGGACCACGTCTGTCTGCTCCTCCTCACATCCCTAGGACCTACTCAAGGCCCTGCCACTCTCAGCTATCCCCTAAAGGGAGGGAGGGACAGAGAGACAGGGGTGCCGCTGTTAGAAAGACATCCTTGGGCAGCCAGGCCTCCGGGAGCGGCCCCCACAGGCCACATCTTCCCTGCCTCTGGTTCCAGAATGGAGGAGAACGAGTGTGTAAAACCAGCAAGTATGCTTTTTCAAAATAGGACGGAAGGAGCTGGGGGAATCCAGATGTTGAGCCAGAGCAGGGCAAAAGCCCAAACTTCAGCCAGAGCCTCCGGATTGGGGGGCGGTGCTCAGAAATGGGACAGTCTGGGGGGTTTCAGCTCCAGGATTTCTTTTCAAAGTCCGGTCCACTCCAGGTGCCTGCCACATCTCTGTGGGGACACACCAAAGTACAGAGAGAGGGGCTGCTGGCATTGTGGCTGGGAGCTCATCGTCTGCCCGCAGGGCCATGCCATCTCAGGCCGTGGCCACAGGCTGTGGCGAGGGCCTTCCTGATGTCACCCTAATGTCTGCCTCCGGGAAGCCCCGTCTCCCACTGGAGGCAGTGAGCTGCTCCCGACACTGGCATCTGTGCTGGAGATGAGGGCCCACTCCCTTCACAGGAGCCCTCCCGGTCAGCGGCACCCAGGCCTGAGCAGCCTGCGGCTAGCCCTGGGCGTCCGGGCCCTGGAGCAGGCCTGGGAGGTCAGCAAGCCTGGGAGGCTTCCCCCCCAGCTCCCTGGCCCCCCTTTGAAGGGGATCAGGTTCCCCCACAAACATAATTGAACGAAAATATGAGAGAGAAAAGGTCTTTGTTCTCCCATTTACAGCGTCAGAAAATATGTAACAAATTAGCCGTTTATGAGGTAAGAGAACAGAGCCGCGCGCTGCGGCGGGGAGGCCCGGCGGCCGCACAAGGGGGCCTTTCAGCCTGTGGGGGCGGCCCGGCCCGGGGAGGCCGGGCTCGGCCCCAGGCCCGCCTGCCTGCAGGCACCGCCTGGCACCGGCCGGCCAGACGCGGGCCCCGTCTGACCCTCTGGCTTGCGCTGGGTGAAGCCTGGCGAACGGAAACACGGCGCCAACCGCTCCGTGACAAATACAGCCCCTGGAGGGGTCGGTCGGCCGGACAGTGGCAGCGGGCACGGGAGGCCTGACCTCCAAAGCCACCCCTGGCCACTTCCCTGGAGCGACCTTGAGTGATGTCCCCGCCTGCCGGGGACCTGCTTTCACAGGAGGGTGTTGTTCACGGTGATCTCTCCGGGCACACGCATCTCACCGCAGAAAGACCTCGATGGTTTCCCTCCTAGTGTCCCTGAACCTTAGGCCCGGGGAGGTGGTTCTTGGCATTGCACAGGGCTTTTCTCTCAGTACCTTTGATTTTTCTTCTAGGGTTTGATCAAAACTAGCAGCTGGGGCGTTGCACAGAGGATGTCATTGGGGCCGAGGGGAAGGAGCGTATGTGGAACCAGGAAGGGAGTGTTTGGCTGAGCAGGAGGCAGCCCCCCTCAGCAGGGAGAGGGAAGAGCATTGCTGCTGCTTTTATTTGCTCCCTGGGCTGTCCAGAACAGCAAGGGGGTGGCACAGAGCAGGCCCAAAGAGGTTCTTTGAGCTGCCCAGCCTGGTGAATCTCCAAATTGGGGATTTAACTCCCCTGACGTTAAATCCCTCTGTAGTTCTGACGCCTGAGGACCTGACAGTTCCCCATGTGGCTTTCCCATTCTAGTGCTCGGCCTCCTACAATTGGGAATTTCTCATTCCGTGGTTACACTGTGTGTTCCTCAGCCTCTGCTTTCCTGACTTTTATGTCGCTGCCAGCGTTCAGGGCTGGAGTCCCCCCTCCCACAGGCCGGGGGGCCTGGGACTCTCCTCTGGGTCACACTGTCTGCACTCAAGCCTGCACTTTCCTCTCCCGTCGCACAGGGGCAGGAGGCTCCCGAAGGCCCCAGGCTCGGAGAACGCATGCTGGTGAGATCATGGGCTCGTGCCAGTCTGGTGTAAGGAATCCCGGCAAAAAAGCGGGGTGCTGGGCTTCAGCATGAATATCCCGAGTGTTCCGTTTGCAGTCACAAACACATCGCTTTCCTGGATCTGATTTTATTTATTTTGATTGGATCTTAACGGCTCTTTACAAGGCTGAAATTGAAGCCGCCTGGGGTCCCCGGGAGACTTGCGAAAACTTCAACTGCACCCAGTTTAGCAGAGCAACTTGAAAGTCAATCAGCGGCGAGGGACAATTTGCCTCATTATTTCCAGCCCTGGAATCTGGCAGCAGATGGAATTCTGGGCCTGGTGTGGACGCGGTGCTGGGCAATCAACGCAGCAGGGCCTGTCGCCCCTGGGTGTGGCATCCAGGCCAGGGTTGGAGGGACTGGCATTCCCTCTGAAGGCGGGCTGTGCCCGGAAGGATTTCCCGTTCCAGGGGAGCACGGGGGACAAGGGCCCCTCTGACCCCCAGTTCAAGGCTGCTGCTCCAGACCCATCTGAGCCCCTGTGTGGGCTGAGCTCCAGCTGGGCTCTGAGGAAGCAGAGGTGGAATCAGACATAGTTGCTGCCCTCCAGGAAGCAGACCAGAGACACTGGGGTACGCTGTCCCAGGAGAGAGCCAAGGGGGTGCCCAGGAGGAACAGCTGTGCCTGACACTGTCTGCGTTCAGCCTCGCTCTCTCAATGGGGTCCATGCTGCTCCTGGGATTTAAGACGCTGACCCCTCCCCAGGCATTCCCATGGCCATGGACTCTGCTATACTTATCTCCATTCACCACCTTCTAACACACAATGCTAGTTACTCTCTGATGGCGTCTCCTCCCGCTAGGAGGTAAGACACCCTGCGAGGGCTGGGGGTTTGTTTGGTTCACGAGCACCTCTCCAGCCCCAGCACACGAAATACACTCAGTAACTAGTATGCACGAATGACTGGATGAACGTAGTGGCATTTTATTACCAATAACCATTTCCAGGTCCTCCTGGGCAAGTCCAGTGACCCAGGGCCTCCAACTGTTCAGCCCGCAAGGTGCTGGGGCCTGGGGGGCTCACATACCACCAGGTCCAAGGTTCTGGGCAAACAAAGCTCAGGACAGGGCAGGGGCCTGCCCCAAATCACACAGCGCAGGAACACATGCTCAGATAGACAGTAGTAGACAGCAGGCTGTACCCGTGGACCTGTCTGGTCCTGAGCCAGCCGGCGAGGTCCTGACCTACTCCAAGCTCACTGGGCACATGGCAGGACCCCCACCCCCACCCCCGCCCAGGGCAAGAGGACTGGGGGCTCTGGTGAGGCCCGCAGTGCTGCAGTGGTGGGCCAGGTCGGGCCCACGTTGCTGGGCTGTCATTCCCACCTTGTTTCTCGCCCATCCTATCCTGCGGGTCCTGCTTCCTCCCCCCTCCCTAAGCAGAAATGACCACAAGTCAACAGTTGCATACTGAGAACTTTGTACACGCACACACATATAAAATCTCATTTCCTCCTCGCTCAATCCTGCCACTTTGAATCTTTCAGCTTTAAAAACGATACAACTAGGGCTCAGGGAGGTCAAACACCTTGCCAAGGTCACGTGGGTAGCAGGTAGCGTTGGGAGGCTTTCCTTTGCCCCAGGTCTTTGTGGCCCATCCTCCAGGTGTGTGCTGTGCCATGCTGTGCCAGGGTGGTGCCTGGGACTCCTTCCCCTCCCCCACTGCTCCCTCCTGCCTGAAGTCCCCCTGCTGGGCAGAGCCTCTCACCCTCAGAGCTAGCAGGGCCACAGTAAGAGAGGCGCCGGGGCGACGCTGTCCCACAACCATGCTAATTGCAGGCAGTAACAGCTGATCATGCTGTTCTGCATGAGGATCTGTGCTACAGAGTCTTGAACGGTGGACAGAGAATCACATTAGCAGTCAAAGCCTCTGGGTTCGAGTTACGGCAAATCAGTTCACCTCTCTGAATCTTCCATGTCCTTCTCTGAAAAATGGGTATGAGGCATCCCAGAGCCACTTGAGAGGTTATGGAGGATCCACAGGGCCCTAGTTGGCTCCAGGGCTTGGCTTTGGAAGCAGGAGCATGGACAGACTGGAAGGAACCCTCCTATCTCCCCAGGCCAGGAGCCACCCTGGCAATGGTCTGCCACGTAGGTGTGTGGGGCTGTGCCCACACCTCCACACCACAGTCAGTGCTTCTGAACAGCCTGCCACACACCTCCATCCTCCAGACCAGTCTGCCCTCTAGAAAGTACTTATCACATGGAACCGGGCCTTGCCTGCCTATCTCAGGCCAGCCTACTGGCCCCCAGAACTCATCTGTGCTCTGTGATCCCGGAGAGGCTGCAGAGCCTCAGGTGGGTCAGCCCTGCTCCAGGCGGACAGCGCCTCTCAGGACTTAGTTCTTGGGGTGCCCGGGGGGCCCAGTTGGTGAGTGTCCGACTCCTGGTTTCAGCTCAAGTCATGATCCCAGGCTCTGCACCGAGCATGAAGCCTGCTTAAGACTCTCGGTCTCCCACCGCTCCTCTCCCATGCTTGCACGCTCTCTCTCTAAAATAAAAAAAAAAAAAAAAAAAAAAAAAAGAGCCCGTTGTCTCAGGGTTAGCTAGCACGGACTCCAGGTGCCCCCAACCCTGATCACCCTCGTCATAGACCCTTCTGGCTGCCATCATCCCTCTTCACATGCGATGCAGACACGGGAAGAAGACAACATTCTATGGGCTTGGACCAACGAGCCCCGCTGATTAGCTGTCGACCAACCAGAAAACATAAGCAACCTGCCCGCCCGACCCTGAGCGCCGGGTATGGTGTTCTCTCTCACACACTTTGCGTGCAGACTCACACCTACACGCATGCACACAGTCTCATTCATTCGTGCTCTGAATCACGTCACCAAGACACTGTGCAGCCTCGTGTACAGACAACTGAGTGGACACACACAGCATGTGTGCACACACAGTCACACACATACAGTGACACATAGTTACACACAGTCACACACAGTTCCATATTCACACACAGTTCCATAGTCACACATACATAGTTACACACAGGCACACACAGAGACACACAAATACACACAGGCACGTACATGGTCACACACACACAGTCACAGGCAGTCACACACACACACTCTCCCCCCTCCAGTGGAGACCCCACTCCTCCCTGGGCACAGACATCCACTCCGAGTTGCTTGGGGCTCTCCCTCTCCCACACGAGGCTGGCTCCCTCCGGGGAGAGTCCAGCCCTCTACTCCAGGCATCTACGAATCCCAGCACCCGCCATTGCGTGACCCTACGGTTCTGATGTCAAATGCAGACCCCATGATGGTCATCCAGGCTTGACTAGGCTGGTTTCGGTGTGCCCCCACAGAGCTCCCTCTTCAGCAGCGGGGGGCAGGTGCGGCGCAGACCGGGAGCCTGGCTGTGGACTCAAATTCCACCGGCTCAGTGAGGGGGGGGCTGGTCCCTTAGTCTCTCTAGGGTAGTTCCGCATCCGTAAAACATGGACTTCTTTCTTGCAGGGCTACTGTGAAAGCTGGATATAACATACACACTATGCTTTTCATTTTTTAACTCTTTTAATCTCATGAACATCCCTAGAGATATGCTGTTATCGTCACCATTTCAAGAGGAGGAATCTGAGGCACAGAGATGGTAACTGGCAAGCGGCGTTGTGATCATTATTTGTGCCACTGCCTTTTCCCAAGATGGCTTTACAATTCTGTTCTAGCACAGGAAGGTCAGGAGACCCACATTGAGAACACCTTTGTGAGCATCATCAACTCCCTGATGCAGACGGTCTTGCAGAAGGTTGCAGCCCCATTAAGATGTCACACAGAGAATCCTGGATGACAGTGTGGGTCCTGGAGCCAGGGCCACCCCACCCCCGGTTCCCTGGGCTTGTTTCCCCAAGCTGGCGTAGGGCCTGTGAGGGGTCAGGAGTGCCTGGAGGCAGACAAGCGGCCTTGAGGATGTCGCCAGGGTCTGGGCTGTCAGCATCTCAGCAGACAGTCCCTGGGGAGCCAGCTCCCGGGGGCACGGCCTGGGGATGCCTGTGAATTCAAAGCCTGGGGCTGGGACACGTGGCCCTCCTGGGTTATGTCCAGGGTAGCATCTGCCTTGAAGATCCTCCACCCTGGGGGGCGGAGGGGGGACTCCTCCTCCCTGAGGGAACAGGGACTGAGGAGTCATGACGCTGGAGACTTTCAGGGAGTCGAATGCCAGTGTTGGCCTGGCAGAGCCATCAGTGTGACGCAAGGCTTGCTGTCGCCTGTGCGTCCCCTGGGACCCTGGGGTTCTCCTCGGAGATGGCTCTCTGGGGGCCTAGTGCAAGCCGTGAAGGCAGAAGTACTGATCACAGAGCTGCGCGGTGGAAGCTGACGCAGAAAGCCTGCCACGTTGGTGTAGCGTCAGCACATTCTTGGAGCAAATGCACTGAAAATCCTGCCCTCCCAATTCACTTCCAAGTGGGAATGAGGGCCTTGCTGCCCCAGCAAGGTTGTGCGGGGGTCACTGCCTGGGGCTGGAGGCCTTGGTGGGGAGGGGACAGGCCTCGGGGCAGGCACCTCCTGGCCTGCCTGACGGGGAGCACCTGCCTCCCCTTGCAAGGGCCCTTGTGACAGCGGGCTGACTGAGGCCCAGGCCAACAGAAGAGCGGAGGCTCTGCCACAGAAAGGCAGGGTCAAGGCTGTGGAGGCCCCCTCAGGTCTACCCTCCGGGTCTTCACCAGGCAAGACCCACGTCAGGGACTGAAGCCTGTGTGTGAGTCTCTGTTCAGGAGTCCTGCTGGGAAGCCGTGTAAGGGGTGGGATTTGAAGGGCTCCAGCAATCAGCCCCTACCCTCAGGAGGCCTTCTGGGGGCCCCTGTCTCCAGATGATTACAGGGACAGCTAGTGCAGACGGCCGCCTGGGTTCCCTGCCGGGGGCCCAGGGCGATGCTCCCTGGGCCTGGACTTCCTCACTGTACACTGCAGGCTGGGCACGCCTGTTTCACCAGGAGGCTTGGGGACACACGGGGCAATCTCCTGGCCCAGGGCTGGCCAGTAGGGGGCTCAGGCTAGGACCCCGGGCTGAGTGTGGTGTCAAGGACCCTGAGGGAGGGAAGCAGTTGCTCAGATTTGCTGTAACTGGGAGGGAAGGGGCCGGGCGGTGGTGGGGCCGGGATGGGGGGGGGGCAGGGAGGGGTTGGAGCCCGGGGCCCGCCAGCCATTCCTCGTGTCCCTCCCCTCACTCTCTGTTTTCACAGGCCCGGGGGAGGGGAGCCAGCCTCCTGGGGCAACACAGGCCAGCAAGCCCAGTCCCCACCAAGGCTGCAGAGGCGGCACTGGAGGGGAGTCCTTCAGAGCTCAGGGTTATCAGCCCTCCCTCAACAGTCTGAAAATTCAACATCAGACTGCAGTGACCACCTACTGACACTCCCCTCATGCTCTCACTGATCCTCACAGCATCCTGGGGGGGTTGGGTTGCCCTCCCCATTTCACAGATGAGAACACTGCGGTCTGGAGAAGTGCAGCAACGTGCCCAGGCACACAGCTCACTAGTAGGTGGAGGAAGTAGCACTGAAGCCCTGTCTGCCTGACTCCAAAGTGCAGGCCCTCTTCGCTCTGCTTCTGAAGCTTGCTGGGCATAGAGGACACAGGTGGGGAAGGGCTGTGGGACAGAGAGAGCCCTGAAATGAACAGGCACAGCACAGGTGCAAAAGACAGGATGAATTACTGAGGGCGACGTTCAAGGCTCCCAGATCTTTTCCTGGTTTCTTTCCCTCTACTCTGCGTCATTGTTCCCAAGCCCCAGAACTGCCTGTGGAGTGGCTACTCATGGGCAGTTACCACAGCGGCACGTCGTAAACAATCTGCAAAAGGCACGGGGAGCTCAGCTCACATCACACAGAGCCAGACAGCGCGCCCACAGCATGCACACGGCTGCCCGCAGGAGGAGGCCAGCCCGGCCCTGGGTGTGCAACATCTTCATCTCAGCCACGGGCTCCCATGAGCAAGATGGATGGCCAGCCCAATTCTTTCCCTGGGGCATCCCAGGCTCAAAGAGAGGGGGTGACTCTTCCAAGGTCACAGGGAGGTTGTGGAAGGAGGGGGTGCAGCAGCAGGAAGAAAGGCTGACCTTGTTGGTAGTTCCCAAAGCACTTCCAAGCCTAAGCTCTCAGTAACTGACATGACAGCTGTATTGCAGACGGGGAAGGTGAGGCTCAGAGGAGGGGAGCCACAGTCTCTCACAAAGTCTGTCTTGGGAATGACCCTCCCACAGCAAGACTGACCACACTTCCTTGCTCCAAAGCCTACTGTGGCTCCCCACTGCCCCCTGACCCTCATGGCCTTTAGATCCCTCTCCCACTCACCTGTATTATGGTTCAGAAAAGTCACTAAGTACTCATGAGTCGCCCCAAGCATTCTCTTTCATGCCTCCCCATTTTTGCTCGAGCTACTCCCTTTGCTGGAAGATTCTCCTGCTGTTCTTCCACCTGGTGGACACCCACCTGGATTGAGCACCCAGACTCTCACTTCAGGGAGCACTGTCAATCTCGTGGGAGGCACCCGCCCCTCAACTCCTGTAGAGGAATTCCTAAGGGCTCGGGGGACGCCAGGTGGGCGCCAAGTGGCAAGAGGCTGCTGAGTTATCAGAATGGAGCCTTCGAGGGAAGCCCCTCTCTGAGGCTGTAACAGCACGTGGGGACTGGGGCTGGGTCAGGAGCCTGGTTCGTGGTCTGCCTCTACCACTGCCTTCCTGGGTGGTGCTGGGCAAGTGTCCATCCCGGCAGATCTTGGATTCCTTGCTTGTCCGATGGGGAGGCAACAGAAGGCTCTAGCAGCACGGAGTACTGGTCCATGTGCTCATCAGTGTGTGCTCTGTGCCTTCCAGATAGATGTGGGTTGATGATCCACCAGCAGATTCTCAGTGGGGTGTGAGGGTGTCAGATTTGCTGGGGGCTGGATGTATGGGTGTCAGATTTGCTGGGGGCTGGGTGGAAGGTCACTTGTACTTTGAAAGTCAAATGGCCCATGTGGCTTGAAGTTGCCTGTGGTGGGCTCCATCTAGCACGGGGGCCAGGGCAGATGGGTGGGCTGGAGCTGAGCCCATGGACCTAACAGCGAGTGAAGGAGAAATACCTATATTTCTAGATGAAAGGGCATTTCCGATTTTACCATTTCTTTTGGTTGGGGGTTAACTCATGATATATAACTTATTTAATATAAAATGTATTGAATTCATACCCAACGTACTTTACATATACAATTTATTTCAAAATATGTATCTATTTTGAATAGGTAAAAGAAGGTCTGAGATGCTCATGTTGAGTTAAAAGGAAGAAGCCATGGAGAGGCAGTGTCTTGGGTGACAGGATGCTTCTAGAAGACATTCTACAGAAGATGCTGTTCAGGAAGTATCTGGGGAGGGCCCCCGAGTCCCTTACATGCTAAGAGTCTTTGGGAAAGGAAGGGGGAAAGTTTGGGGCCTCATCACCCAAGCTCCATGCAAGACCAGGCGGGATGGGTGTGTGACTGCAGGGTAGGAAGGGGGAGGGCAAGTCAGGGGCCCCGGCCAGGGCTGCCCAGGGCCCACCCAGATTTGCTTGCCCCCTTTAACACCACCCATCCTAGCAGGCTCCCCAGAGCCAGGCTCTGGCATCTGAGAATTGGGAGGCATGTGATGGTGGAGGCAACCAGAGAAAGTTCCAGAAAAGGGAACACATTAGAAGGGCTGCTTGATTTGTAGCATCCACATGTGCACTGCGGCCAGACTCCCTGGGCTTGAATGCTTGTCTCCTCCTCTGTCTGTGTGGCCCGTGGCAAGTCCCTCAGCCTCTGCCCTGCATGTGTGACCCTTAAATGGCCAAGAAGTGTCAGTGTGGAGATGGCCGTGAGGCCCAGAAGGCCCAGAGCCCAAAAGAGGTGGCTTCCTGTCCTCAGATCCCTGAGGCCCCTGACTTGTCGTGGCGAGGCCCAGACCCCTCAGAGCCTGGAGAAAACAGACGGCAAACTGAGAAAGGGCCTCGTGGGGAAAAATCGTCCCAACAGCCACCAACCCATGCTCAGAGTAGGAGCTGAGGCCCTGGTGGGAGGGGGTGGGGTGGTCAACCGGCAACTCTTCAGACAGCAGTGAGGCCCCTCTTTTCTCAGTAGGAGGGATGTGGATACATGACTGACTCAGGCTGGGGCATTACCTCGGGGACAGGACCGCCACTTACAGGTGCCCCTGCAGGGCTCAGTCAGGAGAGCTGGGATGCTGGGGCTTAAGGAGCAGGGAGTCCCAGGAAGGTCAGACAGGCACTGTGGCCTCACACCAGGGACCCCAGGCTGTTCCTCAGTTTCCTCATGTTACCTTCCTCAAAGGCTTGCAAATAGGGCCACACGCAGCAGGTGCTCCAAGTGAAGATGTTCCCTCTTGTCTTGCAGGCTCAGTTCCTGCCCTCCAGACCCCACCTTGGGGTCCAAGGTGACGGCAATGGGGCAGTGCTTTCCCCCCTGCTGGCTGTTCCCTGGGATTCTGGAGTCTTGCAAACCTCCCTCCTTCCTCATAAACAGGCCTCTGAGGTGAAACTCCCCCACCAAGTCTGGCTGCACCAAGTCTCCCCAGCAATGGAGGCCTGCCTGGTGTGGGCGGGAGGGCTGGGGGGTGACGAGTGGCTGTGCCTACGTGTCCTCGCCCTCCCTCTTCCCCTGCGCCAGGGCCCACTGTGCGTGGCCATGAGGTCAGCAGCTGCGGCAGCCTTTGAAGGGACATGTGGCCTCAGTTCACGGAAGAAATAATAAAGAAAACACTCAGCAAATAGTCCCCTTCTATGGCCTAGCTCATAGAGGCCAGAAGTGCAAGTCCCCTTCGTCAGCACCCCTCTCTAAGTGGCCCCTCACAGGATGCGGGCTCCCCACGGAGCTCTCCGTCCCCAGGCCTCCCCCGGGAGCTGCCTGCGGTCTTTCCTATCCTAGATGGGCTGAATTTAAACCAATGACAAAGTGAGTCTCGACATTGAGGACCTCCATCCTAGAAAGTGGGGATCTTAAAAGATTCGGGAACTGCAGCTGCTCACTTTACACGTGCGGTCGACAGTGGTGTCACCACAGGCAGGCATCAGGGCAGGGCCACACCTGACCCCTTTGTCACTGGTCCTTCTGCTACAACAGGCTGCGTCCTCCTCGGCACGCTATAAACAGGACAGCGGGGCTGGTGGGGACTGTGGTCAGAAGATGACACTCTCATCTGATGCCTGATAAGGAGAGGGTCATCTCAACGCTGAGGCCTGGAGAGGACAAGGACCAGGCCACCGTGACCCAGAGAAGTCGTGTGCCAGCCTTGTCCCTTGGGCTTGGACATCAGGAGGGGCTCAGCCTTGGCTTTTCAAATTTTTATAAGAAGCTAATTTTAAATATCCCAGGGGGCAAGACCCAAGGAATGTGCTGGGTTCTCAGACCTTGGAGGCTGCCCATAGGGCCCTATTTGGCCTGGAGAGGAAGCCTGTGGCCTGTTCCTGCAGAAGCCCTGAAGTCACTCACACCCTCCCCACTGGAAGGGTCCAGCTGGGGTGGGGCGGGAGGGGCCCGAGGCACTCAGGAGCTGCTGCTTGAGGAACAGGGGCTGAGGCTCTGCTCTGATGCTGCAGGGACTCACAGTGGAAAGCTAGCATGTCACTCCTCTATGACTCGGTTTCCTTAGCAGTCACATAGGGCTCATGACCCAAATCCACCTGCAGGAGCAGCTGCCCTGGCCCTGAGGGCACCTTGGACCCCACGTCCTGGTCCGCACTGGGTCCCCAAGCCTACCTCCCAACTCCTCCACCTACCTCTCCTCTTTGCCCCCGCTCCTCTTTTCAGGCCGTCTCTCTGGTCTTCCCTCCCTTATCCCTGTCCCCTTCACTTCGTTCTCCATCAATCCTAAGGTCCAAGTCAGAACCGGGCACCCATGGCACCTTCAGCGGATGTCCCGTGGACAAATTCACATACAGCACTTAAAACACTCCTCAAAAACCAGCAACAGCCACAGGTCCTTTGTCGCACCCTGTCATTCTTAGGAGCAAAGTCGAACGTCATAGAGTGTCAGGGCCCCTGGCTTCTCCCTCCTCGTCTCTCATCACAGCTGACCCCCTGGTTATGCCTCAGTTGTTCTTCCAAAACATCTCTGGCCTCCGGGCCTCGAACTTGCTTCTCTCTTCCATTGCCTCTGCCTAGCTTCTGTCCACCCTTAGAAATCCCAGCTGAGTGTCACTCCTGAGGCCCCTTCCTGCCTGGCCAAGAGTCCTCTTGTGGTCTGGACACTCTGACTGGTCTTTCTGGGTCTCACTGCCCTGCTCTGGGATGGCCCTCCCACTGGAGGGGACTTCCCTGAGAGCGGCAGTGCGACACCCACATTCGCTCCTGGCCTTGTTCCCAGCCCCAAGGATGCCCTCAACACGCCTCAGGTGAAGACACGAAAGCCAGCTCACCTGCAATGACATCAAATCCTAGATCCTGGGTAGGTGATCAGGACAGAGGGAGCTCGGGGGGTTTGTACACACAGGGCACATGCTCTGCTACTGAGAAATGAACAACTTACACACTGGCTTCAATGAGAAAACCCTCCAGGCTGGGAACCAGATGAGGCTGGGTTCTAGACCTAGCTCTGCCTCAAAGCTAAATCCCCTCCTTTCTCTAGGGCCTCAGTTTCCCCCTCAACATAAAGGACATGACCCCACTTTGCACATCTTTGAGGATCAGACAAGATAAGGTGGTGAAAGGGGCTTTGATGAGTACAAAGCTCCAGCTAGACGTATAGGATGACGGATATTATTCAGGCACAAAGAGAGGTTTCTCCAAGGCCTTATCTCTTCTTTATTTTCTTTCAAGGAAATGGCTCAGACCAGCCTGCCTGCATTATTGTTGGCACTGTGCGCCAGGGAGAGAGGGAGGCAGGGAGGGAGAAGGAATCTTTAAGAGAGACTCTCTGGGGGACACTAATATTTTTAATAGTTTGTGGGTTATGAAGCAAATCTCTGTTCTCCGTATTATATATCTCGGCCGAGCCTGAAGAATGTTTCCAGAGTCTTTAATGAAACTGAAGCAGTAACCCAGCAGAGAGAGAGAAAGGCAGAAAGAGGAGATTTATTTGCAGAGATGTTTGCTCAGAGAGAGGAGAAAGCGGCTAGAGGCAGGGGGCCGGCTCAGCCACATGCCCCCAGCCATCGAGTGCCCGGATCCTGGCCTTGGTGGAGGCCAGGCCACCTGTCCTCACCTTTGAAGAGCACAGGCTGCGACTGTGCACATGGCCTCCTCTCCCCATGGCTGGCGAAGGGAGGGGGGGCTGTCTTTTCCCCTCTGATGTCTGGAGAGGAGGGTGAACTCGCCAGCAGTTGGGGGGGGATTGGCTTTTACAGCACATAAGAGAGCCGGCTGCAGCCCAGAGCCTTGGTGGGAGAGCGGAATTATTAATAGGTCCTACTGAGGCCTCGGGAAAAATGCAGGACTGCGTGGAGTTTAAAAGGTCAGCGTGAATAACAAAAACAGACTTTCTGGGGAGTCAGAATGAATTTAAAATACACTCCGAGGGGCCGGGGGGCTTCTTGGCTATGGCCGGTGCAGCGTGACCGTCTTTGTGTGTTCACGGGTGTGTGCGCACACTTCTGGGCTCTGGGGACATTTGACGGCTCCCAGGGAGCAGGTGCGGATCTCAGCCTCACAGGGGGTGTGCTCTGGGCCACTTCTGAGCGTCGGGAATGGCAGCTTGTGGCGGACTGCCATGGGGGGCAGTCATTCCCCTCTCTATAAACCCAGGAGATGGGCTTAGTTGGCCCTCAGAATATTTCCTACGTCGACAGTCAGAGTGCTGGAGGACGGAGAGAGCCTGGCTCTGGCACTACACAGAGCTGGGTTTAATCCTTTGCTGGTCAGGTAACCAGGCAGGTGACTGAGCAAGTCGGGCGCTTCCCCGGGGCCTCCATGTCTAGTTCCCAGCCTGCGGGTTGCTGCGAGGATGAAGTGAGCAGGGTCTGAAACAAGGTCTGGCTCCTTTTCCTCAAGCCAGGTCTCTTTGGAGGCTGCCGTCAGGCATCCTTTACCTGCATTCTAGAAGGTGTCCTTCATCCTATTAGACCATTATTTATTGAATACCTACTATGTGCCAAATGCTGTTCTAGGCATCAGGATACAGTAAAAAAAAAAATTCCTGCCTTCTGCAGCTCACGTTTTATAGGTGTCTCCTGTCCTGGGGTGGAGTGAGTCAGACCCTTACAGGAGAGTCTGGAGGTGGATGCAGTGAGGGGGAGCCCCGGTCTTGGGACCAGTCACACCCACACTTACTGTGACCACAGAAGAGGCACGACATGCCTCAGGATCTTGCTTTCCTAACCTGCAAAATGGGGACAACAACAGCAGTCCTTGTTGGCTGGTGATCTTAATATGCACGACGCTTAATAAATACCTGTTAGTGACTGAGAGGTGTGAGAACATTTGTAAACTGTAAAGGACTATAAATCCTTCCTTCCCTCTCCCCCTTTCATAGTCTTCTGCGCGTATATTAAGCCCGTGTGTTAACACGTTGTGGTAAGGCTATCAGGAAACTCTAGCAAGTCCCGAGAACTTTATAGTGGAGACCAATGTTACTTGAGCACCTGTTGTATATAAGCCCTGGTGCTGGGTGCTGGGGACATGGAGATGAATCTGGGAGGTTGTCACCCTTGTTGTAGTTAGTGTGGCTGGGGAGACACGCCTGCAAACAGGAGCTAGGTGGGCTTAGTTGTAAGGGACAGAGAAAACAGAGCTCCTGGGAGCCCAGAGCGCCATCTAACCCTGCTTTGAGGAGCTGGGACGACTTTGTGACTCCTTGAAAAAATGACCCCCACCCAGCTGTCACAGTCCTGGGCTCTGACTTTCAAAGGCTTCTTACAGACCCTCCCCCTTATTTTACAGGTTCAGAAATTAGGACCATATAAATCGTATTCCTAGGGCATACATATGGAAAGTGGCAGAACCCACCAGGTGTGACTTCCAGGCTAGTAACCCTTTGGAACTTTCGTTTCAGGAAATCAGAATTTATTAAATACAGATGACTGGACAAGGCAATAATTTAGTGATGACGGTGGAATTCCAGGCACTGTGGGAGATGGTGGCAGAGAGGCTCTGAGATGGGGAGTCCTGATCTGAGACTAGATTTACCTGGTCCTGAGCCCAGGTCATTGGGGAAAGGAAGCGTCACCAACCAGCAGAGGATGGTGCTAGGTTTTAAGATAAAGGCTTAGGTCCTACTGGCTGAGTAGGTCAAAAGGTGCAGCCTTGAAAAGAGGCTGAAATTTTAAAACTAAAACCAGGTCTCCCGAAGGAGCAGCGGCGTTTGGTTGAGATCCTAGTCAGAGGCCTAGTCTGCGAATGACCGCTTGTGTAGGAGATTGTCAGGCGATGGAAGATGCTGGGGTGAGAGAAGGCACGTTTCCTCTCGGCAGTCAGGGCAGCCTACATCTCACCTATCCAGTCGCACTCACCTATACCTCAGTCTACCCTGATCATACCCCTCAGGATTCCTACGCCCTTTATCATAGCCATGCCTCTCGACACTCAGCAGACCCTCAGGAGATCGCCTTCCATGTTCTCCGCGGAACATGCCCATGTATCCTGCCTCCAGGCCCAAGTGCACAGAGCTGAACAGCAGTGAACCATTTGGTGAAGTAAAAACCTCCAAAAAATTCTCTCTTCTATAAAAGCAATAAGAACACTTGAAACACACATCAGAATCAACTTTTTCAGAACTCTGGAGGTTAATCAAAGTCTTGAAACAATCCAGGGAGCATTTATTCAAGAAAACAACAACTGGATTTCAGTAAAAATTGTAATGTCAGTGGCATTTTACCTTGTCCTATTCTCATCCCCTACACTCCTCCGTGGTAGCCTTGAAAACCAACACCTGTGATCACAGTGAAAATCAGCAGCCCAGCGGCCACTGGAGGGTATGAAACCATGTCAGAGTTCCATTAGAGCCTCATTCCTAGGCAACGGTCACCCTAGGACCTGCCTGGTGATTCCCTGGAAAGCCCCCCTCTCAAAGCTGTCTCTGTGTATTTGATCTGACTTGGAGATTGCCTGGTGCTAACAGATCTCTCCTCAGGGGTATTTGCTGAAAACAATCAGAGGCAATAGTTTAGCATCCAAGCAGTCTGAGGCAGTGGGTAACAGCGCAAACGAGCTCGTTAGCTGACCATTAAGCTCACTGAGCAGAACCTTCTGGTGGCTACACATGACAAATCATATGCACTTTAAACAGTTGGTTTAAAAACTTAAAAAAATATATATTATTTGCTTTTGAGAAACAGAGAGAGCATGAGCAGGGGAGGGGCAGAGAAAGACACAGAATTGGAAGACAGGCTTCAGGCTCCATGCTGTCAGCACAGAGCCCAATGTGGGACTTAAATCCATGAACTATGAGATCATGAGCTGAGCAGAAGTCAGAGGCTTAACCACCTGAGTCACCCAGACGCCCCAAAATTGGTTTAGAAAAGCCACTAGGCAAACAGTAATAATGCCAAACAGCAACAATACATCTTGAAGAGGCAGGAGAACCTGATTTCCAGAGTTATATTATGTTATTTTAAATGCCCAGTTTGCAACGAAAAATGATAAGACATGCATAGAAATAAGCAACCGTGGCCCATAAACAGGGAAAAAAGCAGTCAATAGAAAGTGGCTCTGAGGGAGTCCAGAAGTTACATTTATTAGACAAAGACTTTGAATCTGCTATTTTATATATATCCAAAGAATTAGAGATCATGTCTAAAGAACCAAAGTATGGGCATGATGTCTCATTAAATACAGACTATCAATAGAGAGACTGAAATTATTTAAAAAAAAAGAAAAAAAACTATCACATCTTATATAGTTGAAGAGTTCAATAAATGAAATGAAAAATTCACCAGAATGGCTCAATAGTAGATCTGGGCAGGGAGAAGGAAGCATCTGCAAACTTAAAGATAGGTCAACTGAGATTAGACAGTCTGAGGAACAGAAAGAAAAAAGAATAAAGACAAATGAATAGAGACTGTGGGACACCATCAAATGCAACAATATATGCATAATGGGAGTTCCATACAAGAGAAGACAGAGAAAGGGGCAGAAAAAACATTAAAGAAATAATAGCTGGAAACTTCCCAAGCCTGATGAAAAGCATTAATCTACACATCCAAGAAGCTCAATGAATTCTAAGAAGAATCAATTTAACAAGATTCACACCTACCCATATCCTAATCAAGCTGCTGAAAGCCAAAGATAGAGAGCCTTGAAGGCAGCATGAGAGAAATGACTCATCATATTTCTGAATAAGATTAATAGCTGATTTCTTATCAGAAATCAAGGAGGCCAGAAGGCAGTTGGATGACATAATCAATGTACTAAAAGAAAAGAAATGTCAATGAATTCTATATCCAGCAAAACTATCCTTCAAATTTGAAGAAATTAGATCATTCATAGCTAAACAAAAACAAAAAGAATTTGTTGCCAGCAGACCTGCCCTACAAGACATACTAAGGGTGGTCTTTCAGGCTGAAAGGACACCAGACAGTAACTTGAATCCATATGAAGAAATCAAGAGCGACAATAAAGGTGACCTATAGGTAAATGTAAAAGACATTATAAATGGTTTTTTTGTTTGTAACTCTTTTTTTCTATTATCTGACTTCAAAGGCAACTTCATAAAGCAACAATTATCAATCTGTTTTGGTGGGCTAAAGGATATCATTTGTAAGACAATAACAGCACAAAGGAGGGAGAGGAGAGAAAGAAGCTATATAGGAACAAAGTTTTATATGCTATTGTACTTAAGTTGATATTAATCTGAACTAGATTGTTATACGTTAAAATATTAATTATAATCCCCAGGGAAACCACTGAGAAAATAACTCACAATGCAAGTAGTTCCAGACCAGCTTCACATGGCAGAACTGTCACTTCATCCCTAGATGACCTTGGCCAAGCTACTTCCCATCTTGAGTCTTGGCTTTCTCATTAGTCAAATGGGTATAATTAACCCACAGGTTTACCCATCTCCCTGATAAGGAAATTAATGTGCTGTGCATGTTGGAGGGAACAGAAGCCACACTGGAAATGTGGTCGTGAGTCTTACTCCTCAGCCTTCTTATGTGTGAGTTTGGGCAAGTTATTCAACTTCTCAGAGCCTCAGTTTCTTCTGTGCAATAGTCAAACAACACTTTTTTGGAATTAAATGGGCCCAGATGCGTTGTCCCTATTCATCAGAGTTCCTGACATACAGTAAGTATCCAGTAAATGTTGGTGATTATTCTGAACTATGAGCAACCCAAGGGCAGAGATCTCCCTTTAAACATTTCTGGGTCCCCGGGGGTTAGTATAGAGTAGCTGTCCAGTTTGTTAAACTGAACTGGTTTGCTATCTCTTTTGTCATCCAGATGGAAGGCTGAAATTTTGTGAAAGTTCACACCACAGGGGAGAGGCCTGGGGTTCAGGAGGCCAGGACTGGAATTAGAGAAAAAGTTGCTGGTGGGATCCATCTCTGTCCCCTGCTGGGATCTGGGAGTCCATGGCCAGGCCCCGCAGTACAGTGGACTTCTTAGCAGGAAATGTCATAACCTCGGCACCAAGACGGGCAGGATTTGCGTTTTTCCCACATTAGGACATCTTGCTAAGAATGGGTTCTTGGCCCTGAAAGATGTTTGGGATTCAAGGGTGACCGGGCCAGTTTAAAACGTCTTAAAGGGACCACCACTGCCTTCTTCAGCCCTGTACCACCCACCTGCCCTCCACAGCCAACCTTCCTGATGGTCTCCACTCCCCTCTTCCCCTGTCCTGCCCAGGCCACTGTGTCTTCCTCCCCTGTCACTGCTCTTGTACAGGTACCCAAGAGCCTTCTCGTGATGGAAGCCAAGCCCCCAGCCTTGGACCCCCTCCTGATTGACTGTATCACCTGGGCCATGAGGTCTCTGCAGGGCCTGGAGAGGAGCTAACTGGGCTCCTGGAGAACACACCTCCCATGGCTGGAGAGCCCTTCTGAGAGGTCCAAGACTCAGACTGCGGGCCAGTGAGTAGGGGGGTAGGACTCCCATTGCTCACTGTGAGCCAGACCCTTCCAGGCTCTTTCCAGGGGGTTCCCAATTTAATACTCATAGCAGCCCTATGAGGTAGATACTATTACCACCCCTAATTCATCCCGTGAGGAAACTGAGGCAGAGAGAAATTAAATAGTGTGCTCAAGTCCCAGAATGCAAGTTGAGCCAGGACTGGCATTCATGCAGGGTGGGGGCGAAGATCATGTTCTTAACCAGAACCCACTTGGCCTCTCAAGGTGGGACATATGCTTTGGAGGGCAGCAGAGCCCCAGCCTTTGCTTTTAGGACTAATTCTCAATTTGGGGTTAAATTTCAGGAAAGCAATCAGCTTCAATGAAAGCAACACCAGGAGAAAGCAGCATGAGAGAGAAGGAGAGGGTGCAGTTTTTTTGCAATCAGATTTGGCCTTTATCTTCCCATCCCACCCTGCTGGGGACATTGGCCTCACTTATCAGACTCCCATGGCTGGATTCTGAGCCAGGGAAACCTTCCTAGAAGTCATTGACCCAGGGAACTGGAGACATTCTAGCAAGAAAGAGTGTCAATTGTCTTGCTTGGGTGATGGGACATGTGTGAGGCAGGCTGAGGCCTTTCAGGGAAGCTCACCAAGGAGGGGTGAGCACTCTATCTCCGGAGGGGGCGGTGGAGTTCGTGACCCTAAGCAGTGGGGTCACAGACCATCTCTGGGGTTCCTGCTGGCTCTCTGAGGCACTGGGTACCTGCAGCTTGCTAGGTGGCCTTGGGGATTCCATTCATCTCTCCGGACCTCCTGTGTCCTGCTCCTGCCCTGAACGATGCTTTGTAGGGTCAGTTAGGGTCACAGCTGACAGGTTTAGATACTCACCCCCAAGTTATCCCCTGGGGAAGACTAAATCCCTTCAGTGGCACTACTAAAGAGACGCAGCATAAACCGCAAGCCACCAGCGCTGGCAGGAACTTGGCCATCAGCTGGTGCAACCAGATGGGAACAGAGGACAAGGGACTGACAGAGGGCCAGGCGGCAGGTTCAGAGCATCAGGGCCCTGACCGAGTGTGCAGGAAGGTGACACAGGAATAAGTGTTGCAGGAAGGGCGTCAAGACTGACCCCCAAAGACTCCCCAAAAGAAACAGGGACGGCAAGCCAGGGGCTAGAGCTGGAAGTGCAGGCGGCCTGAGGCCTGGCACGTTTCCGCCAGCCCTTCATACTCTCTCATGTGTGTGTGGGGGGGGTGCAGGGCGCACACACGGTCAGGCCTGCTTTGCCCTCTACCATGAGGAGGCCACTCTGAGCCTCGGGCCCTGCAGAGCGGGGGCCAGATCAGATCATGGCTGCCAAGCATTCTCATGACACGACGTGCCACACGATGTGGTAGGTGTTACCCGAGAGGCCCCAGCCCCACCACAGACTCGGCTCTCAGAGAAGACCCTGCAGCCTAAAGGGCGGGGCTCCAGCGGACACAGCCGTGACTGAGTGCGTGGGCGGGCAGGGGACGCTCAGGATCGGCCCTACTCAGGACCGCCCTCCTCACATGCTAGGAGTCTGGTTTCTCCTGTAGTCCTGTCCCCTTGTTCTCTACCACAAACTCATTTGTGCACACACATTCACACTCGTGTGTGTACACACTCATGCATGTATGCACACTCACACCCATTCGTGCACACACACTAACACTTGTGTGTGCACAATCACACTCATGCATGCGGGCGTGCACACCCTGTACACACGCACCAGCACATTCACACATACAGTGCACATGCTCACACACACACACACACACACACACACACACACACACAGGCACTTGCTCATCCGGCGGCCTCCTAGCCAGGCCAGGCAGGTCTCTCACGCACCTCTGGATGCCGTGGCCTCTCTTTCCCAAGCGGACAGCCCCTGCCCCCAGACCGCACTGTCCACCTGGCCTGGCCTGTTGACCTGCTTGCTGGATCCCTAAGGCCCATGCTCTGGCCTGCTGCCGGAGAGGACTTTATCCAGTGCAAATCACTCCTCAGAGGGGAAGGGAAGAGGGAGGAACTAAGGGCTTCAAACCCACTGGATCTGGAACAGCCTCAGCTTCCACGTGAAGTGCCCAGTAACCGTGAATGCTGGCCACGCCCCCGGCCACACTGCTACAGCTGCCAGCCATCCGACATCTTTTGCGGTGGAGTCGGAGGACCAGGTGCCTGCATCTGCTGCACTCTGACCTCTCTGGGACTGCGAGCTGGGAGGCAGAGGCCCCTTCTCCCTGCCCCGGTGAAGGCGAGGATGCTGAGCCAATCAGCATTAGTGCAGCGGGCCGTGCAGCGTCTGGCCCTCCAGCAGAAGCCACGCTTGTTGCCATCACTGCCTTCTGGCTCCTGTAAATCCCGGTGGATGAGGGCATCCTCCCCAAACTGTGAGTTCCTGGAGGGATTTATCTCATTGAATTCCATTCTGGGTCCTGGGGTACAATCGAGGACCTGGCCGGAGCCTGTGTTTGCTGAGAATCTTGTTTGACTCTCTGTCCACTGGTAAGAGTCCAAAGGGCCAAAGAGAGACCAGAGGGGAGGGTTGGCAAGTCCATTTCACAGATGAGTAAAGTGAGGTTCGGAGCTATTTTAGGATGGGCATGTGCTTTCCATGGCAGTGACTCCTTATGGGGAGAGGCTGCTTTGTCTATCTGTGGGCGCATATCCATGTTGGGAATGAGCAAGTTGAGCAGGCCCGGGCTGGGGCTGTCCTTTTCAGAAGCAGAGACTAGCCTCTGGCAGCTTCAGGAACATGTTCGGTGTCACACTAGTCAGGCCGGTAAGTGGCAGAGAGCCATGATTCAAACCCAGGTCCCCTGAGTCTCACATGTTTTCTCTGCGCAGACAGAACCCACAGCCCAGCTCCTTGGCCCCCCTGAAGCAAAGCAGGGACTCTAGCAGGCCCCAGATTTGGTCGCCAACACCCCCTGGAGCACTCATGTCTGAAACAGAATTGGGCAGACCCTCTGGGATTAATTAATTACAGGCCTATCTCCGGGGTGGCCTGGTCAGCTATCGAGGCTGCTGCATACCTGTTGATTGCATAATCCATAAATACATTTGACATCTCTAATTGGAATCAGGCCCCCCAGGCCCTGCCCACAGTTGAGTTATGAGCTCCAAACTCCCTGTTGGCAGTCCTGAGCTTCTGCCTGCATCGGGGCCCCACGAGGAGGAATCAACTTGGGGCTCAATGTCACTTCTCTGGGATTAGGAAGCAGAGAACAAGATCAGTGTTCCACTGTAGGAATGGGGGGTCTCCCTCTGGCTCTGGTGCTCTGGACCGCCTCCTAATCCCATCTTCTCAAATCCAGAAAACCTTCCCAGGCCTTCCGATCCCTGCGCTGCCAGAGCCACATGACTGCGGAACATCCATGTTGGGGCTGACGTGCGGGCTTCTGGGGTTCTTTCTCGCTGGACTCCCACGGCAATCTGGCTCACCTGTCTCATCGCCCCAGGTAGGGCCAGCCCCACACACGCAAGCCAGATGCTGTGGCAACAAGATAAGCTCCTCCCCGCCGCCCACCATCTGAGTGGACACTGCAGGAGTGCCCAGGCTAGAGTCTGAATCCCAGAAATGTTCCCTACCTGGTGGGTGACTTTGCACTAGTCACATAAGCCACCAGGTCTCCATGCACTCACTCATTCCCTCCCCCACGCAGTCTCTGGGATGGACTGTTCCTTGCCAGGACCCGAGAGGCGCTGTGCATGGATGCAGGGGGGCTGTGTCTGCCTCGGGGCACCCTGTCTAGGGGGGTCCACAGCCCAGGGGGAAAAGTGGGCAGAGGGGCCGCGGGATGCACAGGCCAGGGGGCAATTACCCCAGCTCGGGGAAGGGTAAGGACAGGGGAGAGGTGCCCCAGAGCCAAGGACCCAAGCTGAGCAGGTCTTTCCAGACAGATCCGGCAGGGCCTACCCTACTTTCTCTTCTGCCTTGTTATCGCGATAACAAAGTGGGTGTTGTGAACATTTAAACAGAAAGCTGGTAGAAAGTCCTTGGTACAGTGCAGCGATTTGACACTGGGTTCCCTTTTCAAGCCTCTTCGCTCTAGACTCAGATGGAAAATGATGACACTGGGCACACTGGGAGGAAAGGCAGGAGCGATGTTACCCCTGACCTTGGGCAATCCCCCGAGGGCTCAGGGCTCATAGTCTGGCTCACCTGTCAGGAAGCTCGGTCTCCCGGCATCATACAACCTCAGGCTGCCTCTAAAAGTTGACCACCCTTCACAAAGCAATCCTCAACCTCCTGCTTTGCCTCCTCACTTTGCCTGGTCCCTGACTGGGGCTTTGTCCACCCCAGGGAGGGGACTGGCCTTACCAATGTTTTCCCTTCCTCCTTCAGCACCAGGCCTTGGTGAAGTTTCCAAGACCAGACTCTTGCAAAAGAATAAAAAGCACATTCTGTGACAGGACCCAGCAACCGGAGTTGGCTAGATTTGGCTCCCACCGTGGCTACATGCTAGCTGTGCCAACCCAGGCGAGCGGTTTACTTCCCTGACCTCCATTTTCTTCCTCTGCAACCCTTACTAAATGGTTAAGGGGATGATTCATTCATATGCATGTGTCTAGTCCATTCAGAAATTGTTTTAGATTCCAAGGATACAGCAGTAAACAAAACAAACTCTCTGACATGTTGAGATTACGTTCTAGCGGAACAGACAGGAATTGACAAGTAAACATATTTGTACCCTGGGTGGTGATCACCACTACAGAGAAGCATGAGGCAGGGTAAGGGAGATCAGGAGGGTGCGGGCAGGGTGTCATTTTATGTAGTGTAGTCAGGGAAGGCTTCCCTGAAAAGGGGACACGAGCATAGATCTGAAGGTGGCTCGAGAGCAGCCACGGCGGGTACCTGGAGAACAGGGTCACCAACGGGAGGAAGGAACACAGCTGGCATGGCTGAAGAATAGCCAGGGGGCCAGTGTGTGCGAGAGGGGTCGGGGAGGAGAAGGCACCGGATGAGGTGGGCATGGTAATAGGGTGGGGATGGGGAGCAATTACAGGCCATCATGAGGGCACTGGCCTTTCCCCACAGTGAGGAGGAAGCCATGGACGATTTTAAGCCAGGGCTGGTAAGATCTGACTTGCTTTTTAATTCTTTTTTAACGTTTATTCATTTTTTGAGAGATAGCGAGAGAGCGCGTGTGCACGTGAGCAGGAGAGGGGCAGAGAGACAGGGGGATAGAGAATACTAAGTGAACTTTGTGCTGACAGCAGCAAGCCCCATGCAGGGCTCGAACTCAAGAACCATGAGGTCATAACCTGAGCCGAAGTCGGACATTTAACCAACGGAGACATCCAGGTGCCCCCTGACTTGCCTCTCTTAGAAGCAGACTCTGACTGCTGTGTGGAGAATAGAATGCAAAGGGTCAAAGGCAGAAGGAGGGAGTGTGGGGGCACCCCTGTGACAGTGGGCTGGGGGGGTGGGTTTGGGGCCGGGGAGGCAGAGGAGAGACGGTGCCCCTCTGGGTCCCCCATGGAGGTAGAGCCAGTGGGACGTGCTGGCCAACTGGGTGTAGGGTACGAGGGGAAAAGAGGAGCTGGGAGTGAGGCCAGTTGCTGGGGCCCAAGCAGCTATCGGATGGAGGTCCCATCTGCTGAGTGAGAGAAGAACGTGGGATTTGGGGGGTAGGGAAGACTCGGGGTTTGGTTTGGGCTTCGCTAATTTTGAGGCGCCTGCTGGACAAGCAGCTGGAGTTGTCAAGACACAACTGAACACGATGGGCTGGGTCCAGGAGGGAAGTCCAGGACGGGGGCAGATCTCCGGGAGAGGCCTCTGATGACGAGTGAGGAGGGAGAAGGGAGAGGTCTGAGGATGGAGCCCCACAGCTCTCGGGGCTTTGGGGTCAGGGACCCAAGGAGGAGCCAGCCGGGCAGCTGTGAAGGAGCGGCCAGTCAGGCAGGAGGCAGAGACAGCGTGGCCTGAAATCCTTGTAGACATTTTTTCGAGAAGAAGAAATGACCAACTTAGTCAAAAGCTGCTAAAGATTAGAGACCCTTGTGGGAGAAGACAGATGAGGTGTGCGTGGGGCCTGAGACGCAGAGGGAAGGCAACACAGGATCATTTACCTCCCTCTCCTGAGATGCTCACTCTGAACGGGTCTCTTTGGAAATGGAATGGCCAGCGCTGTTGAGTCTCTCGGATGGGCTCCCAGCCCCAGGCCCATAGCCTGTGGAAGAAAGCCCCGATAGAAGCCAACTTCAGCCCTAGCTGCTGGAATGCCTTTGAACCCCGCAGCGAAAAGCGGGAGCTCGGAAGCAGGTAATTTTAGCCAAGTGCACTGTGTTTGCTTAGAGTTTGGGTGCAGCAGCCAGTTAATTACACAGGTAAATCATGTCGCCGTCCCTGCAGCCGCAGTGCAATAACACTGTGCTGACCACACTTTTAAGGGTGATATAAGCCTCTGAGTGCGAGCTAAGAGGTTTTATAGGCTACCCTTTGAATGGGCCTCTTTCTCCCAGAGCCCACAGGGGTTGTGTGCACCCACGCCTGCTCAGTGGTGGGGCAGGAGGGTGGCTCTTTTCTTAGACAAGGTCCAGATGACTTGGGACGGGCCCAGGGCTGGCTGGTGGCCCCGGCAGGAGGTGGGAGAAGTCCATCTTCTGTATCTGTGCTATATCATCACGATGTATCTCTCCCACCGCCCAGATGCTGTCCAACCTTCCAACTCAGACCCATGTCAGCACCACAGACATTGACGGGGGGGCCTGGCCCTGTGCTGAGCACTTAGAACCTGGGTGTGCCGAGGTCCGTCCCTGCCCTCCAGCCAGATGTAAAAGATAGGCCGAAAGTCGGCTCCTAGGGTGCGGCAGAATGAACTTAGTACTTCATGAGGCTGAAGCGTAATGCAACGTGAGCGCCAGGGAGGGGATGATGGATTTTGGAACATCTGTTCCTACCATGCCTACAAGGATAAGATTTCAGCAGGCAGGATTCAGGGATAAAGGAATTCCAGGTGGTAGAAGCAGCATAAGCAAAGGCCCCTGGACCGGAGTGTCTTCTACCCTGAGACACTCACAGAAGTTTGGGCCTCTTGACTCAAACACTCAGAACCAAAGATTCCCAGGTGCTGAGTCACAGACAGATGAGACCCTCAAATGCAAGAATTTCAGCTCTTTGAGCAAAAGCCAGAGATGCACCTGGTCAGGTCTCTCCCCCAGGGCAGGAGACCCTGCACCAGTCACCTACTGGTGACTAGCATCTTGTGAGATGGAGGCACATGGGTGAGGATCATCTTGCAAAGTGCCTGCTTAGCCTCTCTGTCCCCATCCGTCAATCTCCAGGCACTGACCAGGTGCATGCTGTGACCAGCTTTGCCCACACCGCGTTCCAATGCCTGTGAGCAAGACCCCCCTTCCCATCACGATGGCCTTGTTGCTGCAGGTCAGGGAAAGTGCCTGGTCCCTTAGCTTGCTAGTGACAGATAACAGTCTGGCATCTTGGTTAGGATTTTGGTCTCTGGTCTAAACGTACCCTCACGTATTTTACTTCCCTAAGCCTCAATTTCCTCTTCTTTAATATTAGCATAACAGCAGCAGCAGTGAGCAATTATTTTGTTCTAAGTGTCTGTCACTGGGTTAACTCTTCATAGGCATGACCTCTGCTAAGTGATCTATAATATAGGCACTAATATCCTCCTCTTACATACTGGGAGGCTGAGGCACAGAGAGGTAACATAATTTACTCGTGGTCACCCAGCTAGTAAGTGGTGGTGCTTGAACATGGACCAAAGAAGTCTGACCCCAGCACCTGCTACCAATGGCAATAAGAATAATTAACAATACTAGCCCTAATAACAAAGTAGTATCCTTTCCTGGGAGTGCGTGCAGCAAATTCATTGTCTGAGTGAGTGTTTAAAGTCTGTCTTTAGGGGTTTGGGGTATGAAGTATGGAGTATATGGCCCAAGGTGGTGTGCCTGCTGAGTAATTGTTATATTCTTTTTGTAATGCGGAATATATTTTTATAATCTGAGTAATTTCCTCCTATTGTGTTTAGCCTGCATTAAACTGTGGGCTTCTCCAGGGAAATGAACATGTGTTAGCGAACTTGGAAGCCCCCAGAATGATGCCCGACACATAGTAAGTGCTTCGCGGATGCTGATCTTCCTCCCGGACTCACAAGGGGGGCCTCCTTTCTCCAGGGCTGACCTGCACTCTGGGCACATCAGGGACGGAGGGGTGCATCTGTCCTCACGTGTTTGCAAACGGGGGTCTGGGCTACTGACTGGCGCTATGCATGCCCCACGTCTGGCTTTCTGGCAATACTTTAACAGCTGCTGTGCAAAGACTCCTAAAGCCTCTCGATGCAGGAGCTTAAACAAAGAAAGAGAAAAAAAGAAAGAACCAAAATATAGCTAAGATGTGGTTAATACCTTCAGCATGCTTCCCTCTCCAGTTAATTAGAAAACTTTATTACAGGAAAGTTGAAGTGGCTTTTCTTTCCAAGGCAAATGTACCAACTTCTGAGAAGCGGGAACGAGGTGTGCCAGGAGCGGCCCCATCATCCTTTCCATGGTGCTCTCCTCTGGGTTGGCTGGTGTTCGCCCGGCCGCGTGGGCCCCGCTCACACATGCGGAGGTTTCGGCTCACACCTGGGCCCTGAGAAGGAGCCGGCCTGGTGGACAGGACGTGTGCCTGTGTGGGGATCGGGAGGCCTGAGCTCTGGTCCTGTTCTTCCGACTGCTGCACAGCAGGGCATGCAACTAACTGTTCTGGGCCTGGTGTCCTTTCCTGATCAAAGAACCGGTACCGGGCCCGACCTCTGAGGTGGCTGGGAGGTGAGCGAGACAGGGAGGGAGGCTTGTGACGTAGGAAGCCTGGGTCTCGGGGACACCCGCACAGCTGCTCAGGTCATGGAACCAAGGAAAATAATCCCTGCGGGGGCTCATGGAGTCCTATGGAGCAAGCGTCTGGAGGACGACTCACTGGGTCTCCAACAGACCAAACTGCTGCGGGGCTGGTACACAGATGACGGTCGGCCACACGGGGCTGTGGCACCCGCCTGGACCAGGCGTGAGCCGCAGCTTGTAGGGCATTCTGGCTTGATGTAATGCAGGCCAGGTGAGGCTGAAGCACACACTCACTCAAAAATGAGGGCGGGTGCCCTCTGACCCTCGGCTCGATAGCTTCCTCCCGGGCAGTGATCCTAGGGAGATAGGGGTGTCCACATCCAAGGGTAGAGAGGGGCAGATTTATGGGTGTGCAGGGGCTCCTCCCAGGCGTGTCTGCCCCCACCCCTGCCCCACTGGAGCAGCTGGAGAGGAGCTGTTGGCCTTGGAAGGGAGAAAGGAAAGGGCTCGTCCTGGAGCCAGCCCCTCTGCTGTGTCTTGGGGGACCTTGAAGTGGTCTTGCCCTCAGGGAAGCCAGGCCCCCTGTCAAGGCCCCAGAGGGAGTTGAAGGAGACATCGGCTCAACTGACGAAGTCTGAAACGGGTCCTTCTCCGCCAGGCAAAGTGATTTCTCCTCCACAGCGCTCTTCATAAGCGCTTCCCTCGGGAAGCCTTATGCACTGCCCTCTGAGAGGACCAGTCACTACAGTGTTCTGAAAACATGCAACCACTTTTGTCCAGCTCCTCTTGGAGGGAGGGCATGTACTGAGCTCCTCCTCATGTCTGTCGTGCCCAGCAAGGTGCCTGACACAGGGCGGTGTGTACGAGAGACGCGTGGGGCGGCACGAAGGCCACTGTTCTTAACACCATTCTGTAGATGGCCTAAATAGTGCCCTCTCCCTGGATGGATGGGGAAAGGAAGGCCCAGAGGGAGGACATCACTTGCCCAAGGTGACCGCCAGGAGTCAGCACCGAACGCGGGACAGATTTCAGGATTCCCTCACGGCCACTGCGGCAGCAGGCGGCCCTTGCTCCCTTATCTCGTCTCCCGAGGAAAGTTCTCCCTCCCTGCCTTGCCTTCATCTACGCGACCGTGCTGTGCACAGCCCAGCCAGGAGGGGGAAATGTCTACATTACAAAAATCATACGAAAGAAATTATGGATGGAAAAATCATTACCTTATAAATCGGCCGAGCTGTTCAGAACTTGTAGGAAACAGGGCATATAAAATTCATATGGCACGTTGGGGCTTTGATAGTGCCTCATTACAGCCCTCAGACTCCAGTGAAAAATGTCCTCACCCAGAGAGGGCTAATTTTACTTTATTAATGACATGGGGCGGGGCTGACACCATAAATTCCAGCTACCTGAGGGCCCTGGAGCTTGGGACAAACTCTTCTGAGTGACGTTACCTCTCAAGGCTGCACTGCTCTGACCCTGTCTAGCCTCTGCTGCACCCAAAGGAAGCAAGTTAGGGGAAGATGGCCTCCCCCATCCCTGGGCCCCCCAGCCTTCAGATGGAAGACCAAGGGGCAGGGAGAGTTGGGGCCACCTTTTCTCCGATGAGGGCCCAACCAGAAATGTTAACTAAATGAGCCACTTCATGGGAGATGGAGCGCTGAGGAGAAGGGGATCCACACGTTACCCCACATTTTAGGTGTGATTCCTATAATGCAAGTGGCGTGTCCATACTCGGGTCTGTGACCAGGGTCAGGACTCATACTCCAAGTGGGGTCCGTACTCAGGCTGTGGCCAGGGTCAAGGCTCAGGCTGTTCCAAGTGGGCAGGACTGGACCTTGGTCACAGGCCCTTAGAGACTCCAAGAATCTAGAGTCACGGTCATAATACCGGAGAAGAGTCAGCCAAGCCTGGCCCCGGCAAACGCAGCTGGCTCCCGGCCCACGGTTTTGCCTTTGTTACAGACTGCGGTCAGCACCCAGGCTTGCACAACTCCAAGAGCTTTTAGATTCAATTCTCTCCTCGCCCGTGACAGAAATGAGGAAACTGAGGGCCCATAAATATTCCCGGAATGCTGGCAGAGGGACCTGGACGGGCAAGGGAAGTGAGTCCGGGCCACCTGACCGCTCCCGATGTGGTTTCCCGGCCGCCAGCACCTCCTCTGCAGCAGAAAATGACAATGGATCATGCCCGTCACAGCCAGGCCCACGGGCCTACCTTGCGGCTCTTCTTGACCATGGGAAACAGGAGGGGAGAGGTCATCTGTCTTCTCAGAGAGTCACATGCCCCCAAACATCTCCTCTATGGCCACAGCTTCGCGAGACACCCCAGTTGCCTTCGTCCCTCTGGGTCACACCTGCCTGGTGGTTCCGGTTGTGTGCCCGCTGCCTAACCAGAGCTCCACAGCGGCTTTCGGGCTGGGTTACAGATGAGAAATTTGAGGAGCGTTGCGTGACCAACCCCCGCAACTTGACATGCTGAAGCTCTAACCCGGTACTGCAAATGTGACTATATTTGGAGATAGGGCTTTAAAAGAGCAATTAAGCAAAAATGAGTCCTTTAGAGTGGACCCTAGGCCGATTCGACTGGTGTCCTCCCAGGAAGAGATTAGGAGACACACACAGGCACTGGGCCTTCGCACACAGAGGAAGCAAGAGGATCTGCGAGCCAAAAGAGAGGCCACGGCGGCCTCCCGGCCTCCGGAACTGTGCAGAATGAGTGTTGGTGAAGCCCCCAATCAGCGATACTTGTTACAGCAGCCCAAGCTGACGAAGACAGTGGTTTGCCCAAGATTTACCGAGATGACACTTGCATCCAAGTGTCTGATTCCCAGATCTGATTCTTCCCTACTGACCAGTAGGCACCTCTCAAAGCCCTGTTTAGCTAGAATTCCGGGATGACAGAAATTCCTTCTTTGCCTCCATATCTCCATCGCCCGGCTCCCAGCCCGGCAGGCGGCAGGGGTGTTGACCCTTCACCTTTTGGTTGAACCGTGTGTGAGCCTCTGAGGTTGGCCTGCTGGGCAAGGGGAAAGATGGGGCTGCTATGGGAGCCGGGGGAGGGGCGGGAACTCAGGGCATGCTGGCCTCTGAAGGCAAACTTGGCCCCCACCCAGCGCCTTTGCCTTTGTTACAGCTGCGGTCAGCACCCGGGGTTACACAACCACTTTCTCGCTCAGTCCCCACCCACCGTGGCCAAAAGCAGAATCCCCTGATGCGACATTTGGCACAACCTAGGGTTTCACAGGCCTGCTCCTTCCAGAAGAGGCTGCAGACCCAGCCAGCACTGGCCCACAGACTCACAGGAGAATTGCAAAACGAAGGCACTCACCCCAGATCAGATTCCTCCTCCTCGGGCCTTTGCGCTGCTTGTGTATACAGGAGAAAATCTATTTCCCACCCTCAGCAAGGAGGCATCTGGACACAGACAACTGTGTCATTAGGGTATAGCACAAGGGGTGTGGCTTCTGAGGGAATCTTGCACCAGCCACACGTCCTCAAAGGACACTGCAGACTTATCTGGCCCGGGCCCCCTCACCCGGGGCAGGGACGAAGTCTAGACAGAGAAGCAATGGCCACAGATGATGGTGATGAAGTCCTTTCTCACAGTAAAGCTGTCTCACGATGGGGAGGGCTGTCCCCAGCAGTGCTGAGCTTGCCAGGAGGGGTGGTAGGAAAGCCTCGGCTGCAAGTTGAGGGAAGGACCCACACGTCATATGGAAGGCGGGCCAAAATGACCCAAAGGTCTCTCTCTGCCCCAAAAGTGTAATAGTCTAAGAATCTGGATTCATCCATTCCATGTACCTGTGAACCCTGTGCTGTGATGAATGACACCTGCCCTAAGGAGCTGGCGGGGAGAGCAGGAAACAGACATCTCAGTCCTGAACCTTGTGTGAGTGACAGCTGGATGTCTGGGATGCTTCAACACTGCCTCCGCCCCACCCACGTCCCCTCCCCTTAAACACTCCCAGTCAACCTCCAACTGCCAGCTCCTGCGTTCCTTTGCCTGAGGTCTTCTCTAAGCATGAGGTCCCATTGTGCCTGAGCAGGCAGGTGCCGGACGAATGCCGCCTCTGGGCTAACGACGGACAATAACAGGAGTATCAATACTTCAGCTCCCCTGACTCTTGGGTGGATGATTCTGAGGGGCAGCTCCCTCTGCCAAGTTTACTTCCCTGACTCCGGGCTCAGGTCACCAAAAAACTTCACTTAACGGGGCACTTGGGTGGCTCAGTCGGTTAAGCATCTGATTTCGACTCGGGTCATGATCTCACGGTTCGTGGGTTCGAGCCCCACATCGGGCTCTGTGCTGACAGCTAGCTCAGAGCCTGGAGCCTGTCTTCGGATTCTATAACTCCCTCTCTCTCTGACCCTCCCCTGCTCACACTGTCTCTCTCTCTCTCTCTCTGTCTCTCAAAAATAAATAAAACATTTTAAAAAACCCTTCACTTAGGGTCTGCAGAGTTGAGTCACAGGTTGGGGTTGGTCAGGGGGACAAAAAAAGAAGGAGAAAAGGAGGGGGAGAGAGAGTTTTGGCATTATGCTCGGCCGGAAATCTAGGTCTTCTCTTGAGTTACACTTAAGCTGAAGGAGTATCAGACAGTTAGGATTGGAGGCTTCTGTTCAGGTACTTCTCTGTGACCTGCCAGGTGAGTGAGCTCAGGCAATGAAATCAGTATCCCCAACAACAACGGGAGTGAGACTCTCCACAGGGCCAAGACGAAAATTAAATGAGATGACTGTGTGTGTGTGCACGCACGTGTGCTTGTATCTCACAGATGCTGACTAAGTTCTAGACATAAGCAAATCATCCCACACGTATCACTTTCCAAAATCCTACCATTGATCCTACTATGAGGATTTCCATTTTATTGATGAGGAAGTGGAGGCTCAGAGAAGTGAATATCCCAAAATAACTCCGCTAATATGCACCAAAAGGTGGGATTCAAACCTACTCCATGAGGCTCCAGAATCTGTACTCTTAATCAACGTGATTCACATAGTAGGTCCTTGAAATGACAAAGGAGTGGCCAGAAGCCAGCACAAGCCAAAGCAGTGGAAGATGTCAAGAGCCATTTCAGAGCTCTTTGCTAAGGGCTAAGCTGAGAAAGCAAAACAGAAAGGCAGAAGCTGTCCAAAAAATAACCCCAAACCCAAACACCCACAAGCCGCCAGGGTGGCTGCTGGCAGGGCTGGGCTCCCAAGAAACCCCGGGTGCTCTGGAACTAAAACTGGGCCCAAAATGTGGCCCAAGATGGAGGAGTAAAGGAGGTGATGAGGGCAGAGCTGCTTGGTGAGGCCTGGGGGCTTCTGCCTCAAGGAGCCCCCCTCAATAAGGACTCTCAAGCCCCACCTTTGTTGCCGTTGGAAACCAGAATTCCAGGCTAAAGCAATGGAACTGACCATGAACAGAATTGAGATCTGGTCCCTCCCCTCCTCCCCACTCACTATGGGACTCATTTTCACGATTCCCTCTGAATGACGGAGCTGGAGAAAGCTGGAAACAGGCCTTGTGTGGCCACTTAGCGCCAAAGATCTGAACCATCCCTGCAGCCTAGAGGGCCGCCACTGTCAGACAGGCCAGCCAGAACTCTCCGGGAACTTCAGCTCAGGGCGGAGTCAGCAAAGTGTCCAACATACTGTGACTGCCTCTAGCTCCCACCGAGTCAACCCGTGTCTGCTTACGGGGCACCAGCTATGCTCCAGGCACCTGCCAGACATGACGTCTCTTGGTCTCTGAGGGAAGCAAACCGCTGTGGTCTCTACCCGGCAGGTGGGGAGGTGGGGCAGGGGGAGGTGGTGGTGAAGATGAGTAATCTGTCCAACTTCGCTTTCCCGAGGTCTGACTCAAAAGCTCCTAACAACCATGATACTCACCCCCAAATTGAAAGACTCCAATTGTAGTTTTCTTGGTTGTCTCTAAGATGAGGGTGATGGGGACCGATACTTCTGCAGAGGCCTGGCTGCATTCTCATATTCTCTTTGCATGGGTTCCCAAAGGCAGCTGGCACAGGGTGGGGCAGGTAAAGGAGGGTGTGTAGGCGATCCCCCCTCCCTCCCTGGAAACTCGCCCAGCAGAGAAAAGCCTTCTCTAATGAGTGCTGGCTAAGCAGAGCAGCCCCTGTGCAAATAGCCCGAACGGGGGGCTTGGCTGGTACTGGGGCCCAGGGCCACTCACAGGGGGTGGTCAGGCTGGGGAATGTCAAGCTCTGGAGGATGAGCAAACAGACTGCTGTGGAGTCCACATTCCTCGGCCTGCAGCCTAGGGCCCAGAGCCACCGATGCACCCTGGCATTGTCTGAAGGGGGCCTGGCTTGGGCAGAGGGGCAGGGTCAATATTTGCTGGTTTATTGTGCCCCACCTCCGGCAGCATCTGTGTTTGGACAGCCCTGCCTCCCACTGCCCAGCATCTCCTTCAAATGCACTTTGGGCCCCACAGGTCCCCACGGGAGGGTGGTCACTAGACTTGAGCCTCAGGCTTGGGGATAACTCCAGAGGATTTCCTAGTGTTTGAGCTCTTAACTTTTCCTCATAGGTCAATACTAGGAAAGTCATGTAAGAAAGAGTCTTAAAGGATGTCAGGGTGCCTAGCTCAGGGACTCCTTGCAGACAATGCTAGTTAATATGGGTTATTCTGGAGGTCATCCCTGATTCCTATTCTCTTCTTCCAGACCCCACCATCCATCCATCCATCCATCCATCCAATATTTATTAAGCTCCAAATAGCCCTGAAAGTCTGTCTTCTCAATTGCAATTATCCCTGGCCACACCCAAGCTCCTCCTGCCTGGATATTGTAACAACCTCCCGCCAGGCTACAGCTGGCGCCCACCTTCTGAACCACAAAGGTGATCATGTCTCTGGCGCCTAAACTCTGCCATAGCTCCCACACCTGCAGGACCACACTCAGCATCTCAGAGGAGTCAGAGGTACCTTAATGATCTCACTACTGTTTCCTTTTCCCTTGGCCTCACTGGGAACCTCCTCCCCCCAGTGATAATATGACATAACGGTTTTGAGCAGGGCTTTTCGAGTCAGAAAGATGGGGCTTTCACCTCCACCACTCACTAGCTATGTCATTTTGGGCAAGTCTGTTAAATTTCTGAACCTATGTAGAACAGAGGTGGGCTCTTGGGCAGGAAATCAGGAACTCAAATATATTTTAAATTCTCAGCACAATATCTATGACCTCCAGCACTGGTGGGGTGGGCCACACGCTACAACCCAGAGAAGCAGGAGGTGTCACTGGGAAGTGTCTGAAATGCCTCATCTGCTCTCAGTATCCCCCACGACGTTCACAGCCCCTGTCCCCTTCCTTCTGCCGATCTCCCCACTCCAGAGAGTCTAGTTCCGTTTTGAGCAGAGAAGGAAAATACTGGGGACAATGTCTGGGGGCTGTTAACTAAGATTTCCCTCCCCCAAGGACATACGCATATCAGGACGCAAGCAGAGCAGAAATGCCTCATCCAGCAATGAAACCGGGTCACTCTGCTAACTGCCTGAGATAAGCCACAGTCCTCTACGTGTGACGGTGAGGGTGTCAGCAGAGTGGAGGTGCCACACGCACATTAGCAAGTATGAGGCAGACCAGCGCGTGTGAGACCCCGTTGGGGAAGTTGCATCACAGCTCCCATTTTGCAGTGAAGGCGAGGAAAGCTCACAGAGGGAAAGGAGCACAGCCAAGGTTGCTGCCCATTGGTTGCAGGCCCAAGATTCAAGGTCAAGCTCTCACCTCTCACCCTTGAGCTGGTGGTTCACATTTCGTTTGGTGTCTGAGTCGGTAACATTTTAAGAGAGGCAGTCTGTGCAGGTGGTGAGAGGTAGAGGAGAGAGCACGGCTTTGGGGTCAGAGGCACCAGATCTGAAGCTCAGATTTTCTACCGACTAGCTGTGTGACACTGGGCAAGTTGCTTGTTACCTCTCAGCCTGCTCTCTCATTTGTGAAATGCGGGTAATAGGCCTTGTTCTTGGAACGAGGGGAAGATTTGATGTACAAAAGGTTCAACAGGGCACCTTGCATCAGGCTGGAACTGCAGAGGCCCTCAGACGTGGTTCATGCGGGTCTTCCAGTCAGGCTGTCTGGGTTTTGTTTAAACCTCTTTTATTTAAAGTGAAATATTTCAAACCAACAGAAAAGAACAGAGAAATTGAAGAAATACCTCTGTATGTACCACTGAAATGTCACACACACTGATCTTCTACTGTATTTGCATCACACATTTTTTAAAAGAAATAAAATTGAAGCATCAGCACCCCGTCCCTTACCCCTTCCTTGATCCCATTCACCTCTCTTCCCCTCCAGAGGCAATCACTTCTGAGGCTGGGGTGTATCATGTTGGTCTGCATTCTTAGTCTTTTATTATATGCAGATGGGTACGTACACTATATGGAATATTGTTCTGGTTTTAAATTTGCATAAGTGGTGAAAGACTGCATAGATTGTTCTATGATTTGCCTTTTTAAAAATATTTTTATTTTTATTTTTTATTTTGAGAGAAAGAGTGTGAGCAGGGGAGGGACAGAGGAGACAGGGTGAGAGAGTCTCAGGAAGGCTCCATCCCATCAGTGCAGAGCCTGACATGGGGCTTGATCTCATGAACTGTGAGATCATGATCTGAGCCGAAATCAAGAGTTGGACACAACCAACTGAGCCACCCAGGCGCCCCTATGATTTGCTTTTTTAACCCAGTATTATGTGAGACGTACCCGTGCTAACACATGTAGGTCATTCATTCCGTGTTCCATCATATGAACAGAGTATGTTTTACTTCTTTGTTTATTGGACATCTCCCCAGCCCCCTGCCCACGCTGTTTTCACTAAACCTTGGTGAAAAAGGGAGATAGGGGAAGAGAAGCCATTTTCCCTGAAGGATGGACAAGACACTCTGGGAACAGGAGGCTGGACCACAAAGCAAAGACCCTGAAATGCTGTTCAGCCCAGGTGAGCAGTGCTAAGGCAGACTGATGTCTCCTCTCATAAGCAGGGACTGAGGCATCCTCTGGGGGGGTGGGGGAGAGGAAGGCAGAGAAAAGTCCCATAGGACCTCTGCCTGCTTCCACGCACACTCCCTCCATACACACTATGGTCTGCCCCCAGCCCTGCCCTGAGAGTTTTCTGCCTCCCGTGCTCCTCGTAGACCCAGGCTCCCCACCCTGCCGCCAACGCAGGCTCGGTGCTTAGCGCCCCGTAGGTGCTCAGGAAATATTAGTGATGAATGCATAAGACAGTGAAGTGAGAAAAGATGCGTATGGATGATGAGAGGGCTAAGTGGATGAGTGCAACTAGTTCTCTGATGTAGAGTAAGTGTGGGCTTCCAGAGCCTTCCCTCTCAGCCACAGGAAGGCAGTTTGGAGAGGCTGAGAGCCTCATCCTTGATTGTCAGCTCCACCATGCTGCTGAGAGCATGTGCTCTCCCACAGCGGCTCCTGGGGTCTTCCCGGCCCAGCCGTGATGTTTTGGTTCTGGGCGACCCTGGGGCCGCCTCAGTGCCCCCGCACACCCACCCCTGTGACCAGGTACACACTGTCCGCACACACCCCCTCATTTTTCAAGAGCACAGTCTGGGATGAATTCCTTGCTCACCACCTATGGTAAAGGAGATTTATTACCCCCACGAACTCATCGTATTTTCCTCCTTCCCAGAGACTTTGATGGATTTTATCTTGATAGATGATGAGGCCCCAGGCCCTGCAGGCACAGAAAGAGGAAGGTGGGAAGCTGGGAGCCTGGAAAGGAGAAGGAGAAGGAGAAAGAACCGGAGGCTCTTCGCGGTTGATGTTCTGGAGGGACTGTCACTCAGAGTTCCCCCAGGCTGTGAGATGGCGCTTGAATAGGACAATTTGGGACATTCTGGCAGAGTTTCAACTTGCCGGTTGGGCCTTGGTGCTTGGACGCCTGTCATAAGGGCCCCTTCCACATCTAAGTGGTCAGTCTTGGTGCGAGGCAAGGGTTTCCCTGAAGTGGCCTCTCCTCCTCACAGACCTGGGTCCTTGGCAGGTACTCCCTGGTCCGTGGCCTGTCTGTGTCCTGAGGCTGCCTCCTTCCGGAAGCTATTCCCACAGGTTGCTGCCCGAGTGTTCGGGGCCAGGGCACAGCTACAGCTTTGGCCCTGCCCTACTGTGTGCACCCACCTGGCACCCTCCTACTCATCTTCCTAGGGCCACACACCCCGTCTTGGGGAAGCTTAAGTGGCCCTTCTCAGTACCCACTCTGAGGATCCCTCCAAATTCCGCCTGGCACTGTCTGAGCCTCACTGCTCACCTGTCAGGTCTTCCCTTTAGGTGACTATTTGGGCCACCAGGTCTGATCCATGTCAGTGTCCCAGGGCCCACCCGGGACAGGCTGTGTGCAGAGAAGGCCTCCAAGCACGAAGGAAGGAGTGAGGGAGTGAGAGAACTCTTTGGCGATCCTGCCCCTACCCTGAGTGGCCAGCTGCCTGGACACGGGGACTGTCCTTAAGTTCTCTCAGCCTTGTTCCTGCCACGCAGTGAAAGCTCAGTAGGTGGTAACTGCTGCTAACAGTTTCTGTGTGTGAAACCACTTTATATCTCATTTAACACTCCTAGCAGCCTGCAAAGTAAGATTTATCATTCGCAGTGGCAGACAGCGAAGGCTAGCCTGAGCAGAGGAAATGGACCCCCGAAGTCACATGGCTCGTGCAGATACAAACTCAAACATGTCTACCCTCTGCCTCATCCTGAACTGGGAGACAGCAAGGAGTGCAGCCTCTTCTGGATGCTGGCCAGGCAGGGGGGCTTGCCTGTGCCCTCTGGAATCGCTGGGCCAGCAGACTCAAGCAGGGGGCCTGGTGGGGGCCTAAAGGGGTGTCTGGGCACGGTGGGGAGGGAGGGGAGCTCCTCCTGCCTGGGCATGGGGACTGCGGTGGCTTGGTCATGGTGGCAGCCTCGTCTGGTCTCTGAACCAAACACAGCCACAACCACCCTCCCCATAAGGTGCACACATACACCCATGCACACGGTCGCTAGGAGGCTATCTTTGCCACCAGGCAGGCAACGGGCTCTGCTCAGGCTGGTCAGGAGCACAGGGGCTCCTGCTGGGAGGTCACCACTTTCTTGAGACATGGGGCTGTCTGCCCTGAGGTTGGCATCATGCTTTGTTTCAGCAGACCCCAGCTTTGCGGGGCCCTCCTTCCTTCCTTTTTCCTCTTCCTGCCTTCTCTCTCCCATCTGGCCTGCCCCTCCCACCTCCCGATGCCCTCCCACTGCCAATGCTGTGGTCCGGTGGTTACCCAGAGCCAGCCACACACGGCCGAGAAATGGATGTGGCTAACCAGGGGCCCATCCGGCTCAGCTGATCCACGTGAGCTCCAGTCAGACCCCAGCCCCTGTGTCCAGAATCAGCCCCAGAGCTCAGTTCCCCCTCCTACCCTCCACTTATACCTCTTCCCAACAACTCTGTCTGGAACAGGCTCAGCGCCCCTAGGCATTACCTGTCTTGGTCTTGACTTGTAAAGCTCTGGCCATGGAATTCAGAAGAGTCTCTGCAGCGGCCCCTTCCTGGCCTGGCCCTGGGGTCAGGGGAGGCTTCTGCAGGTACCAGCAGGCAGACAGGCACAACCCGGGCAGGGGCCTGCCTTAGCTGCAGCCCACGCTGCTGGGAAGCAGGGATCATGCCACCCGGCTGGAGTGGCACGTGCCCCATCATCTCCGCCTGCCCAGATGGGACAGGCTTGGCCCAGCTGCCCCCTTGAGGGTGAGTCCTCAGCACCTCCGGCCCTGGCACCTCTCTCCCACCCCCCTTGGGTCTGGCGAAGCCCACTCCTCAAGCCGGGGGCGGCTCCACACAGTTACCCCACCCTCAGGTACTCAGGAGCTCACTCAGTTCTCATACAACCCTGTGGGGTGGCTGACAGTGGGAGGGGTGGGGGAAGGCAGCCCAGGGAGGGGCAACCCAGCAGGGAGCGTGGGGGAATGAAGCCGTGAGTCTGCCTGGTAGGAATGCAACCCCCCCCCCCGCCCCCCGGCTAGAGATCTGACCCATGTGGGGCCCTGATGCTGAGCAAGACAGTCCTTGCTGTCTGTGGCCGCCATTCTCCTGAGAGCTAAATGTGGGATGATCTAAGCATCACCAAATCACGGCTCTGTGCCTTCTTGCTCCTTTGCTCTCCTTAAACTCCTTCTGATTCCCAAAGGCTCAGCTTGAGTCTCCTTCCCCAAGAACTCTTCCCGCATCTCACTCTGGACTAGCACAGCTGCACAAACTCCCAGGTGTGTGCAACCTGCCTCGTGACCCATGTGCGTAGAACCTACTGGAACAGACCTGTCTCCTCCTTCCCCTTGTCTCTTAACTAGCACCTCATGGCATGGCACTGGGCACCCAAAAAGAATGCCTATAGACTAGCCAGGGGTTTGAGTTTGTGTGGGAAATGGTACCAGCCACCCAATCTTTGTTACAATGACACAGAGAACTAATGAGTCCTGGGTTCCTGAGTGACAGCAGGCACCTTCCTTTTCTCCTCTGGGCCCCAGCATTTTTTAGTCAAATGAGGCTGTCATTGACCAACGGAACGTCAGTCTTGTGAGCATCTCTTCAACTCTCCCGTGCTGCAGGGAGAAGATCAGGCCCAGAGATGCTTGCTGGTTCCAGAAGAACCAGGGCTACAGCTGGTCTCGCCTAGGTGACCTCAATGATCCCTTCTAGACTGAAATTCTTTGATTATCTACAGCAGTTTAATTGTCTGGGGGCAATATTGTGCCCCCCCCCCCCCAGGGAACATTCAGCCATGTCTAGGAGTATTTTTAGTTGTTGCAAACAGGGGAGGATATACTACTGGCATGGAGTTGGTAGAGGCCAGGGAAAGTAAGTGTGACTCAGTTTCCCCAGCAGCCTCCAGGCCTCCCACTTCCTGACAAACAGTCACTCCTAAGCCCCATCCTGGGTATGCGGGGCTCTGACTGCCCTCTGCTCCAGGCTTCCCATTTCAGGCTGGATGCCCGGCCTTGGCCTCCCTGCTCTTTGATCTTGGGGGGAAGGCTGGGTCTATAGGAAGGTCTTATTGCTGCGGGGCGGGGGCGGCATGAGGGTGTGCTGGGCCTATGGCCTAGCAATCTACTCCCTCCTCAGAAGCACCTCTATAAGCAATGCTCCCGCCCTCATATCACACTCCATCGCGGGCCTCCTCTCCCAAGGGGCCTCCCCTTGGCTTGCCGCTGGGACCAGGGAGCCAGGGTGGGGAAAGGGGCCCAGCCTCCACCTTGCTGGTGGTCTTGCCTCTACTGCCCAGCCTGCCGTTGCTCACTTCCTCTCTTCCTATAACCTTACATAAAGGCCTCCCTCCTGCAGTGCGGGTTTATAGGCACTGACCTTTCACCCAACACTGGTGTGTGGCCTGTCGCTAGGCTCCCAGTTGACCCACCCCATCCATGCCCTTGACGAAGTTTCACCTGAGCTTTCACAGTTTGGTGGGATTTTGTTACACATTTCATGGTTCAGCTTTACAGAAAAAAATACAACTTCCTGGCACCGGCAGTGTCCCGGAAAGTCCAGGAATGCAGCTGAGGAAGTTCAGGAGAGGAGACACGGGTCCTCCTCCCAGCTCCAGGTCCCATCCTCTCTCTGGGCCTCCTTTTCTCATCTGTAAAGTGATGAGCCTGGACCAGTTGGTTTCTACTGGACTTTCCTTGCATCCTGGGCTACTGCTGCTTCCTTGGAATGGCAGTGATACTTCCGGCCAGACCAAAGCTTTGAGTTGAACATGTGGACCCGTGAGGGAGGCAGGCGCTGTGGGAGCCGGAAGGGCTTTGCCATATAGGCTTTGGAACCCTGCAGGCTTGAGGGCAAGTCTCCACTTTCCACTTGCTAACTGTTCCCTAGGCTCCTGTCCTTCCGTCTCCTTGTCTATGAAAGGCCTAGCACAGCTCAGGGGCTATTATCCCAACAGGGACCGCTAATTACCACCACACGTCAAGGCACTCATTCCCACTGAACCTGTGCTCGGCCCTGTGTGCAAACAGGAAGATGAGCCTCGTCCACATGCAAGGGAGTCCCCAGTGTGGCAGGAGAGCAGCCTTGACCTATAAAACATCAGAGACCAGGCTGCACTGTGCACACCTAGTCTCTAACATCAGTGCTCCATCCTTCAGAAGTCAGAGTCCCAGGGGGCAGACACAGGCCAGCCGTCTCTGCTCGGGGCTGGCTGAGATTGTCAGGAAATTTTCTGTCAAAGTCCCCAGAGGGGACTTTGAATCCCTAGGAAGCCAGAGAAGACTCAAGAGATAGAATTTGGCTTTGGGAGTCTTGACTATTTCTCTATACCTGACCTGCTTCAGGGCCACTGTGAGGCAAAGGGGGAACCCATCCTGCCCGCTTCCCAAGGATGAGGGCCATGCTCTGGAAGAGGGACACTGGCTCGGCTTCCTTGAGGCTTCTAAAACGGTGAGTGGCCCGGCCAGGACAGCTTGCCAGCCCCACTAGCACCAGCACAGACCTCCCAAACCCTTCCTAGCCCTGGAGAGTCCTGGAAAATTCCCAAGGCACGTGCTGGGATGAGGGTGAAGGATAAGCCAGGAGGCCCCTTGGCTGTGTTCCTCCTGTGCTTTAGAACTTGGCTGAGCATGTGATGCAATTCAACGGATCCCTCTCCACCCTAGCCTTCCCGTCCAGGCCTGTTATTCCTTGACTTTCTAACAAGCGCCCAAATGAAGGCAGGCTGAAAGGCCCCAGGGGCCTCTCCGTCCAGGCACGGGCTATTAGTGGATTTCAAAGACCCAGATTTGACTGCAAAGCTGCAGCCAGCGAGAGCCTCCTTCTCAGGACCTGTCACAGCCAATCCGCCCCTCACCGGCTGGGAAGAGATTTCCCTACCCTGAGCTGTGCAGTCGGACTTCAGAGCCACCTGCCGAGCTCCTGCAAGGTAGCAACACATGGCGGGGCAACTGCATTTAGAGGATTGCCCTGGACGGTGGACACAGATGCCCTGCAATCATTCTTGGCTGTGATGTTTGCAAGGGGAACGTCTGCGTACAAGTGAGAAAACGTGGTCTTCAGCCAAGCTGAGAAGGAAGGCGAAAATAGCCGTCCTTTTCTGGCTTGCACTGATATCCAGGCGGTATCTACGTCTTTTTCTACACAGTGGGAGAGCGTGGTGCGGCATCAGGGTGTGACCCTGGGAGGTGCTGGCAGAGAGGTAGCAGAGGGAGAAGGATGCAACAAGGTGAAGGCTGCCTCTGGCGTTTCCTAGCTGGGCAACCCGGGTCAAGTTCGTCAGCCTGTCTGAGCTTCAGAAGGGGCTGTTGTGAGGATTAAATAAGATAATGTTTGTGAAGTACTTAGCATGACATGCACTGGCTTCCTTCCATTTTTCTGGAAGGAAGGCGGGAAGGACAGAGGGAGTGAAGAAAGAAAATGGTGATCCCTTCCAAGGACAGGCAAGCATGCTCCTGACATCAGGAGTGTAAAATTGTGCTTGTGCAGGCTGTAGAATAACTTTCCTGTGACATTTTGGGTTTTAATGGATTCCAGAAACCTGCAGTCAGAACAGGATGTTTAACTTTTGTCCTTTATGGAAAAAAAAACAAAACAAAAAACAAAAATGATGCACTAACTAATCTCTTCATTCACTGGAACTATGTGGGAAACAATGAGAAATGGGCTCCAAAAAAAAAAAAAAAAAAAAAGCCAACACGAAAAGTTCTGTTTTTAAACAGGAATAACCAGCAAGAGTGTTGCAAAATGTGGCTGGAATCAATAACAAGGCTTTTGGAGATGAACCATTGAAAGTGATGCTTTATCAGGGGCAAAACACTTGGAAGGTTCCAACTCTGAGGCCTTCAGTGGGGTTTGGACTTCCTTTAGTACCTCAAGGGCAGGAAGAGGAAATGCTTTTATCGGAAGAGGGTGGGAGGTGAGCTGGCAAAAAAAGCACCATCTCCTTGTTCCTTCCTTGAATGAAAGGGGAGAGGAACCATTTTACAGAAAATGTCAATGTCGATGTGGAGAAACCCAGAAGTCCCCAAGCCCCTCTGGCACTGGTATCTGCAGGGATAGTCTCATTCTTTAGCTTAAAATAACAGGAATTCCTGAACTGGATGCTTTATGAAGCCAAGGCCTGTTGACCTTGCACATCGCTATTCCCGGAGTTGCACAGCGCCTGACATATGGCTGGTGCTCAGGACACGCTTCTGAACGGAAAGCAGGAAGGACAGAGGGAAGAGGAACGGAGATCACAGAATGTAAACCCAGAAGCATGACCCAAATCAGGGGGTGTCACTCCACTCAGCTGTGATGAGCCCAGAAGCAGATGGGGATTTTCGTCTTTCCTCCTTCTCTCCTTCTCCCAAGTGGGCTAGGTTCATCTATTTGTCTTTCCCCAAAGAGCCTCGCATTGCAGAATTGTCTCTCTTTTTAAGTTTATTTATTTTGGAGGGGGGAGTGAGCAGGGGAGAGACAGAGAGAGTGGGAAAGAGAGAGAATCCCGAACAGGCTCTGCACTGACAGTGCACGAGCCCGATGGAGGGCTTGAACTCACGAACCTTGAGATCATCACCTGAGCAGAAATCAAAAACCGGAGGCTTAACTGACTGAGTCACCCAGGGTCCCCATGAATTGTCACTTATAAAGTGTCCATTTCTCCGCCTGAAGGATGGGAGCTGTTTTATACATATTCATATTCCCGTTGCCTAGAATTCTGCTGGTTCTCAGTAGAAGTTTACTAAACAGTGGGAAGATATTGCTACAATAAGCAGGGGAAAGAAAAGGAAAATGCTCAAGACTTGATGAACATAACACATAACAAAATATTTTCTGGTTCTGAGCAACAGGCGCATCGAGTACCGGGAGTGGACCTGCCACACCTACGAGGGCCGTCCACCATGACGGGCTGGGCCAGGGGCCAGCAAGGGGCAGTGGAAACTGTTCTGCCAAGGCTTGGGGCTGTCGAGTTGACCCATTCTTGGCCACACTGCTTCCTCTTTGTCAAAAGAGAAGACAGAGAAGGCAGGAAAAGAAGGCTTGAAGAACACAGTTTTGAGACTCAAAGGCCATCAGATATCACTCAAAATCACATCGCCTTTGAACACAATGGAGCTGAGTCAGAAACACACGGCGTCTATTCCCTTCCCATCGCACAACGTTTGAGAAATCAAGGCAAACCAAAGAGCACTTGAAGGCCACAGAGGTAACCAGAGCGGGGTCCCAGTGACCATTCTAAGGAAAAAGAGCTAGGCCTGGGGGTGGAGGGCGAGGTTCTCTCCAGGTTCAGCCCATCAGAGCACTAGCATACTGGAGGCCCTAGTCTGTCAGGTCAAGGGCCAATCAGGAGACTGAATGTCTGTGTTCTCCTCCCAAATTCAGACGTCTAAAACTAATTTTCAGTGTGATGGTGTTCAGAGGTGGGCCTTTGGGAGGTGATTAGGCCATGAGGTGGGGCTCTCGTGAATGGGATCAGTGTCTTTATAATAGAGACTCCAGGGAGCATCCTTGTCCCTTCCACCACCTGAAGACACAGCTAGAAGACAGCTGTCTATGAACCAGAAGGCAGGCCCTCACCAGACGCTGAGCCAGCCAGCGCCTTGATCTTAGACGGCCAGCCTCCAGAGCCGTGAAAAATAATTTCTGTTGTTTGTAAGCTCCCTGATCTGCGGGAACTTGTTACCTCACCGACCGAGACAGAAGCCACATGGTGATTCAGGCAGGTGATGTCCGGCACTCAAGGGAGTTCCACATGGGTATCTGTAGCATAATGTACACTTTCAAAGCACTTCATAAATAACCTCACCCAGCATCTTCCTTAGTTTCCTACCCCCACTGTCCCCGTGTTCAATCAGAACAGATCTCTCTCGTGAGGACCCACCTCCGTCTGACCCTCCCCCGTGGTCACAGTCACTGGGCCCTGGCATCACCTGCGCACACGTCCCCTTCCCCTCCTGACACACGCCGAAGGGGAGAAATGGACATCCCACCCCCAGGCCTGGTGCTTCTGTCCAAGACACGGTCCCTGCCCTCGAAGCTCAGAGCCTAGCATGGGAGGCAGACATACGTGGGCATACAGACAGCATGATGGACACTGCATGTGTCCAAGTTGCGCAGGAAGTGGCCTCAGGACATGACCAGCCTGACCACCAAGGGTATCCGAGACGATGGGTCAGCCTGAATTGAGTCTTGACAGAGGCCTAGGGATTTGCGGCGGGTGAGACAAGGAAGGGCAGCTAGGCCGGAGGGCACACGCGGGTGCAGAGACACTGAGCTGCAGGGTGCCTGGCCAGCAGGGCACTGCTCCTTAGGGGTGTAGCATCACGACCACAACCACAGCACTCATGAGGGCCGCACCCATACACTCTCTGTATGGTTTTCTGTATGCTGGACATGACTCCGAGTGCTTGACATGGGCTAGTTCTTAACCCTCACAAGCGAGGCTGTGAGATAGCTGCTATTTCCCACGGGCAGGTGAGTAAACTGAGGCACAGCTGCTTACCCAAGGATACCCAGTAGTAAGGGGCAGAGAGTTACTAGAGCTGAAGCCAGAGAGGGGGACCCAGGAAGCCCCTGCATACCTGTCAACCAGAAAGGGCCGTCCCAAGTCCCTCCCCTGTCTACTCTCCCTGCTGTAACCAGGACCAGACCGGGATCGGGTTTGAAATCTGATAAGAGGCAAGATGACTTAGAGATAGCAAGGAAATACATTTACTTTCAAGAAAATTACATTGTTGTTTAAAAAAAAAGAACGGAGAAGAACTCCCTCCCTACCCCCCATATTGATGTGACCGAAGAGAAAACTCTCCAGCCTCCTGGGGGTGAGGACTCTTCCCCCCGGCTGGCTGGCTCCTGCAAGTTTACACGGGCTGCCCAGAGGCTATGGGGTGAGAAGGGCAGGGCAGGTGAGAAGATGTATTAGAGGGGCTGGTACTGCCCCCTCGCTCACTGTCTATTTTGCCACACACTATCTAGCTCCTGTCCCTCTAGACCTGTGTCTGGTCTTCCGGGATGACTTTCCACTCCACTTCCAGGGCATGACTCAGGCTGTTGTAGTTTCAGATGACCTTGACCACACTGCTGCATCCCTTGGCCTCAGAGACCCCACTGTCTGCCACCGTCCCTGCCACCCAGGGATATTTGGGAAGAATAATGTCTGGAGGAATGAATGGATGATAAAGAGATAAACGACAGCCTGCGGCCCCATGAGAAGTGAGGGCAGACAGAGCGAGAACCCACAGGTCCTGACTCCCAGCCCAGGGACTTGTTTCTGCTCCCCATGTGGGCTCCAGGAGGCAGCTGAGCATAGGTGGGTGGGGAGTCAGTGTGGCTGAGGTGAGGCAGAGGGCGGGGTAAAGGAGGGGAAAGCTAAGGGACAAGCAAAGCGAGGGAGCCGGAGGACTGAAGTGTCTGCAAAGAATCTTCTTAGAGCCATTCGGCCTAGTGTTAGTATCTGACCAGTAGCCAGACCGCCTGCCCAGACTCACTTACTAGCTGGTGATTAACAAGTGACTTGACCTCTTGGTGCCTCTGCTCCTTCATTTGTAAGCTGGGGACAAAGTCACGGCCTACCTTATGAGGTTTTTGCGAGGCTAAGTGTGTGGATACACTTCAAAGGACTCACAACAGAGCTGGGCACACTGTGCCAGGTAAGCGTTCGCTCTCGTGGTTGACCATGAGAGGCTGAGCACCAAATGCCATGTCTCCTCGAGGCACCGAAGGAGCGAGTTCGTACTATGTCAGCCCACGGCTGTTCTGGTGCTGACCAGGTCCCCACAGCACCCCAGGCTTGCTTTCCCCGGGGAGCTCCCCTGCGGACTACTGTGTGCACCAAGCTCTAGCATGCATCCCAGGGGCCCCGGAGGCATCCGCAAGTGACTGCCCACACCTGCCTCCTCTCTGACAACCACCCGCTAACACCACAGACGTTTCTGCTTTTTGCCCCGTGTGCTTCTCAGCAGTCCCGTGAGGAGGGCGGGGTAGTGTCATCTTATACAAGAAGAAATGGAGGCTCTGAAAGGTAAGATAACTGTTCAAGGGCAGCAGAGCCACAAAAGCCCAGTGGAGGATGGAAGTGCGATCTCAAAGGGCCCGGGAAGGCATCACCGAGGTCCACTGTGAGCCAATCCTTAGATGCTGCTGCCTTTATCTCAAAGGAAAAGGTGGGGCTTAGGAGAACGTGGCTCCCACATTGCACAGAGAAACCCTGAGAAGCTTGAAGACTGGAGGAAGGAAGGTCAGGGGAAGGGGTGTGGGGTTGAGGGGTCTGAGACATCAGACCTGGGAGTGGGGGGCCCTCTGGGCTCCTGTGCCTGCCACACACTGACGCCTCCCATGCTTGAGCTCAGGACCTGGGATGGGGAAGGAGGTGTGTGGCCTGCCCACACACCACAAAAGGGCTTTCCCAAAGTGCCTGCCATGTTGATGCCAGGCACATAGTCTTTATTCGCTACTCTCCACCACATCTACCGGGTGGATGCATCCGTTTCCAGCTCTCTATTTAAAGAGCTCCAGCCCACTCCCCAACACCACCACCAAAAGGAGTATGGTCAGCAGGCAGCATACGCTGGGGAGGGGGGTTATGCTACAAGGGGCAAGTGCACAGGACCAGGGTGCGGGGAGCAGGGAGCCGGATATGATCCAGGCACCCCATCATCTTCCAGGCGTGTCTACTCCACAGGATTTTCCTATGTAGACCATGCAACTGATTTCCCACTACAGGCGGGAATGAAGATTGGAACACATTTCTAACCACGCGGGGCCTCTGTGGTCCAGTGGAGCCTGAGAGAGCGCTTCCCCCCACCCCCAACTATGGCATGCCAGGCCTGGGGTCTAGACCGCTGCCTGGCTTGCTGTTTTCCTGGATCAGAACCTGCAGGAATCGTGCAAGGGGCAGGAGACCAGCAGTGGGCCTGGGGCCATTTTGACACTAAATCAAGTTTGTCTCTGCTTTCTTCCCTTTTTAAGAGAAAGCACTGGATTTCTACATAAGAACATGGGCTGGGTCACCTGGGTGGCTCAGTCGGCTGAACGTCTGATTCTTGACTTTGGCTCAGGTCATGATGCCACAGTTCATGAGTTCAAGTCCCACTTCGGGATTCTCTACTTGGCATTCTCTCTCTCCCTCTCTCTCTGCCCCTCCCCTGCTCACTCATGCCCTCTCTCAAAAATAAATAAATAAAAATTTTAAAAAAGGAACATGGGCTATGAGAGGAGGCTGACGCCAAGGGGACAGTGTGACAGGAAAGCCTACTGTCACATGCCTCAGCACAGAGCAGGCCACAGCCAGGCTGTGGCCTTGTCATAGAGAAAAAAGACGGCCTGCCAGACAGAGGTCAGGAGAATGCACCACTTGTAAAACCAGGAACTTGCCAGGAGAGCCCCGCCTGGTGCCAGGGTAGGGGGTGCAGGGGCTGAATTCCCAATGGACAAAATGGGTAATGAGTGAGCCACTCACTGGGCCAAAGGAGGTCAGAGGTAGTGGGCCTGTGTGCTGGACTTGAAAAGACACAAGGAATTTACCAGCAGTTCACAAGGTGGGAGGGGGCCAGACCATTCACAAGTTGGTGTGCACTTGAATGAGAAATCTTGTGCAGGCTTAACGCCGGCGCCGGGTTGAGACAAAAACACAACTTCTCTGAGCTGACGCTGGCCTTCTGGGCCTTCCCATCGGTACCCAGGTGGCTTGGCTAAGTGTGGAGCACAGGAAGGATTAGGAGGCCTGGCACCAAACCCAGCTGCTATTCAAGGAGCTGTGTGGTGTAGGGCAGAACCTCTGTTTTCCCAACTGCAAAGTGGGAAGAAAAGTTCTGTCCCTTTCCGCTCATCTCCCCTACATAGTGAACACAGCTCATTAGAGTTTTTTGCAGAGAAAATAAAAGACTGGTTAGAAACATGAGGCAATGGGAGATCATGGCAACACACACTCACCTGGCTATTTGGAGTCTGCTGACACATGGGGTGATCAAACACCCCACAGCTGGAAGGGGCCCTGGAGATAAAACAGTTCAATCTGCCTCGCCCTTCCATTTTAGAGATGAGAAGACTGAGGACCAGAGGTGAACAGTGGTTATTCTCGTCTCCCCACTCGCTGTTCCTGAACTCAGGGGCTGCTCCACCTACATCTGCACACAGTGGCTTTCAGGTTCTGAAGGTGTTCTGGTGACAGATTTAGTGCTGTCACCCGGGGCTCTGTACACCGAGGGAAGGTTGGCGCTGTGGGCTCAGGGGTGCACACTGAGAGGCTGGGAATGTGTCTCTGGGGTGGGCTGAAGCTCAGGTGTTAAAAGGGGGTCAGCACTGCCTAGATAGGAAATACTCTCCCCTCCAAGCTGTTAAAAGCACGTTAGCGCTCTGCTGAGACTTTTTCCTGAGTCTACTGCAAGCCTGACGCTTTCTGATTATGATGAGGGCAGGGAGTGTTCTTTAGTATTCTCTCTCTCTCCCTCTCTCTCTCTCTCACCCCCGCCCCTCTCTCTGACACACAGACACACACACACAGCTCCGAGTATGCTGCCCATAATGCCTAAAGCTTACAGCTTAGACACCACCAAGCTTTCTCTTCAGCTAAGAACAATGTGACTGATTCTGTCCCTGGCCACGACACCCCTCATGTCCCAAGCCCCAGAGAGTTCCGATCTTGACCTCCAACTGAGGTCTGAAGCCAGTCACAGACTAGCAGCAACCCTGGCCACAGTTGTGGCCTCACTGTACATTCATGTTCATTTGTATTTGTGCTGCCACCACCCTCCTACCATGTTTTGCACCGCACAGCCACCCAATACATATTTATGAAACGAACATGTGAAAGAATATGTCACAAATCAAATTCAAGACAAATGGCTATGCTTTTGCACAACTGAAAACCAAGACTGAGGGAACACCAGAAGGAAATGGTGTGACTCCGGCCCACTAGGGTCCCCTGCCTCTGAGAGGTCCGCAGGGACTGAGTTCATCCGCTTCACTACTGCCACCATGAGAGTAGTGAGGAGCCGGTGTTCGCCCAAGCCTGATTTTGTCACTTAGCAGCTGTGTAGCCCTGAAGCCAGCTGTCCTCTCTAAGCCTCAGCTGGGCAGAACAGTCCTGAGATCTTAGAGCTGGTAGGAAAGTCAAACAAAACGACTCACGGGGGAGCCTTAGTGAGCCTTAGCTCAGAACAGCGGGATGTCGTAATTGCCAAGCACCTGAGAGCACGGAGCAGAGATCCAGTTGCGGGGGGACTCCAGCCCAGGCGGCCCTGGGAATGGAACTGTTCCTGCCACCTGGCTCAGGGCACACACCCTGGTTTGGCCAGCCCGTCCCAGTGAGCGGGTCGCCCGGTCTGCATGTGGGAGACGGGCCAAGTGTGCGGGCATGGCTGGACGAGGGCGGAGAAAGCCCCCACGTCTCCCACATTCACATGTTCTGGAGTCGGAGCCACGGGTCCACGCAGCAGGGGGGCTTCGGTCCCGTAGCCCGAACCACCCCAGCCTAGCACTGGCCCACGGTGTCCAGCAGGGCTGGGCTGGTCCTGAGGGGCGGTGCGCGTTGCCTTCTGCCCAGAGATCTCTGACGGTGGCGCTCAGTCATTTTTCTGCTTTCTCATAAATATGCACACACTAAGCACCAACTGTGTGCTGCGCCGCACGCTAGGTCATTCATGCATCCGTGCATTCATCCGTCACTCCTCTGGGAACAAGTGTTTGCTGGGTTCTGACCCTGTGCCAGGAACTCAGTGGGTGTCGCAGCGGAGGACACACCCATGGCCTCTGTTCAAAGAAGATTACAGGTAGGCGGGGCAGGGAGACCAATACATGTTATAAGCTGTGAGGACTGTCACAAAGAGGTCTAATCAGAGACAGACAGTAATACTGGCAATGGCTGGGAGGCAGGACTGAAGCAGACATCTGAAAAGGACTCTTTGGTGGAGTTCGAGGAATGTTGCAAAAGGCCAGGACTCAGCTCCCAGGGTATCAGGGCAGTGCAGGTGGGGCAGGGTGGCACGGCGCTCCTGGGGCAGGAGACCCAGTGAAGGTCACCGCGTCTCCCCTCTCAGGGTGCTGACAGAGCTCACAGAAGGCCGGTGTGGCTGAGGGAGGGTGAAGGTGGCAGAGACATGGGTCGGTGTCTCTGGGTCCATCCTCTGCTCTCAGGGCACACCCAGCTTCAAGTGGCATCAGCTGTGGGCCCTTTGAAAGAGACAGACATGTGTCATACACCTACCTGTCCCCCCTCCCCATTCCTTTTTTTAAATGTTTATTTTTGAGAGAAAGAGAGAGAGCATGCATGCCCACATGAGTGGGAAAGGGGCAGAAAGAGAGAGGGAGACAGAGAATCCCAAGCAGGCTCTGAGCTGTCAGCACAGAACCTGATGTGGGGCTTGAACTCATGAGCCACGAGATCATGACCTGAGCTGAAGTTGGACACTCAACCGACTGAGTCACCAAGGCACCCCTTTCTCATTTTAATAAATGATGGTGCCCTGAATTGGCAGGCATTGGAAAACAGAGATTAGCAGAAGCTTTCTGGACACTGGTTTGCGATTTTGCTATCCCTATCAAAACCCTTAAAAACGTGCACAGTCTGTGAATGAGCAGTTTTGCAGCTCAGAATTCCCTCCAAGAGAAAAGCCTGAGAAGCATGCAGAAAACACCAGAAGGGAAGTGGTATAGCATCACTGAAAGAATTATACATAATCCAAAAGTCAGTAATAGGGAAGTGATACAAAGATACGGTCTTCCATAAATAAAATATTACACAGCTCCTAAGAATGGGTTTGTAAAATGTGTGACGTGAGTAGGCTAGAACGAGGCAATCATTCTCACACGGCATATCAGCTGCGTCCCCAGGCTGGGAAGATGGGCTGCTGGCACAGGCAACATTGGGCCGGCTCTCAGGGCCGTGATCCTGAAAGAATAAGCAAGTCCACGAAGTCCATGCACAGCATCATCCCCTTTGTGATGGAGTATAAAGACACAGGCAGTGGGTGCCTGGGTGGCTCAGTTGTTAAGCATCTGACTTCGGTTCAAGTTATGATCTCACAGTTCATGAGTTCGAGTCCCATATCCAGTGAGCTCAAGCCCCACTTCAGGTAAAACAGGAGCCTTAGCTGAGCCTCGCTTCTTTCTCTCTCTCTCTCTCTGTCTGCCCCTCGCTCACTTGCACTCTCTCAAAAACATAAAAAAGTAAAAAAGATAACATGGGAAAAGGGGCACCTGGGTGGCACATTCAGTTAAGCCTCTAACTCTTGATTTCAGCTCAGGTCATTATCTCACAGTTTGTGAGTTCAAGCCCCACATTGGGCTCTTTGCTGACAGCATGGAGCCTGCTTGGGATTCTCTCTCTACACTGCTCTCTGTCCTCTCTCCCTGCTTGCACACATTTTTTAAAAATAATAAAAAGGCACCTGGGTGGCTCAGTTGGTTAAGCATTCAAATTTTGCTCAGGTGATGATCTCATGGTTCATGAGATTGAGCCCCACATCGGGCTGTCAGCACAGAGCCAGCTTCAGATCCTGCCTCCCTTCTCTCTCTACCCCTCCCTTGCTTGCACTCCCTCTCTCAAAAAATAAACATTAAAAAATTTTAATAACAGAAACACAGAAACAAACAATAAACAGCATCTATACAATACAGATATATTTTTAAAAATTAAAGGAACAAGAAATACAGAATTTAAGACAGACTTATCTCTGGGGGCCAGGGGCCAGGAGAGAAGGGATCACATAGGCAGATGTGAGTCACTAGTAAAATTTTTTCTTGGGTTTAGTGGTAGTTTCATAGATGTTTATTACATTGACAGATGAAGCAAAAATCAAATAAGGCCAGGCACAGACCAGTGATGATAATGTGGTGTAGAATGAGGATTATGATAAAAACTATCCTGGAAATTTATCCACATACTTTTCTAGTTCTACAATAAATTCATACTTTGCAACTAGATTTTAAGAGAGACGGCCAGTTCAGACACTGTCTGTAACTTCTCAGGGAGCCCAACACAGGACACCGGTGTCCAGAAGGTAGATGCGGCTCAGGGCGGCACACCTGTGACCGAGGTGCAGGTAGAGAAGCATGGCGGGGCCGCCCCCACTGCAGGCCAAAGTCCAGGTGCACTTTCAGCCCCCATTTCAGATATCAGTGTCTATTCTTCATCCACCGCGTCTCCCCTTTCCCTCCCCTGGAACATCTAGAGAAGAGGGACTCCTGAAAGAAATGAATTCGTCTATCAACCAATCTACCAATCACAAAATTCCTTTCGGGGGAAGGCATTTGTTTACTTATTTAGATTTTATTTTTTAAGTAATCTCTACAGCCAACGCAGAGCTCAAACGTATAATCCTAAAACCAAGAGTTGGATGCTCTCCCAGTTGAGCCAGGCGCCCTGATGGTTTTTATTTTTATTGCTCATATTGGGAAACAATGATGACACAGGGGCCATGAGGACCATGAGCATTGCTCTCAGCCACTAAGTTGAGGCCGTGTTGTTACTTGGCATAAGACCCTGACGCGAGGTTGGGATTGGGGCCATGGGCAGACAGGGCAGGAGGCAGCAGCTGTTTTGACTTCAGGGAAGGCTTTAAGGTGGAGGTGCATTGGGAGGGATATGGGACGGGGGGAGATAGCACACGCACACGTTCTCTGCCCTCCAGGCCCCAAGTCTTACCTGGACAGACCCTCCCACGCGGGGTGCCTCTTCTCTTCCAGCACTGTCTGGAGCTGCATGGGTAAGCCTGCCCCATTCTGGGATCTAGCTCGGGGGCTTCTCACCTCTTGCAACAGGTTGTGAGCCCCAACCTGAACTTTCTCAGCACAAACTTTATACTGGGCCCCCATTTGCCACATTTCCTTTCATTTCACAATCGTTTAGAATTCAAGAGGAACTGTTTTGGGGACCCCCTTTGAGCAATGTGGGGAGGCAGAGGCAGAGCGTGGAGGGTCATTAAATTCAGGCTGGGGAGACTGGTTCTTGGCTTGAAGGTCCATGACCTACAGAAGAATCTGTGTGTTTCAGCGGCTAGAAACCACACCACACAGTATGTGCCTCCTTGGCCAAGAATGCCTTTGGTTTGCCTCAGCTCTGCGTGGGTCAGTTGTATGCCTGCAGTCAGCTTGCACTGGAGGTGGCGGCAGTGGAGAAGGGCGTGGTGCAAGGCCTACACAGGTTTGTCCGGGAGCCCCTGTGCGTACGGCTCTGTGGTTCCCCGTGCCATGTGGTCCATATGTGTCTTTGTGTGTCTGAATATATCTGAGCGTCCCATTTTGCATATGAGCCCATGACTGGTGAGAGCGTTAAGAGAAATGAATATCAGCTAATGTTCTTGCTCAGCACCAAGCACTCTGCTAAGAACTTTGTTCTCTTTCTCGTGTGTATCTTCATAATGATACCATGAGATGGTGCTACTGTCATCCCACTTTATAGCTGAGGAAACAGAGGCACAAAGAAGTAAGACACAAATCCAAGAGAGAGAAGTCAAACAAAGACAATTACTATATGATATTCCTTATATCTACAATCTTTTTTTAAAAAAAAACTTTTTAATGTTTATTTGTTTTTGAGAGAGAGAGAGAGAGAGAGAGAGAGTGTGTGTGTGTGTGTGTGTGTGTGTGTGTGAGGGAGTGGAGGAGGGGTAGGAGACAGGGAGACACAGAATCCGAAGCAGGCTCCAGGCTCTGAGATGGCTGTCACCACAGAGCCCAATGTGAGGCTCGAACTCACAAACTGCAAGATCATAACCTGAGCCAAAGTCAGACGCTTAACCAACTGAGCCACCCAGGCACCACAAGAACCTTAAAAAGCCAAACTTGTAAAACCAGAGAGTAGAATGGTGATTATCTGAGGCGGGGGGTGGGGGGGTGGGGGGGAGGAGAGTGGGGGGAAGAATTGGGGAAATGTTGTTTAAGGCTATACACTTGGAACTAGTCGTAAAGAAGACCACAGCATAGTGATTACAGCACTGTATCATAAACTGCAAAGTCGCTGGGAGACTAGATCTTAATTGTTCCCACCACAAAAAAGAAACTATGTGATAATTAAGTGATATGGTAGAGGCATTCACTACCTCAGGCAATAATCCTATTGGAATATATAAATACATCAATCAACATGTTACACCTTAAACTTACACAAGGCTATATGTCAATTATATTTCAACTAAAAAAGAAAGAAAGCAAAGTGTGGCTAACCAGGTATATCTGTCCCATTTCTCACCTAGCCCTGCCCCTATCATGATATAGGAAAGGAAGGGCAAGTGGAGGTGGGTGATGGGGTGAATAGGGAAAGTAGCAAAGGGGAAGAAAAGAAAAGAAACCTGAGGAAAAGAAAGGAGAGGGGAGGGGAGGAAAAGAAAGCCAAGGTCACACTTCTAGCAAAGGGTAGGCCCAGGAGCAGACTGCGGGGTTCTCTTTCTGAAACCCTGTCCAGGCGAGCCCCTGTGAGTCAGGGCGTGTGCCTGTGTGCCCAGGCCAGAATGGCACCTCCCAAGCCTATCTGCATGTGACCAGGCCATGCTTGTCGGGCCATGCAGGTCCACCCGTGTCTCGTAAAACCTGTGTCCTGGCGGGCCGGTGCTCCCCTGGCCGGATCCGGTCTTTCTGCTGCCCTCTCTGGCTGGCTGTCTGTCTGTGCCAAGTGTCTGCTCCCAGGAGCCGGCGGGTCTCAGAGAACATCTGGCCCCAACGCGCTCCCTGCGGGGAGAGAGTGGCGGCCGCACTAATCCCCGTCGTGGGAGCCGCGTGCCTCCTGTGCCGTGAGGCCGGGAGGCGCCCCGCCGCCGCCCCACGGCCGCCCCACCGCAGCAGGGCGGTGGCGTGCTGCTGGGGGCCTCGCTGGGTTATTTTCAGCACTGGAGGAGGCCCTGCGGCATTTAATTAATTCCACTCCCTATGTAAACACCAGCAAACACAGGGTTGCAAAGGCACAAGCATGTCCTGCCTCGCACCCCCTGCGGCTGCCACTGCGTGGGGACGTCACTGTGGTGACCGCACGTGTGTGCCCCAGAGCCCCCATTCTGCCGTCGAGTCCCCCCAGGGCCCGCTCCCCGAGTGTGTCTCCACCTGTCGCCCACCTTCACCCGATAATACCTCCCTGGCTCCAGCCTCACCATCTCTAGCCTGGCCTCTTACAAAAGTCTTGCGGGGCTGAGTGTAGGGGGCTGCCTGTTCTCGCTCTGCTGCCCGCCGCACCCCTGCCCAGCGACCAAGCTTTGCAAGTGCAGGTTTGTCCGATGTCTAGTTCAGACGGAACAGTCTATTGGCCTTGACATGCGCACGGTGTGTCTGCATGATGCCTACACAGGGTCTCAGGGCTGGACTCACCCCGGGGGAGCTCTGCCGGGCTGCAGCCCTCTAATCAGGTGGTGAGGAAATAGCCACAAGTGGGCAGCAATGGGGAATGTTTTCTTTTGAGGAGCCGGGAAGGTGGGAGTGAAGAAACAGGCTCCTGGGGAGCCAAAGTCGGAGCCGACTATGGGGCAGAAGGCTGGGGGGAGGTCCCTAGAGGGAGTCAGGGACACAGGGATAGGGAGGGGAGTCTCCGAGAGGCTGCCCATTCCCAGAACACCCGCAGGTCCTGCTCCACCTGGTGCTCACGGTGTGACCTTGGGCCAGTCACTCAGTAGCCGGGCCCCTCTCCCCAGGTGTGAGTGTGCCTTTACAGACAGATACACGCGGACCATCACGCCAGGGGCTCCCGCCGTGTAGGACATGGGGCTCTCTGTGCCTCGCCTGGCTCATGGCATCCCCACATACTCTGCCTCCATGCCCCAGGCTGCACAGGAGGGTCAGGGATGTCCACTGCCTCGTCCAAGGCCATGTCCGCCCCAGCCAGGCAACAGAGTTGGGATGTGAACCCTGGTGTGGCTTCTCCCAGAGCCCTTGTTCTCACACTGCCTAGTTCTGTAGCTCAAAACATGAATATTTTAGGTTTGATGATCCTGCTCATTTGCAGTCATCTGGAGACTTTTTTTTTTTAAGTTTATTTATTTATTTTGAGAGAGAGAGCATGAGTAGGGGAGGGGCAGAGAGAAAGAGAGAGAGACAGACTATGTGAAGTAGGCTCCATGCTGTCAGCTCAGAGCCCGACATGGATCTTGATCCCACGAAACGCAAGATCATGACCTGAGCCAAAATCAAGAGTCGACACTTAGCGGACCGAGCCACCAGGTGCCCCAGTCATCTGGGGATTTTTAATTCCACTAACACTCAGACCTACTGGCAACAAGATAACTCAGGGGTAACCATCTGGAAGGAGGAAAGGGAAGCTGAGAGACGATGGAGTGGAGACTCCATGATAGAAGAAAGCATGGCCCTGGGTCTGGGAGCCTAACAGGGAGGTGGCCTGGGGCCGTTTCTGCAAACCTGGGGTGACCAGGAGCCTGAAGCCCTCAGTCGTGTCACAGAATCAGGACATCTGGTTAGTTAACCAGACCCAGCGTGAACAGAAAGCCCCAGGGCATATGTAGCATGTGCGCCAGGGCAAAACACATTTACAGTCATTTTGTTCTGAGTATGAGGAGGCGGATGCTCCAAGGACTCCGACGGGGGGGGTGGCAAATGCAGACCCACTCTTCCTTCTCCACTGTGTCTCGCTTAGATGTGCAAATGCCACCGGCTTTCTCTTTATTTAGCAAGTTGCTTCCATCGCTCATTTTAGGGAAAGTAACAAACAAGCACAAAGCACTTGGGAGGCCCACGCCCACCCCATCTTTCCCAAAGTTTCTGAAACACTAACTCTTTCTCTGTGGGGATTTTAGGGCACTGAGCCTGGTGGCTTGGAAGTGATGGCTGGGCTGCCTCTCAGGGCTGGTGGGAGGATGGAACGTGCCCAGGTACACAGAAATAAATTCTAAAAGCAGCAGACCGACCTTTGTGATGGTTATGTAAGGGGAAAGCTGTGCAGGGCTGGTTGTTAGGACCATCCACAGATACTCTGGTCCTCCAGTCTTCCCAAGTATGCCAGTACCTTCCTACCCTCTTTGAAAATAGAGGTGGCTGTTGCTTTGGACACCGAAATGTGAATGGAAATAATGTGTGTCACTTCCAGGTGGAAGCTTTAAAATCAGTATGGAATCTGACTGTCCTCATTCTCTCTCCATGCTGCCCTGAGGCCCCTGGTTGATTTGTGACAGTCACCAGTATGGCTGAGAAATCAGCTGTTGGTGTTTAAAGCCACTCATGGCTCCATCCTGACTCTAAGCTCCCACAACCCACGCACTCGCTGGTGGCCCCCAGAGGCATGGTGTGAAAAGTATCTGGTTCATCTCGATCCCTCTGATGGTGGCCAGTCCAGTCCACATACTGCCCACTCCCCATGGAGCAGTCAGGGTCTTCTTCCTAAGCCACACACCTAATCACAAGAGAGACCCCGACTCTCCAAGCCACTTAAAATCCCCAAATAGGACAGGGTTCAAGGGCTTCATGGAAGTAGCCCCAGCTCATCTCTCCAGTCTTGGCTCTTGCTTCACACTCAAAACTCCAAAATTATTTCAGTCATTCAAAAGTACCATGCTTTTCCTCCACCCCGGAGATGTCACATGCTATTTCCTACACCTAAAACACTCTTCTCTGCTCTCATCACTTAACCAACTCCCACACATCCTTGGGGCCTCAGCTTAGCTCCCGCCTCCTCCAAGAAGCCCTCCTTGAGTCCCATACCAGGCTGGGTGCCATCTTGGTGCCTCCACACTTACATTTTATATCACTGTGTACTGTTTACTTGCAGACCCCTTTAGGGCAGTAGATTTGTTGAAGGCAAGAGCTGTGTTTCTCTTCTTCTCCACAGTATTCCCAGAGCCTATCACAGCACTGGCCATTTGGTAACTATGAAGCACTAGTGAATGAACAGACAACGAGTCCCCCCAAGAGTGGGTCCTCTGACTGCAGGAGGGGGCAGGGGTTGAATGAAGCAGGGGAAGCTTCCGTATGCACCCTAACCCCAAACCACTGGCTTGAAGGGGGAAGGCAGGGAGTCTGCGGCAACGAATGGTGACCTTCCATGTACTCAGTGGCTAGGACACTCAGAGGGCGGCAGCCTGGGCCCTCCTGGGGAGCTAACGGTTTTCAGGAGCAATTTGGAAATGAGTCCCACAAATGGCCAAAACAAAACATAACCTCTCCAGGCCCCCTGTGTCCCGAGCGCTCAGTCAGAGAGAGCTCAAAGGGGCTTAATGAATTATTATGTCCACATTTCTTGCTGATAAATGACAGTCTCATGCTCCATTACCAAATGCTGGTTGTAGTATTTAATCAAAGTCTAGTTTCATGCACCAGTTGGTTTTGGAAATAATATTTACAGGTCTGGAATGTCTTCAACCTTCAAGCATATGGCCGAAGAGAATCACTGTTTTGTCGCTACTGGTCACGAATACAGGAGTGAATTAAAGAAGCTTTGAAGTTCATTGTTGCCTCCTCAATGCCAATACTGTACTGGATGTCAGCAATGCCAGGATGAACACAAACTACTTCTTTCATACACAGGACCCATCCGCAGGTCCAAACTTCTGCCAACTGGTGCTCTAACCTCTCCCAAATCCAGTTCATCATCCAACCCCAGCAGTTTAAGTCCTGCCTCCTCCAGGGAGCCCTCTGTGCCCACCCACCCCCAGGGAACTCCTCCCCTCCTAAGCTCCCCTTGCTGTCTGCCCACCAAACAGGCTTACGTACTTTTCTGCACCATGGTGCACGTAACCCCGAAGTGCAAGAAGAATGCGGACAATGGACTGTGGGCTCCCCTGAGACACAGGTTTATTTCTTATCCTCCCTCTCCACCTCTCCTCATGCTGGACACCTACTGGTGTTAGTGCAAGTCCACTTGACCGGACGGAATTGAATTTACAGCCTCTGGACCCTGCACACAAAGTGAGTTTAAGAGGGATATAATTCTATAATAAATCACTCTCCGAATTTTGTTCTTTTCCCTGTGCTCCCTATTTCAGTGACTACGCCAAGCCAGACACCTGGAAGTCATCTGTGGGTCCTCCCTCTGCCTCTTTGAATTATCCATTCATTTATTCATTCATTCACCCATTCATTCATTCTTCCATTCCTTCAACAATAAAAACAAATGTATTATTTGCTTACTCATTGCCAGGCTTGTGCTTGGGGCTGGAGACAAATTGTGGTGAATCAGCCGGAAATGCTCAAGTGGAGATTTTACCTTCTAAAGAGTTGTTCAAATAGTTTTTCTCCTCTACATTCCCCAAGGCCACTGCCTTGGTCTGGGGCTCTACATCCCTAATAGACTTCTGATCGGTCCTCTGCCTCCAGCCTTCTGCACCTCCACAGCATCATTCATCAGACCCGGTCAAGTTTTGAGACCATGGAAACAGGAGTAGGGTAGGGAGGAGAATACCCGAGTGGGGGTTCAGATGGCTGGCTTCTAATTCCCCGTGTGAAGTGGGTAAGTCTTTCCCTTCTCTAAGCTTCGAGTCCATAAAATGTCAAGTAGGCTAATAGTCTGCACCTTAGTGTGAGTCTACCTTGGAGGCAGATCTGTTAGAAATAATAGGAATGGTTTACTGCACGGGCCAAGCACATCATTACACCTGTTATTAACTCCCAGCATTAGGGGTGGACCATTCCTCTCAGTCCTATTCCCATTCTGCAGGATGGAAACGGGCTCAGAGAAGTTCAGTGGCTTTCCCCAGGTCATACAGTTCTAGGTCACGTAACTGGGATTCCATACACAGGACTAATTGACCCCAGAGCCCCAGATCTTAACCTTGACATTTTACGAGCTCTCTCAGTCTGAAAGGGTGTACTTATTATGACCAAAGGCTTCATCTGTGGCTCTGAGTGAGTGGGGCTTGAGAGTCATGACTCAGTTTCCCCTAAATAGAGACTAGAGATATCCTGTCTTGGGAAGTAATCAATCATACTTAAATCTATGACTTGTCAAAGTGTTTTCAGATTCTTCCTCATAAGTGAAAGATGCGAAAGCCCTGGGAAGTGATTACATGATAAAGGCAATAAAACAGCCTTAAGGTGAGCATAGCCCTTGGATTTTGCCAAGGGCACCAGGTGCCAAGGGTATTACTGCAGACGGGGGCACGCTGGGGAAATGAGTCTGCTTCCTCTCAAGGCTGGAGAATGGCGCAGAAAGAATCAATCAGGAGGGAAAGGGCCAGGTTCCCGTCTCCCAGAATTGCCTTTAGGCCCCTCCCCTCAAAGCAGTCCTGGTTGCTCCCCGCCACCCCCGGCCGCTTCCTCTCTCATTAGGATTTCTCTGACAACCCCAAGGATTTACAACGTGAAATGTTTCCATTTCCCTGACACGATGTCTCCGCTTCAAAGCACCCGCGCCTGCCCTCCGGAGCCTGGGATGGAGGTGATTTTGAGAGGGAGACAAATGAATCAAGGGGCTGACACCCATCCCTTTCTTTTTTCCCCCATAATACATCTGTTTATTATTGAACGGGGGCTCGCGTGGTTCCGTGATGAATTGTCTTCTCTCCGTAGCCATGTCCCCAGACGGCTCGGCAGGCCGAAGTGTCTTCCAGGAGCATCTGCTTTTGATCTCTCTGGTCCTTTTAAATCTCGGGTTAAAATCTTTAGCCTGACGGGTATGAAAGGCAGCTTCTAGTGGTAACGGAGCCTTAAAACTCCAGGGGAGGACCATCTGGGTTCTGGGTTCTCTCCAGAGAGAGCTCCAGAGGACGCCCTCCTCCATCAGGCTGGAAGTGAGCAAGGGAGAAAGCCCCCACTCTGGGTCTGAAGGTGTGGTTCTCATCTGCAGGCACCATGCCCCTTGGGACCTTGGGAGGACAGTGGGGCTCAGGCTGCTCCCCCAGCAGGGCTAGGTGCTGCCTGGGGAGGGGCTGGGCCTGATCCCCCCATCTCCTCTGAAATGCGGTTTCTTTAAAAAATTTGTTCTTGACCACCTCCAAACTGGGTGTGGCAGGGATTACCACCCACCCACCAGACCCCTGTCCCCTTCTGCCTTGTACCCAGATTGACTGTCTTTCCAGCCTCCCTTGCAGGTGGCCAAGGCCATGTGACTGACTCTGCTCAGTGGAATTGGAGGCTACTTGCAAGCATACATGGCCCTGAAGCCGTCCCCTGTGTGACTGCCATCATCCCTTCCCACAAATGCTGCCTGGCTGTCCTCGCCTAGGTCCCCTGAATCTGTCCTGGGCCAGACAAAAGTACCCATGACGGGGCTGTGAAGCCACCAAAATGTGGGGTTTTTTGTCACACCATTAGCGTTGCCCTAGATATGGTCCCTGTGCTAACCCCGCCCCCTAGCCCCTCCTGTTCCTGCTTGTGCTCAGCACCCCGACACCATTTCATTCTCTGGGGGAATCTGCATGCTGTCTCTCCCAGTAGACAGCGTCCCACCTGAGGCTGAAGACTATCACAGCAAAAGCCAGGGCACAGCTGTAGGCGACGGCCAGGTGATGGTACCCTTCTGAGACCCAGCATGCTCCTCAGTATGGGAGGGGACAGACATGTCAGTGGAAGCTGCCTGGAATGTGAAACCAGGGGCCCTGGTTTAGAGCCCAGCCCTGCTGTGCAGGAGCTGAGGGTCCCCCGTCATTGCACGTCACCTCTCACCTCTCTTTAAGCCTTGGTTTTCCTTATCTGTTCACTGGGAACAGCCGGTATCCTCACATCCTGGGGTTTGGGGGAGAATGAAGGATGGAGTGTGTGGGGCTGCCCAGTGCAGTGTGTGGCTTGTGGGCGCTCAGCCACATCAGCAGTAGGTACCGAATCTTAGAAAGTCAAGGGCAGGTGGAACCTTACGGTGTTAATACTGACCCGGGCCGGTGTGAGTTCTCCCATAACAAATGTGCAGGAGGTGAGGCAGATATCACCAGCAGATGGTCAAAATAAGACCCAGAGAGGTTCGGCTATGAGGTCAGGATCCAGAGCTGCTGAGAATCAGTGACTGATGTTAGGCTGGAGAATTACTATGGACAGCTCTGGAATCCTGGACTGGAGATGCCTCCACCTCAACGTAACTTCCCCGGCCCCCGAAGCAGGGTCCCTAGAGCCAGGCAGTATCCTGACACTTGATCAGCTGGGCAACCTCGGGCACAACCTTTATCCTCTCTGAGGCTCAAACACAGGGGAGACAACATTCATGGCTTACACATTCATGTTATTAAATGGGCTGAAATGTGTGCATGTGCGTAGCGCACACTCTGATCTGGAGGCGGCCCGTTGTAATTCAGTGATTAGCTCTTTCTGTTCCCTGAGCTTTTTACTGCTTGGGTGGCACTGTCTACGCCCTGTTGAATGGCTCTGTCTGAGTCTCCTTTCCTGGTCTGTAGGAGACGCCCCTCCCACCCCTCAGCCCGCTGCAGTCCTCAAAGCGCAATGACACTCTTGTCTGTGAACCGCGTGATACCTATGTTAGTTAATGATGATAACTAGCTATGATAACTAATGATGATAACTAGCTAGGTTAGTAGCAATGATAATACCAGTAGCTATGGCTGCAAACCATAGAAGTCACGCAGTGGAGCTGGGTGACAGAGTCAGAAGTCGGGGCCACTCCAGGGGCAGTGGTTGCTTGGGATGGACTGGCAGGGAGTGCGACAGGGGTGAGGTGCTGAGAGTCCCAGAAGTGGCAGCAGCAGTGGTCGGTATGCTGTGAGTGGCAGTGCCAGCCATGATGGCACAGGGGTGATGGCAGTGGCCATGGAAGTGGCAGTTACACTAGGAGTGGAATCGGTGATAGGCTGGTGGCAGAAGAGGTGACAGAGGTGGTTGCTGTGCACCAGCGCCCCACCCCAACCTGCTCTCCCAGGATGCGCTCCTGTGGTGCTGTGCCCCGCCCCTGCCCCGAGGTCAACATCGCACAGTGGGAGCAGGTGGTGGGAAAGCAGTCCTTCAGGCTCCTGCTGCCCAGGGCGCCCAGGTGTCCCCGGGGCACTGGGCACCCAGAGTTGTGCCAAAGGATCTATGGGCCTGACTCTCCAGGCCAAACACCTCCTCAAATGCTCACTTAAAAGGGGCTCCCTCTGGGAGGAAGTACATTGAGATGTTCTTGCCTCCATTGTCCCTGAACACTCATGATCATTCAATAAATACTCACTGGGGAGCTACGGTCCCCAGTGCTACTTTAAAAGGCTATGGTCCGGCCAGGAATCTCACGTGCACCTTTGTTCCAGGAAGGGGGAGGGGGTGCTATGCTAGGGACGCTTATGTGGCTGCCCTCAATATTCTTAGAGTCTGGTATGCAACAGACATTCGGTGGCTGGATTTCTTTCATCCAACCATGAAGAGGCTTAGGGTGTAGTGGTTAAGAGCCACTGTTCAGTCCCAGTCTTGGCTCTGTATGACAGTGGGCAAGTTTCTTAATCTCTGCCTCAGTTTCTTCAACTGCAAAATGGGGATAGTAATACTTCCTATTGTACAGGCTTGTCATGAGGACTAAATTAATTCTTATCACAAGTATTTAGAATAGTTGTCAGTGCACACAGTAATGCTATAGAAGTGTTAACTATGAAAATGTGCCAGGGGACCATGCCGGGGCACTGGTCACACAGCAGTGAGGAAAACCAAGTCCCAGTTCTCCTGGAATTAGGATTTTGGTGGGAGAGCACATGATGAACATGTGCGTCAGGTAGTAAAAGACACCATGGGCAATAAGACAGGGTGTGGAGATAAGACAGTACTGGGGGCTGCTGTGCAGGTGAGGAAGGATGCGGGCATTTGAACAGAAGCCTGAGATAAATGAAGTGTAAGCCATGTGGCCAGTTGGGGAAAATATGTTCTGGGTGGAGGGAGAGGCAAGTACAAACGTCCTGAGGCAGGAATATGCTTTGTGTGCTCAAGGAGGAGCAGGAGCAGTGTGGCTAGAGCGTGGGGCAGAAGCGGTCAGCAGCAGGAGATGAGGCAGTCGGGGTCAGATGAGGCAGAAGCTCTCAGACCACAGCAAGGATACGGCTTCTGTGAGGAGCAAAATCGGAGGCCGCGGAGAGTTGTGAACAAAGCAGCATGAATTGATCAGAGGTAATGTTCTGAAGGATCGCTCTGGCTGCTGTGTGAAGCACAGACCCTGGGGCTGGGCGAAAGGCAATGGGAGGGGACGTTTAGGAGACTAGTTAGTGCTTGGACCGTGATGGTGGCTGGCCCAACCACACTAAGCAGGAGAGGCAGGGAGAAGCCCGGGGGTCCTAGACATATTCAGAACTTGGGCCAGACAGAATCTGCCGGCGGGTGCAGGATGTGAGGGAAAGGACCCGAAGACTTGGGGCCAGAGCAACCAGAAGGATGGGTGGCCACCTGCTGATGTGAGGAGCCTCCTGTCTGAAGGTGAAGTCTGAGGTGTGTATTTGCCATCCAAGGCAGGTTCTAGCAAGTAGATGGGTATGTGAATCCAGGGAGCCTGTATGAAGGGTGAGTTTGGGCTGAAGACGGACGTGTAGACCGCCTGGGTGCAGAACAGGAATGGGAACAAGAGTAGGAAGGGCTGAGGACTGAGCCCCAGGACCCTCCAAAGTTTAGAGTCGAGGAGATGAGCAGGAACCAGCAAAGGAGACAGAAAGCACATCCAGGGACGTGGGACGAGAGCCAAGAGCGGGTGACGTTCAAAAGGCAGTGTTTCAGGAAGGCAGGCGTGCCAATAGGCTGAGGAGGGTAAGGACCACTGGCTTCATCAGTGCGTGTGAAGGGCAGGAGGTGATAACGGGGGCGGGGGGGGGGGCATCACATAATCTGCAGGAAGCCGCTGCCACCGCCATCGGCACACAGGCCAGCCCGGCGGCTCCTGGAAGGCCAGTGCAGTGATACGGCGGAAGGAACCCGGTCTCCAGTTTTAGGGCCCTGGGAAGGGCAGTCTGACATGCAAAGCTTTTAAAATTTTATGAGGGCATCGAGACGAATAGGAAAGGGGAAAGAGATAAACTGGCGGGGACTGATTTATGCTCACTGTGGAATTACATAAAAGGTTCTGGGCACCCTGCAAAAGGCACCGTGAGGTCCGCGGCGGGGCAGGGGGAGGGGGGACCCCATGGAGTCCACAACGGAGGGGGATCAGGACAGCTGGCTCCGCAGCTGGTGGCCATCCCTCACCCCCCATGGCTACCAAGCCCAGTGGGTACAGTTACTGACTTCTTTATTCTTTTCTGTTCCACGACTGGATCCAGTTGATTACATATATAATTTTCAAATACCTAAAGATAAAAGATTTGTTCTCTGGGAGTTGTCCTCCTGGGTTTCCCGGGGACAGAGTGCTTTCCCAGATTATAGTTAAGAGTGACTGTAAGCCCCTTGAGGGGAGCACCCGTGTTGAGCTTGTCACTGCATACACTATGCAAAAAAGGCACTGGATGCATAGTTGTTGAATAAACGGGCCGTTGCTGCCTCCCAGGGCTGCTCTAGGGACTAGAGGAGAAAAGATGAGAGGAAGTCCCCTGTCCATAGCGTCCAGGGCCCACAGCGTCCAGGGCCCACAGCGGCCAGGGGCCTACAGCGTCCAGGGGCCCACAGCATCCAGGGGCCCACAGCGGCCAGGGGCCCACAGCGTCCAGGGACCCACAGCGTCCAGGGCCCACAGCGTCCGGGGGCCCACAGCGTCCAGGGGCCCACAGCGGCCAGGGGCCCACAGCGTCCAGGGGCCCACAGCGCCCGGGGGCCCACAGCGTCCAGGGGCCCACAGCGTCCAGGGCCCACAGCGTCCAGGGGCCCACAGCAGCCAGGGGCCCACAGCGGCCAGGGGCCCACAGCGTCCGGGGGCCCACAGCGCCCGGGGGCCCACAGCGTCCGGGGGCCCACAGCGCCCGGGGGCCCACAGCGGCCGGGGGCCCACAGCGGCCGGGGCCCACAGCGGCCAGGGGCCCACAGCAGCCAGGGCCCACAGTGGTGAGGGCAGACGCCCGGCAGGCCGTGAGCTGCCTGGGTTCCTCAGGAGGGGGTAACTTGTGGATTCTGTAAGGGCGGCCTTAGGCTCTGGCTTTGGTGATGGGTTCCTGAAAGTGGTTTTCGGGAGACCATGACCCTCCAGGCACAGCGCTGCCTTCACCATCAAGGACAGTCTCTCATACCCCAGCCATCACAAATACCCCTCTCTGGATGCACTCTCAGAATTAATTACGCTCCTCCTTCAACCCGCTTATATTCTTAGCCTTTATTCATTAAATCATTCACTCACTCATATTCTTTCTTTTCTTCAAAAATTAAAATAATATGGGGCACCTAGGTGCCTCAGTTGGTTAAGTGTCCAACTTCGGCTCAGGTCATATTCTCACGGTTCATGAGTCTGAGCCCTGCATTGGGCTCTGTGCTCTCAGCACAGAGCTTGCTTTGGATTCTCTGTCCCCCCCCTCTCTCTTTGCCCCTCTTCTGCTCATACTCGTTTGCTTTCTCTCTCTCTCTCTCTCAAAATAAACATTTAAAAACTTAAAAGAACATTTAAAACATTAAAAAACTTTTTACCTTTAAAAGTAATAATTCAAATAATTTTAGGAGTCCTCAGTATCTGTGGGGGCTGTTTCATGCTCCAGGGACAGAGCAGCAAGCAGTGTCGGTGAGGGTACAGAGCCAGAATGCCAGAGATTCTAGAAGTGAGAGCAAACTGCTGGCTTCACACCCTGGCTCACACTTCGTCCTGTGGTCTTGGGCAGGTGACTTAAAGTCTCTGCCTCCATTTCCATATCTGTGTCATGGAGAGAGAATGGCACAGCCCCTCTGGGTTTAAGGGGATAAACCGCATCAATCACATAAGGCGCTTGGGACAGCGCCTGCCACACAGTGGGGCTCAGTGAGCGCCGGCCATTCTCCTAGCAGGGAGCGCGACATGTTTCCTCTGATCTCACAGAGCTTCCTTTCCAGGGCACACAGACAACAAGCACATTGATCCGAGCTACATGATGCCACGTAGCAACAAGTGCCACCAAGAACGGGGGGGGGGGGGGGACAAAGGAAGACAAGGTGACCAGCGTGTGCTACTGGAGACAGGGTGGTCGGGGAGGCTGTGTGGGAAACGAGGCTCCAGGCAGAGGCCCGGTGCTGGCCCCGGGAGCCGCCCACAGGCGGAAGCAAGCCCTTCTGTCGTCTCCTCTGCCTTCCTTTCCTCCAGCTCGGCCGAGCACTGGTGTGGACGGCTGGGATACCGGAACGCCGTCACCCTCGCCCACCTGGTCCTCCTGCGTTGCCGTCCTGTGGCTCCCACCCCTGCCCTCGTCCTCCCCAAGCCTGGGCCCTTGGGCTTCTGCTCGGCCTTATTTTTCCCATCTGTGAGCCGAGGGGGCTGCATCCTGGCAGCGTGAGGACGCGTGGGTCTGTGATCTCTGGGGTGGTCCTGGCAGCAGGCACAGAATGACTCTGGAGCACAATTAGTGGATTCCATGAAGAGCATGTCACTTGCAATGGTCCTTGCACACAGGCCCTGGCACAGGATGAAGCCACATCACCTGGCAAACTTCACATGTGGGAGAAAGGCTCTCGGGACACACGGCACCAGGAAAAGCCTCGAGGTCAAAGAGCGTGGGGGACCGGCTGGCTGGTTGCTTATGGTTTTGCTACAGGTATTTTCTGAGCATCTGACCTAAGAATGCCAGGGCTCAGAGGGTGTCTCTGTCACATCTCCAGCAGGGGAGGCAGGACTCCGAGGTCTTGACCTTGAATCCCAGCCCCACCTTACATTCAGTGTGAACCACTGGGAGCCACTTCTCCTTTTTGGGCCTCAGTGTGCCTATCTGAAAAACGGGAACAATTATCCCTGTTCATCCTGCCTCGGGGAGCAGAGGGCTAGCCAATAGCAACAATAAGAGTGATCCTGCCCATTCACATCTGCCACAAGTGTGACAGCCCATGTACACTTCAAAGGCCATCTGGACCAGATGCACATTACTACATAAAATGACCCTGGGGTCAGAGGGCCCAGTCAGATCCAGCCTTACCATCTGCCAGCTGCATGTTCTCGCATGGGTCACATCTTATCTCCGAGTCTGAATTTTAGCATCTGTGGCACAGGCTCTTGGGGCTGCTGTAAACATGAACTGAAATGCGTGGGAAGCACTTCTTCATGACCTACAAAGTGCCTCGTGCGTGTTAGCAGCAATTATTACTATAGCAGGAGATCATCTGACATAATTGACAACAGCGGTGTAAGAGGTCTGTTCCATTCATCATGGGGTGCTGGGACCCCGGGGCTCTCCCACTGCGGCCCAGTGCCGGTGGGATGAGGGAAATTCCCTCATCTGGGGATGAGGCTGGCAGGGGGCGGCGGGGGTGGGGGGTGGTGGCACTGGGTATATCTGAAGTGCTGTGTCATGCTGGCTTTGCATGAGACATGTGGCCAGGCAGCACTGTAGGCATGAAGAAGGGGCACTGAGGCATGCCAGCCGTGGGCACAGCCACAGGCAAGCAGCATCTCCAGGAGGGGCATGAGGGATGCAGAGACTTAGAAAAAGGAGCACGTCTTTCTACTTGACCAGCCTATTCTTCTTGGTACCCGCTATAAGGGGACCGTGCGAGTGATGCAGAGGGAGGTCTCATCTGCCCTCCTTTGGGTTCCTCCCAGACGGACCCCGAGGGAAGAACTCAAGCAGCTAATCTAGAATGTGATCCCAGGAACGACGGCAGAGGAGTGAAGAATTGAGGCAAGGGGAGGGAAGAGCCAATAGAGGGTCTGTTCTGAACAGATACCTAAGAGTGCATCTTGAAGGGACAGCCAGATGCCCCCAGAGCCTTCAGGACAAAACCAGCTCGGGTGGCCCTCATCCCACCCCAGGGAGGGAGATCTGACATTCTCCAGGGAACCCCCGGGAGAGGAGCACTGGCGTGCCAGAGGACAATCCTCATCAGGACTAGAGCCCCACGCCCAGGCACGGAGGACGAGCTCAGGGAGAGCGGATGGTCTCACGTGGTCCACTCACCCCACCTCAGCTCGGAGCCCCAGCCCCACACCCGCTTCTCACGGAAGCGCCCGTGAAGCACAGCCTGTATCTGGCCGCCCCGTGTGGGCGCCGCAGCAAGCTGTGGATAGCTCTGCCGAGCAGAAGGAAGCATGCACGTTTCCAAGTTCAACAACCCTGCTGCCTGGCAGCGGGTGCCCTGGGACTGCCCGGCCCTGGACCCCACTGCCCCTTCCCGCCACGGACAGAGAAAGGCTCCTTGTTGAGCAGAGGAGCCGGTACGGCCGCCTCTAGGTCTCGCCCCCTCAAGGCCCAGGTGTTGTGCTCGGCAGCAACCCAGAGGTGTCCTGGCACCCGCCTCACTCAGGTTTTGTCACCCCGTCCATCACCCTGGCTTGGCTGCAGAGCCCACGGTGGCAGAGGAGGCTTTCACTGCTCATGTATCTTCAGCATTCCTCTCTGGGGAGGCCACATAAAAGTCGCATGTCATGACGGTAGCCCTGGGGTCATCCTCTCTCAGCCTGCCACTGAGGCGGGGGTGGCAGGAGTGGTGCTGGAAGAGAACCCAGGCTCCCCCCCCTTCCAGCCCTGCCCTGTGGTACCAGGGTCTGCCTTTCTCTCGGGCCCGCTCATGTTCCCCGTCACGGGGACAGGCCCTGCCAGAGGAGAGGGAAAGCTATGTGGTATTTTGGCCCCAGGCGTCAGGATCCACCCCAGCAGTGGCGGTGGGAGCACAGCACACATTGTGATCTCCAGTCCCAAACCATAGGCTGTCCCTGCATCTGTCAAGTGCGACCCCTCCTGGACCACTGCCTGCCCTCGAAACAAGCTATCTTTATGAAATAAAATGACTGCTCTTAATATATTAAAATAACACCTCCCCAGGAAGGACCTTGCGTCAGGGCTGCCGCACAAAGGGACATTCACAGGCTGGCAGAGGGAAGCCGGTGGAGGCTTGGCCTAGGGCCCAGAGGAGAGAGAAGATGGGGAGCCCGGGGGCTCTGGGGTTACAGACAGGAGGGCGGGTTAAGGGGAGGCAGCGTGGGCTGTGAGGCTCAAGGCTAACAAGGAAACTCTGGGCTCAAGCAGGCAGGACAGCCCATTCCAGCTGACGGGGTGGGCCAGGGCTCCCTCCAGCCGAGGCTATTTCTCACCCGCTTCCTAACGCCATGGTCCATACTGCCTAAACCACCTCCTGGACTGCAACAGGGACCCTGGCAAGGAGATGGGGACAGCCGAGTTCTCAGATGCCAGGATTGGCTTCCCAAAGATGCTTCAGCAAGAGTGGGCACCGAGGCCCAGCCTGGGGTCCACAGGGATCGGGGGGGCCCGGGCAGCTCAGGCTGGCCAGCCTGTCTGCGTCCTGCGTGTAGGCTGGGCCTGCCACCTCTGAGGCGCCGCCCCCCCTCAGCCTGGACAATGTGGTTCTAGATTCGCATCGACCTGGGTTCTGAGCCTGGAGCTCAATACTGCCTCTTCTTAGGCAAGAAATTCCACTTTCCTTGGCATCAATTTCCCCTTCTGAAAAGCGGGGATCAAGGCGATGCATTTGAAAGATGTGTCATGACAGTTAAACAAGAGAGTGCCAGTAAAAGCAGCACGTGCAGTAGGCACTCATGCTGGTTTTTGTCTCTAACATCTCCCCAACCCCCCCAACCCCCCCCCCCACCGCGTATCAGGATTTTCAAATAAGCTGAGGTAGCAAACTCAGCTCCCTCCCAGAGCTCCCAGCCTGGAGCTAGTTACAAAGGCTGAAAAGAACATTTAAAAGAGATGAGCACTGGGTGTTATATGTAAACCAACTTGACAATAAACTATTGTTTATTAAGGGAAAAAAGATATGAAATATAAATATAATAAATATTGCATATATACACACATATAAGATCACTACAAACAGAGGAGGAAGTCACTAAGTAAAGTTTCTCAGGCATCAGAGTAGGTATCATATATTAATTCAGCAAATACATACTGAACCCCTACTAAGTGCTGAGCGCTGTTCCAGGTATTAATTCAGCAAATACATACTGAACCCCTACTATGTGCTGAGCGCTGTTCTGGGTATTGGGATAGTCAGCATACAACAGACCCGAATCCCTGCTCTCCTGGATCTTACCGTCTATCATGTGCCCGGGGGTGAGACAGGCAGTAAACGAGAGACAAAGTCAACTATGTACCCTGTTTGGGTGGGGGGTGGGGGTGGGGAGGTACCATGGAAAAAGGGAAAAGTGGAGGATGGGGGAGTGGAGCACTAGGGGTGAGATTTAAATACAGTGCTCCTTGAGGTGACATTTGAGCGATGAGGCCACGCCCCTTTTTGAGGGTAGGAGTAGCCAGAGCAAGGGCCCTAAAGCAAGAGGGCGGGGGGTGGGGGGTGGGGGATGATCAGAGATAGAGAGCAATGGGGCAGCTCAGCACTTGAGCCTGCAGGCCACTGGGCAGCCATTTCTTAAACCATCAAAGAGAAGCAATCTGCAGAATGGCCCTTGATGGATGAGGAGGGGGTACACTGAGCCAGGAAGCAGGGCGGCTCCAAGGTGTGTCCAAAGAATAGACTCTCTCGCAGGTGGAGTCCCGCAGAGGGAGGCTGTCAAGACAGAAGGTTGGCTTTCTTTTAAAGCTTGTTTATTTATTTTGGGAGAGAGAGAGAAAGCACGAGTTGGGGAGGGGCAGAGAGAGAGGGAAAGAGAATCCTAAGCGAGCTCTGCACTGTCAGCCCAGGAGCTCGACGTGGGGCTCGAACCCATAAACAGTGAAATCATGACCCAAGCCAAAGTCAGATACTTAACTGACTAAGCCACCCAGGCGCCCCTCATGACAGAAGGTTTTTGATGTAAGTTTTGGCAAACCAGCAAACTGCATCCGAGGAAGAAATAGCTCATCTTTTAGGCAAAGTGGGCCCACCATATCACATCCTATATCCACTGCTTTTCTTCCCACATACCCTCCTGCCCTCATCTCCTTCACAGGATTCTTGGTAAGGGTTAAATAACCTTGCCAAGATGCCTTGCAAACCACAGCATCCTATACAAATACAAGTTTTAGATGTTGATCTGACACAAGAAAAAATAAGTGAAATTTACTTTTATCCTATAGGGTTTTCCTTCAGTATCTATACTGCTCCAATTCGCTGTTAATCCTAACGCCGCCACCCGGTCATGTTGGCACATAGTACATGCTTAGGACCTTGTTGGTTGAATGAATGAATGAGCCAATGAGAGAAAGAGAATCCATATATGAAAGCATGCAGCCCCCAGCTCGACAGGTAGTGCTGGGGAGGGCTGTGGAAGAGGCAATTTGTCAGTCGGGGCTCTGACAGTGCCGGAGCCCTGAGCCCTAACACAGACTGGAGAAACAGCCACCACCTTCCCCCATCCCAACCCCTGAGTCCAGGCTGCTCTGGCTCTCCTTCTGATAAAAGTCACTACACTCTCACCTAGCAGGTGTCCTTAGAATGCTACGGATGTGTGAGTAGACCTGTCTGAGACTGCAGTCTCACTGACCTCAGTAGAGCAGAGGTTTGCCCTGGAGGCAGAGAAAGAAACAAAGAGGAGAGACCCAAGGAGCAGAGGCCCAGCTCAGCTTCAGACGGGAGTCAGGGAGTTACATGCAGTGCAGTCAGGGTTTGGTAGGCGCTCTGCATCCTCAAGGGGACTGAGCAAGCCAGAAAGAACCTTAGCCCTCACCCCCTTACTGGCTGTTCTAAGGATCCAAAAGGCTCTTAAGAGCCACAGGTCTTCAGGGGCGCCTGTGTGGCTTAGTTGGTTTAGCTTCCGACTTTCGCTTAGGTCATGATCTTTTTGTTCGTGGGTTCGAGCCCCGCTTCTGGTTCTGTGCTGACTGCCAGCTCAGAGCCTGGAGCCTGTTTCAGAGTCTGTGACTCCCTCTCTCTCTGACCTTCCCCTGCTCACGCTGTCTCTCTCTCTCTCTCCTAGAAATAAATAAAAAACATTAAAAAAAAAAAAAAAAAAGAGCCACAGGTCTTCAGTAACCTGACGCGAACCTACACAAGGCTACAAAGAGCCTTGGTCTCTCCCACTTCTGGTGAATATGCATGTTCTGCTGCATAACTATAAGTATATTTCATTACACCTGCTGTTCCCAGCCCCAGCGAGGTGTTAAAAGATAGACGGATAGGCACCATACTTTGGTCTCTGAAATCCACAGAATACTGAATTTTGAGACAGATAAGGGGTTGGGGATCCGTTCTACTCAGCTGCAGACTTCTTTAACTGCTTGTTCACTCACTCATCCGTTCACTTACTCATTCATTGAGCAAGTCTTCACTGCCTTCCCCACTACATTTATCCTTTTGCTGTTGGAGAAGGAAGTTCTCATCATCTGCGTATTCACTGGCAAGCACCCACTTGCTTGATGGGACTTGCATGATGTAACCATGCTGCATGTGCGGCCCCGAGCTGGGCCCAGAGGCGCTCATCTTGCACATCTCCCTGTCGCTGAACTTCTCCCTCTGGGCAATGGTCCTCTGTTTCCATGTGGCCTCCACTCCAGGCTGGGATTCCTATGAGCACAGGGCTGCATCTCCGACTTGGCCCAACAGAGCTTGGCAGGCACACAAGCAAAATCAAGTCGAGTGTCCTCAGGGACCTCTCACAGACCTGGAGAAGGCCCAGGCCCTGCTCTCTAAGGTGCTTGTGCACACTTAGAGAAGCACGTCCCCAGAGTGGGACCAGCAAGACAGGAGGAACCAGACAGTGCTCTGGGCTCAGCTCCTTCCAGTGCTTTGGTCCCCTGAACCAAGGCTGTGCCAAGGTCACCTGAACATCGCCGAGACCCACCCCATAACACAGAGTGCCAGTTACTCTGCTGTCTGGGAAAAGGAAATCTATTCCTGGCATTGTACCTAAATATCTCAGGAGTAGTGAGAAATGCAATTTGCCCTTCCTAACCAAGGAAGGCTTTCTGGAGGAGGTCATAATAGAGCATTTTGAGTAAAGAAAGGATTTTGATAAGCCTTGTGTGTCTGTGCAGCAGTTGGGGTGGTGTGTGTGTCATGTATGTGTGTATGTGCCTAGGGCGGGTAGGTACAATATCCCAAGGGAAGCACCTGGGAATATCACGGGTCCTGGTTGTGGCGTACACGGGTGATGCGGCCCCCAGATCACGCCTCAGTGCAGGACTCCCCCAGCTGCTGGCAGTGCTGTCAGAAAGCAGGCTTCCAGGCAAGTGTCAGCCACAGTCTCCGCGTTCAGGTACTGCCCTTCCTGGAACAGCCCGTGTCTGATGATGGACCAGGGCAGGTGCATAACGGCCCAACCAGCTCTCTCGGACCCAGTCTTCCCCATGAACCAGCTCTCTCAGACCTAGGCTTCCCCACGGACCAGCTCCCTTGGACCTGGGCTTCCCCACGGACCAGCTCCCTCGGACCCGGGCTTCCCCACGGACCAGCTCCCTCGGACCCGGGCTTCCCCATGGACCAGTTCTCTCAGACCTAGGCTTCCCCACGGACCAGCTCCCTTGGACCTGGGCTTGCCCACGGACCAGCTCCTTCAGTCCTGGGCTTCCCCACAGACCAGCTCCCTCGGACCCGGGCTTCCCCACGGACCAGCTCCCTCGGACCCAGGCTTCCCCATGGAAAGCGTTCATGCCTGCATGTCCTCTCTGACCTCAGTTTGCTTCTTCTCCGACCCCTTTCCAGACAGAGATGTTGACCACTAAGGCCTCTGTAATAAACACTGGGCACAAGAAGCCATCTCAGAGGCTGCTTGTTTGCCAGGGACCACAACCTGTGACATCAGGAAGCTCACAAAAGGGTGCATGAGGGGACATTAGACTAAGGAGGCCGGCAAACGCTATCCTGCCTTTCATGTTCCAGGAGCCGGCCAGCCCACAGTGCCCTGTCCAGCAGGCTTCAGGCTCTCAGCAAAGAGCCAGCCTGCTCTCGTGGGAATTCAAGGGGCCGGGGCAAGTGCTGTGCAGTGGTGTGAGCTACGTACCTGCTATCTGGCAGGTGCTGCACACCCATCATTTAGTGAGGTCTTCACCATGACTCTGCTAGTAGGTGTTGTAACTACTGGATGAGCAAACAAACATTTCAGGGGCTCAGCAGCTGCCCCAGTCACACAGCTAGAAACTGGAAGCAAGTCTGACTGCAAAGCCTGTGAATTTCCCCGCAAGAGGCCCCACCCCTCTGGAGAAAAAGCACAGACATCTCTAAGGTCCAACCGTGTTCTGATAACCCAGTTTCCCTCTCTCAATGCTCTGAACATGACTAGGGTCAAGGCTGAGGCTGGGGCTGGGGTCAGGGCTCAGTGCCTGATCTGGCTCTGGGCCCAGGTGTGTGTGGGAGGGGAGGGGGTGTTTGGGCTCCGTCTGAGACCATCTGACCCCATTTTTGTTTCTGTAAGATTAACTAACCATGACCCCACTGGAGCCATCCTGCTCTCTCGTCCCAAATACCATCTTTTAAGAGCAAAAGAAAGCAGAAAGCGGTGGGAGTGAGCACCGAAGATAAGGACACAGATTTAAGGGGTTCTATTGAACCTTTTATCCATCATCAAAACCCTCCATCATTAGGATAGCTGTGCCCGTCTGTCCCATAACATTTACAGACAATCATAAAAGGGAGGGTAATGACTGCAATTACAACTGAAGGGCTGGTTTAATGAATATTAAACAGCTTTGAACATCAAAGTATTGACTGAAGTGGAAACCTAATATCTCTCCTTCCAGCCCCTTCCGCTCCACGAAAGGGCAAGGCAGATGGCCTGGCCTTCTATGGGGTTGTCAGGAACAATTTGCACGAGTCACCAAGGGGCACTTGGAGTGAGCCCTTCTGCCTAGAGGCCGGCCCAACAAATAAAGGGCTCTGCCATTATCTTCTTTGTAGCAGTCAACCAGCAGGGGAGGAGAGTGGCCCCGTCACAGAGGAGACCTGAAGCCCAGGAGAAGCAGACAGGGTGTCCCCTCCCAGGGGAGTCTGCTCAGGTCACACTGGGTGGGCTGGGGGAGACCCCGTGGCTCAGCAGGAGTTAGCAGGGGCCGTGCCTGTTCAGCCTTCTGCCACACCCCCCAGCCCTCCCCGGTCCCTTCCTGGTTCTGTCCACCCACACATCCTCTGCCTGCTGATGGCTTGATCCTCTGCCCTCACTCATTCATTCGGCTGTCTAAACCACACAGCCCCTGTGCTCAGGGAGTTTGCGGTCTATTGGTGGAGATGGAGATACAAACAGGCAGTTGGATGCAGAGGGATAACAATGGAGGCAGATTCACGGGGAAGAGAGGGGAAGTGTGGTTCGGGCCAGAGAAGAGATAGTTAACAAGGCAGGTCTGGGCCCTCCAGGAATCCAAGGTCTAGTTAACGAGCTGGACATATCTGCAGTCTGTGGGACTAGTGTCTGGTGAAATCCAGAAGGCATCTTGGCCAATCAGGGAAGACTTCATCGAGGAGGTGACCCTGGAGCTGAGCACAGAAGAGGGAGAAACCGACGTCTAGGCCAAGGAGGCATGGTCACCTGAGGATCAGGCAGCTCTCTCCCACGCTCAGCCTCCTCATCCCGCTCACCTCCACCACTCCCACTGCTCCCACACACCCTTCGTTTGGCCTGTTCCCCATGTTGCTCTGTGTCTGTTGTTCATGAACTTCCAGACGACTTCACCCAAGCCTCCACAGGCTGCATCCTCCTGTGTTGGCCCCTGCCCAGCCTTCACGGAGAGTTTATGGGCAGGGGTAGGGTGGCGGGCAGGTGCTGTGCTTGCTGCTTTCTCACAGGACCCTCTTAATCCCATAGCCTTGACATTACTGGAAGCTTCTGAGCCTTTCCAGAGGCCAGATTCTCAGCATGCACCTCTCCTGTAACCAGGCATATGGGGCACAGCACAGCTCCTAGAGAAGTTGGGGAATAGATGAGCAGCCTCTGTGTTTGAGTAAACAGAGGTTCAGGGAAGAGCTGACACCCTCCTTCCCACAGGAAGGGGCCCAGAGTCCTTCACACATCACTCAAAGTCCTTTGCAGTCTGACCCCAGTGACCTTGCAGGCTTTCCCCCAATGATCCCCAGCTACTCTGTACGTTAGGTCAGCGCTGGACAATCCAACCTCCTTGGAAGATGGAAATTCTGTAATAAAGTGGTGTTGCGAGCTACACATGGCTGTTAAGTACTTGAAAGGTGGCTAGTGTGACTGAGGAATTGAATTTTAATTCTGTCTAATTTTAACCAATTAAATTTTAATTAGTTCAAATTTAAGTAGCTATATGTGGCTAGTGGCTACCATACTGGAAGGCACAGATCTAGCCACAAATTCATCAGGGTCTTTCACATTCCAGATTTATTTCAGTCTCTGGGTCTTGGTACACATCATTGCCTCTGAGTAAAATGCCATTTCCCTCTTTCTGCCTGTTTTCAAAACACAGCTTGAGATCACCTGCTCCGAGAAGCCTTCCCCAGGCTGAGTGGGATGCCCCTTTCAATTTCCCAGATCCCCCAGGCCTCCTCTGGTCCAGTGGCCACAGTAGTGCCACCTGCTTGTCCAGCTAAGCTTCTAGTCCTACGATGCCTGTTGGAGGGTACACTCTGAGGGTATGTGCATCAGCTCACCTAGGGCTTCTGCACACCTACACCTGGGGCTCTGCACACACCTACACCCAGGGTCTCTGCACACCTACACCCAGGGCTCTGCACACACCTATACCTAGGGCCTCTGCATACCTACACCTGGGCCTCTGCACACCTACACCCAGGGCTCTGCATGCCTACACCCGGGACCTCTGCACACCTACATCTGGGGCCTTTGCAGACTTACACCTTGGGCCTCTGCACACCTACACCTGGGGCTCTGCACACAGCTACACCTGGGCCTCTGCACACCTACACCCAGGTCTCTGCACACCTACACCTGGGACCTCTGCACACCTACATCTGGGGCCTTTGCACACCTACACCTGGGGCCTCTGCAGACATACACCTTGGGCCTCTGCACACCTATACCTGAGGGCTCTGCACACACCTACACCTGGGGCTCTGCACACACCTACACCTGGGCCTCTGCACACCTACACCCAGGGTCTCTGCACACCTACACCTGGACCTCTGCACACCTACACCCGAGGTTCTGCATACCTATACCCGGGACCTCTACACACCTACATCTGGGGCCTTTGCACACCTACACTTGGGGCTCTGCACACATCTACACCTGGGGTCTCTGTACATCTACACCTGGAACCTCTGTACACCTACACCTGGGGCTCTGCACACACCTACACCTGGGGTCTCTGTACACACCTACACCTGGGGTCTCTGTACACACCTACACCTGGGGCCTATACACACCTACACCTGGAGCCTTGGCATATCTACACTTGGGGCCTCTGCACACCTATACCCGGGGTCTCTGCACACCTACACCTGGCACTCTGCGCATGTACACCCAGGGCCTCTGCACATGTACACCTGAGGCCTCTGCACACTTACACCTGGGGCCTCTGCAGACATATACCTCGGGCCTCTGCACACCTACACCTGGGGCTCTGCATACACCTACACCCAGGAACTCTGCACACCTACACCTGGGGCTCTGCACACACCTACACCCGGGGTCTCTGCACACCTACATCTGGGGCCTATACACACCTACACGTGGAGCCTTGGCATATCTACACTTGGGGCCTCTGCACACCTACACCTGGCACTCTGCACATGTACACCCGAAGCCTCTGCACACCTACACCTGGGACCTCTGCACACCTACACCTGGGACCTCTGCACACCTACACCCGGGACATCTGCACACCTATACCCGGGACCTCTGCACACCTACACCCGGGCCTCTGCACACTTACACCTGGGCCTCTGCACACCTACACCCGGGGCCTCTGCACACCTATACCTGGGGCCTCTGCACACCTACACCTGGGGGCTCTGTACACCTATACCTGGGGCTTCTGCACACCTCCTCTCCCCTGTCCCCCAGAGATCCAGCTGTGCCTTTTTTCCTCCCCACCTGAGCCCAAAATCCTTTCAGACTCAGCTGTGAGCTACAGTGCAAGAACAAGGGCTAGGAATCATTTCTCAGGGCAGAAATGAGAAATGAGAAGCTCCTTGGCAGGAGGGAACTGTGTCTGCCTCACCTCTGTGTCCCCAGTGCCCCGTATAGAGCCAGGCATGGAAATGGGGTGAGGATTCTATGTGGAGGGAGCCAGGGAGGGACTGGGAGCTGCCTGGGGTGGAGTCAGGACCCGAGAACCCAAGAAAATAATTAGAAGCTGAAACTCCACTTCCACGGGGCAGTTGGAGCCTGGGAGGGGGAGAGGGTGTATGAAGCTGGTCTGAAGGCAGGTGGGGGGAGCTCCCTCCCCAAATCCCCCAGGGTTCCACATGCCTCCCATTACCATAAATGAGAATGACTGTTAAATCCTGCATTAGTCTAAACACTTAACACCCAGTAAATATTTATTGATCACATGTACCCCTGATTAACCCCTGCTGTGCCAGAGGCGCTGCACCAGGCCGGGCTACAGGACCTGTCTGCCTCCTTGAGTTAGTGGCTTTCCCTTACCCGCAGTCACTGAACATGCCCTCTGGGCCTCAGAGCTCCTTCAAAAGTTCACTTTCAGGGGAGGAGAGAGATGGATACCTTCCCCCAAAACCCAACTTGAGCATAAAATGGCACGAGGCATGCAGAAGAAGCTGTAACAGGGAACTGGAGGGAGGCCGATGTTTGCAGCAAGGAAATGAAGGAAGCCTTCCTGGAAGAGGAGGGAAGGATGTGGTAATGGGTCAGGATCAGGAAGGCCATTAAAAGGGATGAGAGCACGGTGACCAAAGGTTAGGATGGGGGAAGCACAGGCTGCGGGGAGAGCAGCGAGGAGTGTATGATGCGCAGGGGGCGGGAAGGAGGCCGGAGGAAATGAAGGTAGGACTGTCTCTCACGGTCCACATTCAGAACACCAGGCAGAGCTTAGATTTTATTGTGTAGGTGAAGACATCTATGCTGTGAGTCCTTCCCCATCTCAGGCAAACTCCTCTTGGAGCAAATCCCCAGTTCTTGCAGGAAACTACGTTACTGTGGTTACAGCAGTAGAGCCAGAAAACGCTGCCACAAGAAAGGGCCTCTAACCAAGTGACTAGGATCCCAGCACCCTCAGTCTTTATCCATGTCTCATCTCCATAGGGTGACCATGTGCTCCTGAAGAGGAGACTGTGTCGCCACCTCTCTCTTCCAGCGCAGCCTGGCACAGCAAGGGAGGAGCCTACCGGAAAGCCAAGCCCACCACAGCCCAGCGAAGGCATCCCTGCCCTTCCCTCTGCCGGAGTGCCTCCAGACAACTCCCCATCGCACCTGCCCCTGTGTCAGAAACCCTGCTATTAGTGCTGCCCTTCCCCTTGAGCTCCGCATTGCCCTCCATATACGATACACTCCGCTTCCAAATATTATCTCTTCCCTCCCCTCTCCCAATACGGCTGCTTCCTAGTGCTACAAATCACCTAAGCTGAACCCAGGAAGCTTCCTGCAGATTAATTAGATTTAGTTCAGCAGAAGTGAGTCAACCTGCTGACGCTGGAGCCTGGGGCTTGAAGGACACACAGACCAAAGGTCGAGCCTGCCCTCAAGGAGCATCTAGTCAAGGGTGAGGGGAGGAGACGGGGGCACAGATAACTGTGGACCTAAGAAGAAATAGACAGTGCCAGATCGGACATTTATGGGGCAAGAAGAGCTTAAAAGATCAAATTATGTGAGGCGACACATGCATAAGAGCTCAGCTCATGCCTGGAGGGTGGTAGGTTCTCCATAAATGGTTGCTGAGTTCAAATGCCACTCTTTCGATTCCTCAAAGGATGATCCACGTCTTGGGGAAAACTTTGGTGGGAGGAGCAAGAAGAACCAAATTCCCAGAGGAGCAGGCCCCTCAGGGCCACTGGCAGCCAGCTGGGGACAGGGAAGGGGTGCTAGCTAGATGTCTGATGGGAAGATGTTTGAAGATTCCCCCAGCGCAGCGCTGCTTGGGCCTGTTTCTGGCGGCGGCTCTCTAGGGAGTGAATGCCTCCCTCCCCATCCCGGACATCAGAAATGAATTAGCACCTTGCATCGCTATGATTCCCCCTGCCACCCACTGGCCCGGCCTCCCATGGCTGTACCTTCCACTTCGGAGGGGGAATCCGCCCTCTCTCATTCTCTAGGGCCAACCCCCACATGTCCCCAGCCCTATCGTTCCATATAAACTCTCATCTTTCTCTTATTCTCTCTTTGCACGTCTATCTCTCCATCTCCCTCTCTCCCTCCCCCCTCCCTCCTTACTAGACCTTTCCCCCTTTCTACCGCCTGTCCAGCCCCCGGTGGGTCTGGTATGTGTGTGTGTGTGTGTGTGTGTGTGTCTGTGTGTGTGTGTGTGTCTGTGTGTGTGTGTGTAGAGCATAGGACACACATATTTGGGAGCGCCATCTTACACACTTGCAACACTACAGTGTCAGAGGGAAAGAGAAGGGGTACGAAAGGAGAGGCTTTAATTCTGGGCAAGGCCTGCCCCCTAATCCTACCTGGTATCTTATGAACCCCCACTCCCCGTGCCTGCACTCTCAGGCCCAGGCACTCCTTACCCGGGGCTTAGAGGCCCTCACAGCACCACTGTGCTAAGAAGAGAGTTAATGACAGCTCAGAGAGAGGCACGGACCTTCCCGAGGCCATGCCACAGGCCCGCGGCAGAGCTGGGGTCAGAAGCCAGGTTTCCTGACTCCCAGCTCCGAGTGCTCCCACTCCAATGCCCCACGTGCAGCACTGAGGCCCCGTGAAAGAAAAACAGTAACAGCGACACCAGTGCGGTGCTTGCCATGCACCGGACATGGGTTTCAGGGCTTTGCACGACTCGTCCAGGAAACTCGTAACTCATTTCACCTTGACGGCAAAGCCCGTGAGGTCGACGCCACTATTCTCTCCATTGCACAGAGGAGGGGCTCCAGACTCGGCGGAGTGAAGGAGCACACCGAAGGTCAGCATCAAGTACGTGGGAGAGCTGGATCTGGCTAGGCCATCGAATGCCCAGCTCCGTGCCCTCCACGATGGAGGTCCTTTCCGAGAATCTAGGAGTTGTGATCGCAGTCAGACACGTACCCTTCCTCCCCTGCTAGCGGTGGAAGGTGGCAGGGCTCCGTTAGCCTCCCCATGGGGATGAGACTGAGCCTCCAAGTCTGGACCTGCGTGGCTGCAGCCCCTCCTGGTAGCAGCCTGGCTGGGGGCTGTCAGCCAGCTGTCAGCCACCCTGCAGGGGAAGTGGGATTTCTCCACGCTGCCCCAGTAGTTCAAAGGAACAGGGGCCCAGAATCTTGGCTAGGATGGCCTGTACTATGACAGGTCTGGGAGCCTTAAAAGCAAAAGACAGCTTAATAATGTAGCAAAGAACGCATAAGTCTCTTGGCCGGGCTCTTGAAGGCAGCCAAGAGCTTGGCAGGGGGTGGGGGGGGTGGGGGCAATCCCTTGCAGTGCTGGTCCCCTCTGGCAACAGGCATGATGTGCCCTCGGAACACACAGTGTTTGCCCAGGGCCAGCCCCTTGCGCAGACAACTGGGGCCTGTCCACCGGAGTAGGCTTGGAGGCCTCCTGCCTGTACAGGACAGGCAGCCATGTGAGCAGCAGCCAGGGCTGGTGTGAGGAGTCTGGCTGTAATAACACACATGTTCCAAGGGAAAGAGTGTGGCTATTCAGGCAGGGGTGCTATAACCCGCAGCAGCTGGGGCTGCAGGGCCCAAGCTGCCTTGGCAAATATACTTTCATGCTTATTGGAAACACTTTCTTTCGTGGTGGGGGATTTGTTCATTAGTTGGCCTGGGCCACGAACACAGCGTTTTACAAGTGAGTGTATGGTCACTGGATTCTGACTTCCAAGCTCTCTTCAGCCACTGAATGAATACAGGGGATCCTTAACCAGGAACAGGCGGGCTAACCTCTCCTGAAGAAAATTCTCTGAGGGGCAACGAGATGGCTCACTTGCTTGAGTGTCCAGCTCTTGATTTTGGCTCAGGTCATGATCTCATGGGTGGGGGACTGAGCCCTGCACCGGCTTCACCCTGAGCACGCAGGCTGCTTGGGATCCTCTCTGTCTCTGTCTCTCTCTTTGCCCTCTCCCTGGCTCACATGTACATATGTTCTCTCTCTTTCTGAAAGGAAAGGAAAGGAGAGGAGAGGAGAGGAGAGGAGAGGAGAGGAGAGGAGAGGAGAGGAAAAAGAAAAGAAAAGAAAAGAAAAAAAAGAAAAGAAAAAAGAAAAGAAAAGAAAAAGGCAAATTCTGAGAATAGAAACTACTATAATTTCAAAAATTATTTGTTGAGCACCATTCCATTCTGTGCCATAGACCTACCAGCCATTCCTCATGTTCCCTCTACCCCTTTCACTTAACAGATAGGAAACTGAGACTCAGACATGAACCAGGGCTAGAAATATGGGGAGAAGCCAGGATCTGAACTTGGTTTGTCTGACTCGTGGGTCTGGTGGCTCTTCCATCACACCCTGGCAAGGAGGGAGAAGCTAGTGGCCCAGCGCATCTCTGCTTCTTCTCTGCCTGAAGGAGGAGGATCCCAGGCACCCAGAGATCCTGAAATGCAGAGGAAGGAGCCCCGTTCCCAAAGCAAGTTGGCAGGAAACCCCTCATGATGTTTTGTTTGACCTTTTTCCCTTCCGTGTAATGACTGACTTAAAGAAATGTGCTTCCGGGATCCTTCTAGCCATAAAGTTAGGTAATTGCAAGATTTAGTGGATACAGCATGGCTTGAACACTCCCTCACCCCCTCCTTCCCCGCCATGAGGCAAATCCAGGTGAGCAGTACTTGGGAGTATGCGTGATAGGAAAAAAGGATTGGTTATTTTTTGGCTTTTTACTCACTCCAAAGTTTCTGAATGTCTTTTCTTTTCTCATTAAAAAGTCATCTTGATCAATGTTCTCTCCTGTGTGCCTGTGGAAATTTGGAAATGATGTGAATGTGCTCTGTGACCACTAGACATGATAGCATGGCTATGTTTTCACCACAGTGAAAAGATGTTCATGATACGTGGTTACCTGAATAAAGGGCAGTCTGTAGAGTGATGATCCCATTTTCATAACTACGCATTCATCTACATGCACATACACTGCGAGAGATATCGATTTGCATGGGGAAATGTCAGGACGGATATTCATCAAATGTTAACGGCGATTATCCCACCAGAAGGTGGAATTCATAAAGATTACATACCCTCTAACAATGCATACCAGTTAGTGTGAGGTTGTTTTTTTTTTTTTTTCTAAGAGAAGAAAATGAGAAAGAGTGATTTGGAATCAGATCACTAATTGGGTGAACTAAGTCACCGAGTCCTCCGAGCATCACCTTCTTCATCTGCAAATAGGGCTCATGCCCCCTACCTGCAGGGTGGAGGCTGTCCTGTTAGATATACTGAGTGCTCAGTCTGTCCTGGCTACTACACTCTGCCTCCTGGCCTCTCCCTGTCTCCCGGTTCCAATCTCTCCCCACCTCTTTGGCTTCTCCCTTCCCCCTCCTTCCTGTCTACAGAGCTCACCTCCCCGCCTCTCTGGCCTTCACCCCGCCCCATGCTCACAAGGGGCCAGCTCAGCACACAAGGGCCCACCAACTTCCCTTCCGGACGGGAGGAGCAGGTGCACTTAGCAGAGCCACAGGACACAAATCCCGGCAGGCAGAGAGGGGCTGAGGTGGGGGAGGTCTTTTCTGACCCCTGTGCCTCATCTCCATCTGCCCCAGTCCTCATCTTCATATCTAGCCTCCTGAGTGCACTATGAGTTGCTCATTATTTTGCCTTCACTCCCACCATATCTTCTGCTGGGTGTGCTCTTAATAATGGACATCTATTAAATACCCACAGATGTGTTAGAATCTGCACTTTAACTGTATGACGTAGGTACTCCTACTATGCCCATTTTACAGATGAGGAAAGTGAGGTTTAGAGAGGTAAGGTCAAAGGGCTAGGAAATAATTCCAATTCATTCTTTGAGACTGACTTCCCAAAAGTGTGACTTCTCAGCAGGCCTTTCCTCACTCCCCAGCCTGGACCAGGGACCTCGCCAATCAGCCCCAGTAGCTCTGTTTGTCCAGGATCGTAGTAATAGTAGCAATTCCTAGCCAGCAAGGCTCTACGGTGGCCAGGGGAAGTAGTGAGTATCCCGTCCCTCCGTGGGTACAAGAACGAGTTAGTAACTCTCAGGGCCTTGCAGGGGGACTGCACATGGGTGATGTACCGTCTCCCTGCTTCCCTGGGGTCTGGGAGGCTTTTTCCTGAAGCCTACACCCCCAGAGCAATAAAACAGGGATTTAGGAAATGTGCAGGCCTGCAGGCCACATTCTCTCCTGAGCTTGTAGCCTCGTTCATAAAACTGAGATAAAAGTATGCCACACCTCGCATGGCACAGCCTGGGCTTTCATCCCTAACATCCATCCTCTCACTTGTTTCAATGGCAGTAAAACCCCTAATTTTTATGGTCACCCAGAAAAGACCCCATTTCCCTCCTCCCTTGCAGTGGTGCGGCACGGTGCGGTGTGGTCAAGGCTCCCAGTTGTGGCTGATGGGATATGACGGCACCGAAGGGTCCAATCCCACGCCTGCCCCCTCCTTGCCTAGGCCCGGAACACTGACGCAGCAGCGCCCAGCGCCCCCGGACGGAAGGCAGTGCCTCGTAAAAGGAGGCTGGGTCCTTCTTGGGGCAGGCATCCGCCCAGCCGGGACTTTTACACGGGAGAAGATAGAGCTGTGCCACCTAAAGCCACTCTACCTTTACGGTGAATCCCTATCCCTTCCAACAGCCTCATGAGGTCATGGTGCTGCCTCAGTGAGACAATGCATGGTAGAGGACACCTTAGCGGGGCTTAACACATGGGCTGCGCTCTGATGGTCAAAGATGAATTTTCTCCATTGGAGTGACCCTTGGAAGTCCCCTCCAGACAGGCCTGGGAGAGACACCCATCAAACAAGTCTCCTCAGAATCTGCTGGTTCACGCTCCAGTTTACTCTCCCAGGCAATCTTAGGGGGGAAAAGGCCAAAGACCCCTCAAGTCATTGAAGCTTCTGGAATCACTTAGCACAATGCACTGTCAATTCTCTACAGGCAAACATCCATTTGACAAACACTAACTGCACGCGGTCACGTCCCCTATAAGGCTCCATGCTCCTGGGAGGGCACCCCTGGCCCCCTCTACCCCTCCCGGAACCACTGCATAATTTGCAGGGCCCAGTGCAGAGTGACAGTATGGAGCCCCACGTTCCTGAATTATTAAGAATTTCAAACCAGTGACCATAGAGCATCAAAACCCTGTGTGGCTCCGTGGGTCTCATGCCATGAAGCTGTCTCCCCGATCCGTGCCTAATCCTCTGCCCTGCATATGGTAGGCAGTCAGTGAGCAAATGTCCGGAGAAGGGACTGGAATCTGTGTGGACCGGGCAACTCTGGTCTCCTCATCAGTGACTGGGCTGGAGGTGGTTTTGTTTTCTTTTCCCCAGCCTCAATTCCTTACACGTCCTGGAGGAGGGGGCTGAGGCAGGCACAGGATTCCGGGGCTAGAGGTCACGCGGAAAACACCCTTCCCTGGATGAGTGAGCATGCATGAGCGAGCAAACAGGCATTTCTGAGCCGTTCTCCTTGCTGCTTGCCACAAGATATAAACTAATCTATTTAGTTAGAAAAACATGGTTTATTGCAATCTAAGTAATTTGTATTTCTTTTTCTACCACAAGATGTAAACTAATCTAGTTAGCTAGAGCAAGTTGGTTTAACTGAATTCAGAGTAATTATCCTCCAAAGCAAAGCGATGTGTGTGTCTTTTTGGTTTGCTTGGCTTTTTTTTTTCCTTGTTCTTTCCTTTCCAGTATTCAAAGGTTGAGACTTATGTGCACTTATGATTAAATAAAACCCAGCCGTCTTTGGGTTTGCCGGGGCCTTGGCCCTTCTGGAGGGTCTCAGCCCCCATCTCCACCACCTGGGATTTCCCGAAAATGTGCTGGAGGTGCCATGGAAAATCCAGTATGTGCTCTGGTGGAAAAACAATTTGTAACAACATTTCCTGGAGCAGTTGGGTTCCAACTTGTGGGGAGAGGATTTACCATACACAGGGAGGGCCGACAGGGCTGCCCAAGGCTGGTGGGGACGGGACACAGGGGCCCATCCGGCCACTCCAGGCTGACAGCCTCCACGGTCGGCCCCTCTGTGCCCAGGGCCCGTGTGACCGGGAAACTCCGTCCTGCCGGGCCCAGGTGTGTGTGGTGGGGGGCGGGCTGCACATCCCCCAGCCATTGCCCTCCCCATGGGGCAGCAGAGAGGATGGGGGTGAGGAGGACCTGTTTGGGGCCACAAAGCTGGGAGGAGGGCAGCTGACCCAGCAGCTAATCCTGGCTGCCCCAGCCAAGGCCAGGCCATGGCCCCCAGCACGCACTCTGAGCAGGTAGCTGGCTAGTCCTAGAGGGGCCGGCAGCTGCTGGCTGTGAGAAAGCCAGACCTCGCTTCGGTTCTTCCCCACCGGGCCCAGCTCCCTCTTCTGACAGCCGGTCTTTCCCTCTGGTCCAGGCCAGCCCTGCAGGTATTTGGGGAAAGCGGCTCCATCCTCCATCACGCCTCTTCTCCATGTCGCCCCTGCTGCCCCCCCCCCAGACCCCAGGCCTCTCTGCTCCACCCCCACCACCTTATCTGGACACACACCCACTCTCTCCTTAGCTCCCACAGGCACTGGGGAGGGCACGGCCTTCTCCCTAACGGGATCCGGCCAGAATAAGCCATTATGGTTCCCAGTGATTTTCCCACCAGAAGAGGGACACTTGGGAGTGACCTAAATGGTAGCATTTTCAATGGTGGAGAGACAGCTACCAGGAACCTTTGGCTCTGGCACATCCAGCTGGAGGCTAACTGGGCGTCTGTTCTGCCCTTCATGCTTGGGTCAGGTGCCCACCTTTCCCCACTTGACTTTGATACATGATGTGGCCACTGTTTGTGTCTCGAGGCCCCAGCAGAGATACAGGATGGGAACTGGGGGCAGCCAGCACCCCACGACCAGGAATCCCTATCTGGGTGTCCAGCACAGTGTGGAGTTCCCACTTCCCTGCTCTCCCTTCCTGTCCCCCTGTCAGGCTGTCCCATCACCTGACTTCCAAAGAGCAGACAGAACACTTCTGATCAGAACGCCGGGAAGGGCGATAAGCAAACAGGTAATGGAATGAGGAGCCAACGGGAGGGACCTACTGTGCTTTTCCACGGGCAAATATCATCTTGTTTAATCTTTGCAGCAGCCCTGATGAGAGGCACTATCACTGCCATTTGGCCCATGAGGAAACTGAGGCACTGGCAGTCAATCTGCTCAAGTTCAGCAAGTGAGACACCTGGCACGGGGACCCCGGCCCCGCCGGTCTCCAGGCTCTGCGTGACACCCACAGCTCCACATGGCCTCCCACTTTGGGCAACTCCTGACCTTCGAGGCTTCCAGATTCCTTGTAGAGTTCCCGTGTTCCCAAACACACCCTGTGGCAGGGCCCGGATAACTGGAAATGGGAGGACATCACCCACCTTTGAGAAAACTTCTGGTTCTTAGCAGGTGTCCCTGTGGGCCGGGCCCACTGTCACAGACGCCTTCTTTCCCAGTCACCTGAGCAAGGGGAGTTCAGGCCCGACCCTCTGAGCACCAGAGCCAATCTGAGAACACAAGCGTGAGGCAGACCCCAGAGCCTCAGGAAGACGCGAGGATCTAACCTGAAGCCTCCTACCACCACCAGCGTTTTTCTTGGGACGTTTGCCCCCCTCACCCCTTCTCTCGGGCTCCCGTCCTGACGACCTGGACAGCTTCTGTTGAGCCTGCCGTGGGGGGAGAGCAGGCCTGCTTGGGCGCCACGTGATGGACTGTTGGAATTAATGAAGGAAGGGGCCCGGAGCCAGCTCGTTTGCCCACGGCAATTTTAGCAGCAGTGTGCAATTGGATAACTGAAATCAGGGGTGAGTGCTGGCACGCAAGGAGCCTGCTTCCAGTACAAACACAGGAGACCGCTCCAGCACCCACCGGCCTCCGTCCCTCCGGTGCCAAACCTTCCGGAGTGTCTGGACCCAGCCCCCTCCATGGAGAGAAAGTGCCCGTGCATCGGCACTGCTGAGGAAGCTGAGTCACCGGAATCTGAGACTGGCCGCGGTGGGAGCACGGAGTTACACTTCCAGCAGGAGCCGCGGGGCAGCCAGCTTGCGGGGACCCTTCACGTGTTCAGCCAGTGGGCACCGGCTGCGCCCTGGGCCTCGCAGGCTCTCAGAGGGACGCCAAGGATCTGCGGCGAAGCAGAGAGACACGGCCCTCAGTGCCCGGTGCTGCAAGGAGGGACCTGGTTAGACATGCTGCCTGCGCTCCAGAGCTCAGTCGTGGGGAGGACAGACGAGCAAATGCTGCACCCCTGGACAGGGAGGTGTCACAGGGCAGATGCGGCGCCTGGGGGCAGGAGGAGCCGGAGCCCACTCACCTGCATGTCTGAGTGCTCAGAATAGCACCTGGCGCCTACTCTGTGCTCAGGGAGCCTGCCCCGTGACCGAAAGGGAAGAGACAACGAGGAAGGCATTCCAGGCAGAGGGACTTCAGACACAAAAGCCGGGAACAGTTAACAGATGCACTGGCCTGTGTGGGAGACTAGTAGCAGCTCCCTAGAACTGGCCTTAGGAAGTCAGAGAAGTGGGTCGAGGCTACAGACTCTTCTTAAAAGCTCCTGATAGTTAAACATGCTTTGCCTAAGTTCAGACACAGTCCCTTAGTGATGGAATCTGGAGCCAGAGGCAGGGGGGCTGACTTTTAATAAACACGTATTATAGCCCCGGCCCTGCACCAGGGTCATTTATACACATGCACGTACCAGCTACCACCCCTAGTCCCATCCCATAACCGGCTGAGAGAGTCTTTACTGACCCATTTTACAGATGGGTAAAGTAAGACTTCAAGAGGAAAAATAAGATGCCTGGGTTCACACAACTTACAAGGGCCTAGGCATGGATTAAAGCCAGATTAAAGCCTCCTTTCTCACTCCTTGGAGTGGAGCCGAAGTCTAAGACAGTGGGGTGGACATGACAGCCAGGCCTTTGTTCACACCTAGTTGTCCCTCCAGAGCTGTCCCCAACAAGGACCCGGTTGGAATTAGGGTGCCCTTGCTCCTCTAGCCTGGGAGGTGATGTTCCCTTTAGTCACAGTCTTCGGTGACTAGGGTGGGAGGTGGCTGCTTCGCCCCATGCGGGGGCCCCAGGAGCTGAGCGCCCGGGGTGAGCCCTGCCACGCCTCCACCCCGCCCCTGCCCCCAGGCAGTGACCCCAAGCTGCTGCACAGCCTGGGCTGACAGGTTTCTGGGAGACACCTGTTTTTCATTGCAAGCCCTTGTTGGCTCTCCAGCAGCGTCTGTGTTTGTGTTGGGGGGAGGGGGGCGGATGGGAGGGGAAAGTTGTTTCTGCAGGTCTGCAAGGACTCGGGGTTGCTGAGGAGGCCGCAGACGGCCCTGAAGGAGAACGAGAGCAGGGAAGGCATCCCTGGTGCGGCATGGATGCGGCCAGGCTCCGGGCCTCCCCAGCAGAGGGGTTACAGGCTCGGGGTGGGGCGGGGGAGGCAGGATGCAACAGAGGGAGATGAAAACTGTTGGGACAGGCCCTTACAGAACCCTTCCCTTCTCCACTGTCCCCCTCATAGTCGTTCATTCATACATCCTTTCACTCATTCAACATTCAAACATTCACTGCGCATGCAGAAGGAGCCCATCACTGCTCGGAGCTTGGAGACATAAGGATGGGTCCCACATGCCCCCAGCTTCAAGGGGCTCACAGTCTGCCTGGCGGGGGGACAGCTAAGCAAACAGACCAGCCGTGCTGCGAATGGGAGGCAAGGGCAGAGGGTTAGGAGGGGGCTTATGGGAAGGGAGGGGCTAAGTACTAGGGACTGGGTAGGTCAAGGAGGGCCTTCAGGAGGAGGAGGCACTTTACAGAGTGCAGAAGATCAAAGTTTGGGTGGAACTGGAGAATATGGCATCTGACGACGGGGAGGAGCAGCAGCTGAGGGAACAAGGCGGCGCAAACAGCAAGTCCCTCATGAGGCTGGAGAAGGCGGCGCGGGGAGGCAGCAGGACCCGGGGCTGGAAGACGGCGGCTTTTCCTCCCTCCGGTGATGCCCTCCAATCGGCCCTCCCCTCTTCCCCGAGCCAAGCTTGCTCTCCAGGCCTCTGCCCTGCCCTCTCGCAGCTGTGACAATAAGCCACATCCTGAATGCTCCTGCTGTGTCTCCGGCACCGGCTGGAGCGCGTTACACAGTTCGATGTGTGCACTTACAGCCATTTATGCAGTGGGCATTACTTCCCCCATTGACAGAGGATGAAACAGGTTCCCAGAGGCTCAGCAACTTGACCAAGAGCACCCCGTAGGTGCTGCAGAGCAGTGAGTGCATCCAGCAGCCACGCAGTCGGTGTCACAGACTGTCCAGTGCACAGAGGACCGACCCCAAACACTCCCTCGGAAGGTGCCGTATGGACTCAGGGAAAAACAAACCCAAAACCTCCTATCTATTCAGCGTTTAAGGCCTAGTTAGATTGCCGCCTTCTCTCTGCAGCCTTCCACAGCTACGCAGAGTGCCCTGAGTGGGCCTCAGACCCAGGCTCTATGAGGCTGGATAAAAAGAAGAAGTTCACCTGTCAGTCTCATGGCTGGGCTGTGAGTGCTTATCTGTCTGGGCCCCTACACCTCGCAGGCAGTCTCCGCATTGGAAGGGCCCGACAATTACGCAGCCAGTGGACATATAATAACATTTGCCACCATGTTTTAAGAACCTCCGGTGTGCCAGAATGTACTCAATCTGCCAGTGAGATGCTATTAGTCACATTTTACAAAGAAGGAAAGAAGTTCAAAGGGAGCCATCCCAGGTCACATAACTAGTAAGCAGCAGAGCAGAATCTGAATCCAGGTCTGTCTGATTCCTGACACAGTGGCCTTAGCTGCTATCTTAGCAGATAAAGACACTGTTGTTGACTTGACTAATCCTTCCTCCCACTTGCCTCCTCTTCCTTGCCTCTGAGGCAGGCAAGCAGTAGTAAGAGGAGGCCACGTGCAAGTATGCACCCCAGATAATCATCTGCAAGACTGGCCATCAGCCAACATGGGGCTGGAAAGAGAGAAGATCAAGCTTTTCGCACCCAACCAGGCTTCCCGCCTCCTGCACCCCCACACGGCCTGGGGCACACTAGAGGCCAGAGCCAAGGCCAGGGCTGAACAGATCCAGCAGCTGGAGCCGGGCGCATCCTGCACGGGGCTTCCTTCTGCCCAGGCTGACAGGGGAAGGGGGTGTGGGCGGCTCGGGTCAAGCGGCCCCAGAGAACCTCAGTAGGAGCTAGGGGGCCACCCTTCCTCCTCTCCCACCAGAAGAACCCCTGCTTGTCCAGGGACGCCCCCTTGGATGCCACTCCGCTGGGTGTCTCCTCAAAGCCCGCCCTCCGGGAGCCTGGCCCCGCCCCGAGGCTGCCTGTGTCTGTCTAAGACAGTCATTCTGTGCTGCAGCGGTCTGTCTGATCACCAGCGTCCCCAGGGAGCAGGGGCTCAGTGTTCTGCATGTGCTTGTTGAATGATGTATCGATAGACAAGTAAGTGGGCCAGTGAGTAAGTGATTCAATGAGCAAGTGAAAAACTGAAGGAAATACATAAAGAGATGGACAAGAGAATGAAAGGGGGAATGAAGAAGCCAGTGGCTGGCTGGCTGGCTGGCTGGGCGAACGAATGAACGGCATGCACCTGGCCCTTCCCAGAGAGAGCTATCCAAAGAGACTGCAAGATCTCTGTGCTGTAGAAAGCTCCAGAAATTCAGTGAAGTCTCCTGAGGGCTGCCTGAGGCAACAGTCCCCTGCAGGTAGCAGGAGGCAGATGGGGGTGGCTGTCCTTAAACCCCTCCCATGGGAGCTAGAGAAAGCAGTTGGACTGACACCCTCCACGGGACGAGAACTCCACTTCGGCACCCCCATGCTTGGGCTGGGTCACTCTCCACGCCAGGCCCTGTGGAGGGTGCTCCTCCAATCTGGTTGTGTAAACAGCGCCTCCACCATGGCACACCAAGCACACTGTACGAGTTACCGTGTGCAACCAACTCTCCACAGTTGTAGGAGCTGGGGAGGGAGGGTAGCCAGGAGGACTTCCTAGAGGAAGGAGCACTGGTGCGGGGCCAGGAAGGTTGGGAGGATGGAAACAGGTGAAGAGGTGTTGGGAGGGCCTCGGGGGTAGCAAAGACCCCAAGCAATGTTCCCCAGGTGATGCGGGACAAGGGATGGAGAGGGATCTAGGGACAAGCAGACAGGCCTGAGCTCCCTGAACAGCCCTTTCCCCGGAAGTTCAAAGGCCTTTAAGACAGGTTCGGGCACCTTCTAGTTGTGGGTGAGACTTTGACGTTTTAATAGTAAAATGGGAATAGCCGCAGTGTCTGTATCAGAGCTTTCCCTGAGGGCTGGTGAGGCGATGTGTGTTCAGTACTCGGCACACAGGAAGAGCTCAGCGTCTGCAGGGACAGGGAGAGGCAGGTACCGTTATCTTTCTCAGAGTGGTGAAGGCAGTGAGATTCAGAAACGGGAAGTGCTGTGCCCAAGGTCACACAGCAAGCCAACCCTAGTTCTCTGGGGTCCCCAGGCCTCATTCCCAGAAAATCAGAGCTCAAGAGTGCTACCGGTTAGGATACAAGCCTCTCTTGTCCTCAAAATGATGCATGCAGAACTGCCAACCACCCTCTCGGACTCTGATTACAGTGCTCTTTTCACTGCAGAACCCACCTTGTCTATGGAGACTACTCATTTCATTAGAGGAATCGAGCCAGGCCTTTGAGGTTGGCACCCTCAGCCTCCAGACCATGCCTGGCCAGCCACACTCCGTCAGCGCCTGTCACACTGGACCCCAGCATTCCATCCGAGCTTGGAGCTCGAGAAACCTCTCCCCTGGTGGTGTCTCTCCCCATCCCCAGACTCCCCAGGTGTGCCAGTTCAGGGGGGACCTGACGGCTGGGTGGGGCTGCCCAGTGAATTTCCCAAAGTGGGACATGGGCTGGAGACCATGATCTCTGAAGACGCAGAGCTGCCAGGGCTGGAAGCGTAGGAAGCCAGGGCCTCAGTGAGGCTGGTGGGCAGAATAGAAGCTTCCTAAGCCCTTCCGGACCCTTCCCAGCACCCTCTAGGCTTTCAAGGAGTCTCTGGACTGTGGTGTGCACAGTACTCGTCACAGGAGAGGAAACACAGATTCACTGTCCCCCTCCAGGGACCCCACACGGATGCCTCAGTGCTGGGGGCTCTCCCACCACGCACTCGGCAGCGGTGTCTTCACTCCATTTTAAAACAGATTGGATTTTTGCTGTAGGTTGCAAGATGCTTCTGAGAACATGATAGTGTGGGGCTTAGGGCCAACTGTCTCAGAAACCTCTGTGGCTCCTTTTATTTGCAAAGCACGTACTACGTGCAAGGGAGTGTGCCAGAAATTCTGACAATGCGAGGAGGCCCTGGTGGTCACCTCTTATGTCTGGTATCCAGTAAACGACCCCACATCCATATACATAGTAGTTGTTCAATAAATGAGTGCAAAGAAAAGTTAAAGGACCTGATATTTACAGAGTACCTAATATAGGCTAGATTCTGTACAAACACTATCTCTAAACCATACCTCAGCTATAAAGTAGGTCAGGGGTCTCCAGCTGACAGTAAGGGGACATGCTCAGAGAGGCATGGTAAGCTACCCACGGTTACACGGCTAAGTGGGGGCAGAGCTGGGGTTCAGACTCGGGACTGTCCATCTGCAGAGCCACGGCCTTTCTGCTGCCTGTGCTGCTGTAGTGCCCCAGGGCTCCGTGCAGCCGGCTACCCTCTCCTCTGGTGCCAGCTGTATGAGCTAGCTGGCGAGCTGGGGCTCAGGGCCAAGCCTGGTGCTGGGCACAGAGCAGAGGCTTGCTGCCTATACAGAGGATGGCTTGGGCAGGATGCCTCCAGAGGCCAAGAGCAGGATCGAATGGGTGACCAGGGTCAGGGCCCTGCTTAGGGTTAGGTGGGAACTGCTTAGCCCTTGGCTACAGCCAGAGCTTAATCCCAGAGCCAGGGCTGAAGCTTGCGGTCAAGGGCTTAGAACGGGTGAGATGGGTCACAAAAGGGAATCAAAGCTTTAGCTCTATTGGCGCCGCACAGAACCAGTTGAATGAAAGAAAGTCAGCCTGAAATGCCCCAGGGGTACAGTTCAGGGGTCCGGGTTGCATCCCAGCTTTGCACGTCACTGGTTGGGGAGGCTCGGGGAAAACACCAGGTCTCTCCGGGCCTCAGTGCCCCATCTATTAAATGGGGGAGGGGTAATTCCATGCATCTTTGATTCCCTCCCTTTTCCTCATCTCCCAGGTCCAAACAAACATGGGGGCCTGCTGAGTCTGCCTCTGAGATGCTCCTCAAACATCTTCTCTGCTGTCCATTCCCATGGCACTTCCTCGGCTCAAGTCACCCACGGTCTCGCCACTGGAAGTCTGCAATCGCCTCCTAACGTTCCCGGTCTACTCTGACTCATTCCAGGCTATTCTCTGCAGTCCACTGGTGGTGACTTCGCCAAAAGGCCAAATCTGCTCAAGTGACTCCCTTGCTTCAGACCTTTCAGGGGCTCCTTGTGCCTTTAGGCTACAGTTAAAGATCCTGAATGGGCCTAGAAAGCTTGGAGTCCAGCCTCTGCCTTCCTCTCCAGCCTCAAACAGGTTCTCCCTCACTTGCACAGTACACAACCTGTGGATACAGCTTCCTTCCCATTCTCAAATATGCCAAACCCTTTCCCACCTCACGGTCTTCACACGCACGGATGGCTCCTTGGCCCCAAACCCTTTCTTCCATCACCTTCCCTGGCCCCACTCGTTCATCCTTCAGGGCTCAGCTTGAATGTCACCTCATCAGAGACGCCCCCTTCAGCCCTGACCCTAGGCCAGGCCCCATGCCAGTCATTCTCACACACCTCGTCCTACTTGTGTTCAGTGGGACTCACCGCCCTGGACACTGAATAGGGCAGATTCGGGTACTTATTCATTCAGTGTCTGTCCTCACCACTGGATTCTTAAGAGGGAGAAGACTGGGGGTGACTTGCTGGGCCTAACCCAGTGCCTGCCGCAAAGTCAGGGTTCAACAGCGTATTCACAGCACAAACTGATTAATCCTGGCCACTCCCGACTATGCCACAAGGCTGTCAGAGGATCACAGGGAAGGATGGTTGAGAAAGTGTTTTTTTCATTAACACTGGCTCTTCAGATGCAAACTGGTGTGATGGTAAAGTCCGTGTTTTAATTTTGGCTAGGTACCCAGCTATTTGATCAAACATTATTTTAGGTGCTTCTGTGAAGGCATTTTTGAGAAGAGATTAACATTTACACTTAAGGGGCGCCTGGGTGGCACAGTCAGTTAAGTGTCCGACTTCAGCTCAGGTCATGATCTCATGCTTTGTGAGCTTAAGCCCCACATCGGGCTCTGTGCTGACAGCTTGGAACCTGGAGCCTGCTTCAGATTCTGTGTCTCCCTCTCTCTCTGCCCCTCCCCTGCTTATGCTCTGTCTCTCTCTGTCTCTCAAAAATAAATAAACATTAAAAAATTTGTTTAATTAGTAGACTTTGAATAAAGCAGATAACCATCCATAACGTGGGTGGGCCTCACTCAATCAGTTGAAGGCAGTATAGAAAAAAGACTGACTTCCCTGGATGAAGAAGGAATTCTGCCAGCCGACTGCCTTCAGACTCAAACCGCAACTCTTACCTGGGTCTCCAGCCTGCTGGCCTATAGGACTTGCACCTCCACAATCACATGAGCCAATTCCTTAAAATAAATCTCTCTTCCTTACTCTCTGAAGACATGCATGTGTATAGAGGTGTTTCTTGAGGGAAAAAGAAAATTACAGGTTCTGTTTCTCGAGAGAACCCTGGCTTATGCAAGTGGCACTTGGGATTTATGGTTCTGAAGGTTCCTCGACTTTACTCAATCCCCAGGCTCCCACTCAGAGGGGTAGCTGCCGAGCCTGGGGTCTGAGGGCTCGGGGTGAGAAGCCGACTGTGCCGCTGCATACATGGTGGCCTCCCCTGCTCCAGAGCGCTGGCTGTGTCCCCATGGGTGAAAGGAGTCCCGGTGATGCTCGCCCTGTTTCCTTGCTCCTCTCAGTGACTGTGACATGGGATCAGAGCAGAAGACAAGACAGCCGTGCTCTGTGAGCCGAGAAGCTCTTGCTCCAGCTGACGTGTGGTGATCGGCATGTGGACCCCTGCCCTGAGGGCCCGCGAAGGAACTCAAGCCATGCCAGCTTTCCCTGAGGACAGGGGTGGCAGCCGTCGGGTACCATCTAATAAGAGACGGCCCCACTCGCCAGGACAGAGCCCCCAGCCCTTAGAGCCTCTGTCTGGTCCCCACCTTCTCCCACTTGCCCCTCAGGTGAAGTGGGTGCTACAGGGACCCGAGAGGGGCTGCTGGACAAACGGCGTCGCACTTTCACGGTCATTTGGCCTGCGCTTAGCCAGAAGGAGGAACGGAAGCAACCAAGGATAGAACACATATACTCAGACCCTCCTCCCCCGTTTTGCTTGCACAGCTGCTGCTTTCAACAAAAGGGGTTCTTCTGGGGGGTGGCAAGGACCGGACCGGTGCTCCCCGGCCTGATGGTGGGAAGGGTGCAGGGAGCCATCCTCACCCTTGGTGGTCGTGCTCCCTTAAAGACGAAGGACCTGCAGTTGTGAAAATGGCAAGGTTCTGCCAGCGACCAGAGGCAGGTCTTGGGTGTCAGGGTGTGACCCCAGCTGGCTTTGATTCTTTGATTCCTGAGAAGTCATCCAGCCCAGCAAGTAACCACACCAGCCCCCTAACGTTTCCAGCACGCTGACCAGGACTCTTTGCAAGGCAGCCCAGGAAGTTCAGGTTCTCTTCCTCATAAAACAGATCAGAAACCTCTCACGATTCCAGTTGTCATTATCTGTCCTACCTTCAATTCCCCCTTGTTACTGGTTACTGTCTCTCAAAACATCTCTATTCCATCCTCTGGCCTCTTCACAGTTTGGGGAGCGACATTGGAACAGACTCTAGAGACTGAGCAGCACCTCACAGAGCCTTTCCTTCTTTCTAAACTGAGCAGAGCTGAAAAAGCATCAGGAAATTAAACTGAAAAAGGAATGACAGGGGCACCTGGGTGGCTCAATCAGTTAAGCGTCCTACTTCAGATCAGGTCATGATCTCGCAGTTTGTGGGTTCCAGCCCCGCGTCGGGCTCTGTGCTGACAGCTTGGAGCCTGGAGCCTGTTTCAGATGCTGTGTCTCCCTCTCTCTCTGCCCCTCCCCCACTCATGCTTTATCTCTCTCTCAAAAATAAATAAAGATTTTAGGGGCCCCTGGGTGGCCCCGTCAGTTAAGCATCTGACTTGGGCCTAGGTCTTGATCTCACTGGTCCCAAGTTCAAGCCCTGCATCAGACTCTGTGCTGAGAGCTCAGAGCCTGGAGCCTGCTTCAGATTCTGCATCTTCCTCTCTCTCCCTCTGCTCCTCCCCCACTCACACTGTCTCTCTCTCTCTCTCTAAAAAATAAACATTTAAAAAATAAATAAACATTTTTAAAAAAAGGAATGACAAAGAACAGGGGTTCGAAGGAAGAATTTTTGTACTTTATACTGAGAATAATGCCGGTTAATATTTCACTTCATGAGATTCAAGAACCGAGAGCAGAGTGAGCGAGGAAATATCTGTAGTCTGACAGCGGCAAACGTGGCCACAGCTAACACTGACTGACAGCCGAGGTCTATTTCATAGGAATCCCTTGATTTAATCCCCACTGAACATACCCCACAGAGGTGGCTGCCACTATTGTCTCTACTGTACATGGTATGGAGGAGGCTGGGGCCTCGTGGACTGGATCTCGGGGGTTCGGAAAGTCTTGGGGCCATTCACCTTATTCTATGGAGTGAAGTCTTTCCTGAGGGTACGAGAGATGGAGTTAATATTTCCTTGAGCATTTACTACATGCAAGCACACGCTAAGCCACAGGCGTTGTTTTGCCTAGTTTTTGGATCAAGTCACATGACAAGTATTCTCTTTTTTTTCAGAGAGGAGAAGCAGGTGCCCCCAAAGTCTGAGTCTGTCAGGGTGCAGTTGGAAGGGGACCAGAGAGGAGGATGGGTCCCTGCCCAACCAGATGCTCACCGTGTTACAGAGGAGAAGGCAACCAAGCCTGGGATGACACTGGGGAAGTGACATGTGAGGCCACAGCAGGGCTCGGCGCCAGGGGTGCATCTGCTTCCCTCCCCGAGACTTTGCCCTGCCCAGTCATGGCGCCTTGGGGCTGCTGGAGCCACAACGAGGTGTGTCCGCCTCTGGAGGGGAGCAAGGGCTGTCTGGGGGCTCTGGCTCCCCACAGGGAGCTTCTGTCTCTAGCCTACTAGATCTGCCAGCGCGCTCCCACTCATCAGGACCGTGGCTGCCGGCGGCCAGACTCCAGCCTGTCCTTCTAGAACTTCTCCCTGGACAGGCCACCCAGCCTGCCCAAGGTCCTGCCACTGGGCTAAGAAGCTACTGGCTGTGTTAAGTAAGAGCTGCGTGGTAGGTCCCTTTCCGGTCAGGAGGTGCGGCCACTGCTACCCAATGGCCACGTGTACAGAAGGACGGGGGGGGGGGGGGCAGTGGGAGGGTGTGGGCAGGGCACCGCTTTCAAACATCTTCATAAAAGAAGAAGGCCAAGGTGGTTTCTGCGGGCATGCAGCACTGCAGGCTGCTGCAAAGTTTTCGGCCCCATTCCCTCCCTCCTCCAGCCCCCCTGCTTCAGAGAACCCCCGCAGCAGCCTTTCTAAGTGCTGGCTGTGCACTGAGCTGAGAGATGCAGAGGCAGTGTAAATACTAGTACCCAGGTTCAAGGAGTGGATGAAAACCAAGATCTACCCTGGAACAAGTCCATGCAACCCACGTATATATACAAGGTGCAATGTTAGGCAAGTGCTGGAATGAAGGACGGAGGATTGTATGATGCAGGGAAAAATGAAGGCGGTGGGAAAGCCCCCGGAAGAGCCCTGGGGGGTCTGGAAGCACCAAGACTGGGGGCTTTCCTAGAAGGGGGACCAGCGGGAGGTACAGTGAATGCAGACATTGAGCCGGCCCTTCGCGGAGGCCTGATACATGTGCACAGTGGCCCCGAGGGCTGGTGGCGGGGGTGGGGGGCGTTCAGACCACCAGAGATGCCAGGTGCAGCCTTCCTGCTCAGGTGACTCAGTCCTGCAGCCCTGTTTCCCTGACAATCCGGGTACATGTGAGGCCTGTAAATCCATCTGCAAACAGTCACCCTTCCAGTATCTTCTCCTTTCCAAGTCAACAAGTCTAAAGCCATCTCAGAGGACGGGAACATGGCAGTGCCTTGCAGGGTGGCTGCGGGCGTGAGGATAGACTTCCCCGGGTGCACGCCCCCTCCTCCTCCCGGCTCCTCCCTCCCGAGAGCCCATGCCCTCCTCAGGCCACACAGGCTGCAGGCAGGGGGTAGGCTGACGCCCCAGCAGCCACACAGGATGCTGTTTCTCTGTCACATTAGGAGAAATGCGGGGCCATCCATAATGGGAGATGCTTACTGAAGACACTGACCCCACCCTCCTCCCGCAGGGAGCAAGAAGAAGAGGATGGCTAAGGGAGAATGCCCCCCGACCCATGCAGGTAAGAACACTGGCCAGGTACCACCAGGAGTGGGCAAGCCCTGTGTCCTCTGAGCCTCTGGATCTTCTATGAAGGGGGGACAGCCTCCTTGCCCTGACCTCTTCACAGAAGCTGAACGGAATGGAAAGATATGTCCTGAAAGATCCTGGTTTGAGAAGTGCCTCCACTCTTCTCCTGGGCAAGAGGCAGTCTCTGGCTGGCTGGGCCCCTGGCGAGGACCCAGCCTGGTGCTCCCAGTGCGGTCCAGGGACCAGAGGCATCAGCGTCGCCTGGGAGCTTGCTGTAAGTAACGACTTCCGGGTCCCACCTGGCCCTTCAGAATCAGGATGTGCATTTGAACAAGATGGCCCAAGGCTTCATGGGCACAGTGCAGTTTGAAACGCCTTGTTCTAATTACTACACTAATGCCCCTTCTTGTTACAGACCAAGAGACTGAGGCTCCCTGGGACTAAGTCACTTGCAGGGCACACCGTTAATCTGTGGGAGACATGGGCCCTGGTAGCAGCGTGGGACAAAGGAAGGATCACACGCCCTGAAGTCAAGGCCACCTGGGTTCAAACCCTGTCCCTGCCATAAAATGCTCTGTGACTTGGGAGAAAGCGAATTTCCCTGAGCTTTCATTTTGCCATCTGTAAAATGGGTATCACAGCTACCTTTATGATTGTGGTGAGGGTTAAGATTAGATGACATGCCAAGCACCCTGCACAGGGAGTGTCCTATGCCTGGCAGTCACGGTGTGTCATTCCTACACACCGCTGCCTCTGAAATTCCTACCCCATGGCTGTTGTGCACGAGCCTGTGAAAACACTCTACTGTTTTCTCTTTTCCAACAGTACAGGCACACGCAGTGGACTGAGAAGAGGGAAAGATTAGGCAGGGGCAGCAAGGCCTTAAATGTAAAGTTTAGGTCACATAGTCCTTTAAATTCCAAAAAGTTCCCAATCAAGCTCTCTAGCAAAAAGCCCGTCCACAAACAGGTGCTGCCCGGCTCACTAACAGAGCCCAGCACACAGCGCACGTCAGTGTGATGCACATGTGACGGAACAGCCCCCCAGGGCCTCACTCTGAGCCCAGACATTCTTGCTTCTCCCGTTTTCATGCACTAGATTCTCCTCACCCTTCAGGGCCCAGCCCCAACATCATCCACTCCAGAAAGTCCATACTGATCCCTTCTATCGGAATGATCTTCCCGGTGAAACCCTAACTGCTCTCCTGGAAGGTACAAGGCTCTGTCTACCTCTCAGCCGCACATTTTGAAACTCTGGCTAAACAGATGACTGGTAGTTCTCTGAGTGTGGGTGCCTCTTGCCTCAGAACCTTTGCATATGCTGTTCCCTTTGCTAGAAATGCTCTTCCCGCAAGCCCCCGCTTCATCTAATTCCTACTCAACCTTTGTGTTTCAGCCTGTATGTTAGTTTAGAAACTGATTTTTTCCTGGGGGGCCAGACTGGGATGAGGCAAGCGAGGTAGTGAGATTGCAAAGTCTAGAGGCCCTAGCTTTCGGGGGCTGACCCTGTACCAGCACCGCCCTAGGAGGACAATGTCTTTACAATGAGAGTCCCAGGCGTCTCCCTTACCTCACCCTAGTCCTCTCGTTGTTTCCTTGGGTCCCCAGCTATTTGCAGGATGGCCCCCTCAGCGCTGTTCCCTCATCAAACCCTTTCCTGAAGAGTCCTGTCCTTGCCTGGGTGCGTATCAGTCTCCTCCCTGAACTGTAAGTTCAAGGCCAGGACCACTTCCAGCTGCCTCACCACTTAGCTCAGACCCCGGCACAGAGCAGACACTGAAGCAATGCTGCCAAAAGGACAATAAGGATCTGGTCTCCCTCCTGCCCTCCCAAATCCCACTGAAGGTACCAGGGTCACCCTGCACTGTAAAACGACCCCCATCTTGCTGGACTGAACTCACCTGCATGCCCGGGACCCAGCACGGGGCCTGTTACAGAGAGGGGCTCCCGGAGCTTGGCTGCACGGGGCTCTGGGCACTGTGAGCAGCCAGGGCTGGGCTCGGTCTGGACACCACCACCAACCCCCTTACCATGTCCTCACGTCTGGCCTCTCCTTGTCCAGCTGGAGGGGTCTGTGAGGCCTCCCTCTCCACACTCACCTCTGCCACTTCCTGCCAGGCTGCCTTTGCCACTCACTGGCTTGCCAAACCTCAACTGCGTGGCCTTCCTGTCCTTGCCCCACTCTGCCCCCACCCTCCCTGCTGTCTTTACACACACGCACACATAACACACTCACACACCTGATCCTTTGCCCACTTTGACCTTTCTGGATGGAATGCCCTCTCCCCAGGCCTCCCTTTCAGATTCTGGTTGGGCAACTTCTTCTCCAGGGAGTCTTCCGCGACACTCCGTTGTGCCTCTGGGATTTGCACAGGCTGTTCCCTCTATCTGCATACTCTTCCTGCTGCTCTTCACCTGTATATTTATTTCTCATCCTGCACCTTGAGCCAAAAGCCCTCTCCCAAGATTCCTTGCACTGACTCCAGTATGAAAATAGCTGATTACTTGTGTAGACTTCCCACCACACCGCCCCCAGTTCCCTCCACCCATACACACACATGGACTCTGTTACACTGCGATGCTCAAGGGACTGACTGTCCCTCGTCCCCAACTCCCCAGCACCCAGCCAGGCAGGTGCTCAGGTGTGGGGAGAGGCTGAACTGCAGGGCCTTCCGGTTCCCCGCAGATCACACTGCCACCTTCCCCTCCCCCTTCCCAGAAGGTGGCTCCTGGGCCACGGTCAGCTGAGGTCTAGTGTTCAAGGTCCTGAATGCCTTTTGGTGCCTGAAGGAAGACACTGAAGAAGAGAAAGACCAGGAGGATAGGAGATTTACGAGGGAAGTGCCGGCTCTGACAAGGTTTGAGCCCCAGAGATTAGGGCAGGCAGGAGCAAAGTGCATGGCCCCTTTCTGAGGGGCGGTGGGATTTTTCTGGGTATCTGCGCCTTGATCCCTTTGGATCAGGGTCTGGCTCCTGGCTGACTCCCGCTGCTCCCTGGCTCCACACAGTGAGACGGAGCAAACACGGCAGTCTGGGGGGCAGGGGAGAGAGAAGGGAGCCGGGGTAACCAGGCCTGCTTTGTCCACCCCCTCGTCTCCACTCTGCCCCCCAGGGGCGGCTGGTGGACGCAGGAGGCATATACAAATCTCCACGCGTGGCTGGTGGCATACGGATGGAGACGAACGCGCATTCGTTCCCTGCACTTCCCCCAGAATCATTCATCCCCCAAACCACCGTGAGGCTCCAAGTCCCATAAACTCTGTCTCCCTCCCTTAGGGACCTGTGTCTTCAGAGCCCTGGGGGTCAGAACACCATCTACAGCCAAGTGCTTCACTTTAGAGATAGGAGAAGTGAGGTCCAGAGAGGGAAAGGGTCTGGCCTAGGGTCCCACAGCAGCTTGTGAGCAGAGCTGGGACCAGATCCGACATCTGCAGACTCGGGTCTTGTCAGCACACCTGTCCAAGTGGAGGGAACATAAGGTAGACGCGCGTGGGTGGAGGTGGTGGGGGAGAAAGGTCTGGCCACTCCTTCACGGGGCTCAGTTGGAGGCCCTCTAAAGTTCTCCCGACTCTAGAACACTCCGAGACTCCACACGAAAAAGCCAAGGAAGAAAGACCACCTCAATATTTTCAAACAATGACTCAAAACCCACACAAGGTAAGTGGCTCATTCTACACATAACCATGCATTCAGTCACTTATTCATTCAATTGTTCTGACCCCGCTTACGTACCCAGTACTGTTTCAAGTGCTAGCGATAAAGCAGACTAAAACAGAAAAGGCCTCAACCCTCACAAAGCCCGCATTCCAATGAATTCCATGGGACACAAAAGAGTTAACAGATGCGATGCGGAAACTGAAGGTGGTCACAGAGCCTTTGACAGTCTCCCCAACAACAGGTGTGGTCTGCATCCTGGGGCCCTGGCGGGCTCTGTGACTACGCTGAGACACAGGTGGAAGGGTCATGCTGCGTCTCCTGGCCCCGGACTCAGGAACACTGGCTGTTGCGCTTCCTGTCTCTGAGAACGCTCAGGCCCGGAGTGTGGGCCACCACATGAGAAGTGCAGCCGTGCTTCTGGGGACACCCCCTGGAGAGCCCCTGAGACCCTGCAGAGAGGGCGAGCGTCTCAGACGAGCACCTTCCATGGCACCTGCCTCCTAGATGGGGCTCCCATTAGTTCTCCACACCAGCCCCATGGCCAGCTAAACACCCCACGGCCAGCTGAACACCCCCGGTGACCTGGAAGGACAGTACCTGGAATAGAATGGCCCAGCCGCTCCCTGCCTGGATCCCTGACCTACAGAGTATGAGCACAATAAAGGGACTGGCAAGCCACTAAGTCTAGGTCGGTTTGTTATATGGCAATAGACAACTCACTGGGCGAGTAGTGACATGCGTGAGGAGAGAAAATAAAGCAGAATAAAGGGACATAGAGTGAAAGGGGTATTACTTTCCAAGAGCATGCCTCTCTGGAAATGTGATATTTGATTAGAGCCCTTAACAAAGGAAGGAGCCAGCCCTGGAATGGTCCAGGGAAAGAAAATGCCAGGCAGGGGACAGTAAGCACAAGGCCCCGGACTGGGAAGGAGATCAGCTGGCTCTTTCTTTCCAGGAATGGCAAAGCAGCCATAGAGGCTGGAGCAGGCAAATGGAGGTGGGATCTCCATGTGGTGAGATCAGGCAGGACCAGATCACAGGAGGCCCTACAGACCATGGAGAAGGCTTTGCACTCTATTCTCAGTGTGGAGGGAGGAAGGTGTGGAAGGGTTAAGCAGGGGAGCAATATGATCGGAAGCAACAAGGATCTCTATGGTGGCCATAGGAGGGGAAACTGCAGGTAGCAACACCAAAGCAAGGACACCCATGGGGAGGCTACTGCAACCAGTATGGGTGGCCTGGGTGAGGGTGGTAGCGACGGAGAAGGTGGAGACAGACAGGATTCAGAATTTAGGGAGAAGTGGTGCCACTAGGACTTGCTGATGGTTTGGATCTGGGGATGGAGAGGAAAGGAGAGAAATCAAAGATGGTGCCCAGGCTTTTGAGCCATTCACCTAGACGAAGTCTTGGCGGGGTGCTGGGAGGTGCAGGGGGGGTACCTGACATCAAGAGTTCTCTCACAGACATGTAAAATCTCAGATGCCTGAGGCATCCAGGAAAGTTAATAGTTGAACATACTAGTCTAGAGCTCAGGAGTAACCAGCACGGTGCTAGCTAGTTGCACACTAATGGAGTCCTTACCAATCCTGGCCCCGGCTCTAAGACCTCTACCTGTGTTTGAGATAGAAAGAGATGGCACAACAGGAGTGCAAACATGGCGTTGAGGACCATGGTGTTGGATGAGACTACCTGGAATGTAGATAAAGAAGGGACACCAAGGAGAGGCCTAAAATGATGGATGCTTTCATTTGGCAAAATGGAGGTCATCTAGTGGCTTTAACGAAAGTGGTCTCAGAGCATCAGTGAGGATAAACTAGCGATACAACCGGCTGAGAAGGGAGTGAGTCGCTAGAGGGAAGCTGAGAAACAGACCAGGAGCTGGGGAGGTGGTTTGAGTCAAGAGAGTTGTTTCTAGTGGGAGATACTGTGACGCAGGTGTGTACTCAACAACCCGTGGAGAGGGGAAATGTGCAGGGAAGAGAAGGGATACGCACGGGAAACAAATTCATGTGGTAGGGGATGGGGTTTGTGAACGAGGAATCGAGCGACCAAGCAGGTGCAGTTAATCCACTGGAACAGCCATAAGCCAGCAGGGCTCTGGTGCTCAGAGAGGAGAGATCGCAGGTGGCCCGGCCCCACGGCGGGATGCCAGGCCGATTCTGGGCACGTCACCGCTCCCTCATCCTCGCATGGGGATTAACTGCCCCTATCCTGCAGAGCTGTTGGAAGGATAACACAAGCCTCCAGCTGCCGAGTGACTAGCTCGGAGGACGGTGCCTCTAGCAGCTCAGGCCTGGGTCATGCAACAAACCTCTTTGGGTCTGAGCTTTTTGTGGTTCGGTGCCAACTGGGGAAGGGGGAGTGGGGCAGTTAGGCCAGGAGCGTCGAGCCCTGCCTGTGACCTCCTGGGCGGGCAGGACCCTCCTTGATGTGGCCCCTATCTCCTGCCGGTCCCCACCTGGCACTCCATGCTTCGCTAGTAATGAGCGTGCACAGGCACGTACACCCAGCTCTCTATCGGGAAATACTGTCCCCCTGGGCCACTCTGCCTGGAGTGTCGTTCTCCACCTGATGTCCTTTCCATATCAGCTCAGGTACTCTCCCTCCAGAGAACCTTCTCCAACTCCCTCCAGGTTTTTTTTATGTGCCCTCCTCTGGGCCTAGTGTCTTGGCACTGCTCACACTGTTTGCCCACCTCTGTCAGTAGACGGTGTGCTCCTTGAGGGACAGAGCAGAGTTCTAGTAGTCTTTGTAACCCCAGGGTCTGGCCCGACAAATATCTGCTGGGGCAAACTTTTCCCAGGTAGTGGATGGGCCAGGGGACAGCACTGTCTGATAGAACATTCCGCCACGATGCGGATGTTCTCTAGCTCTGCTGGGCAGCACTCAACACGTGTGAGTGGTATGCAGCACTTGCAATGTGCTGGTGCCTGTGACAAACTGAATCGGTTGAGTTTAAACTTCAATTGTCACCAATGGCACAGTGTGGAGAGAGGGCAGAAGGGAGGGCCGGGGAGGACTGACGTCATGAAGCACTTGCTGTGCACCAGGCCTTGCCCTCTGTTTGACGGTTCATTTCCCAATGGTCCTGGAAGATGGGAAATATGGCCATTCCCGCTTTACAGACATGGAGACCCGGCCTTGGGGAGAGGCAGTGACCTGCTGCAGTGAATCCTACACAGCAGGTCTCCCGACCGCCACGACTCTGGCTCTTCCCAGCATGTGAGGCTGAGACCATGCGTCTCCAGGGCCTGGCCCCAAAGAAGCTTCAGTGCAAGAGCCCACCCCACTCCGCTGCCCCCCACCGCCACTGTCCCGGCAGTGCACACAGGCCAGGTAGTGCTGCTGGGGCCGCGCTCGCTCATGGCAGACATCTGGGGACAGGGCCTGAGTGTGGCGGGTGGGAGGGCCCCCGGCTGTCTGCTAGCATCCTGCTCCTTGGATTCCCACTTGCTCGCGTGAGCAGCTTTGGGGAGTTCTCTGGTGCTGCTGTAATTTATTGTTTCTGCTCTAATGATTGCTCCATGTCTGATTATAAATGCCTTCTGGCTGGGGGCCCAGATTCAGAAAATTCCCATGATCTGCTTCCAAAGCTGATGGAGCCACAAACGGGACTCATGTCTCTGTTTCGTCATCGGCCACATCTCCAAGGTGGGGGGCAGGGTGGGGGTGGTTCAGAGCCAGACACAGGACTCGGAGTAGGGTTGCCACGGGAGGAATCTGGTGGCCACAAATTCCACTAAGAGTCCCAAAGAGGCGTCTCCTGAATCCTGAAGTACCTCCGAGGTGGTACTCGGTTGAGTCTGCTTTGCTCCTCCCAAAATAGATGGCAGAGTCTTAGTCAGAAGCAGACTCCTAGGGAAAGAGGCTCTTGGAGAAGGCAGCCCGGCCCTGCCAATGCCATTCTCCCTAGTCACTGGCAGATTCCCACTCACCCTTAGGGAGGCGGCTCTACTGTCCACCTCCTCCAAGAGGCCTCCTGGGACTCCCCAGCAGTAGCTAGTGACTATCAGCCCCTCTACTCTAGGATACAATACAAGTGATTTCACCTGCTATTGATCGAGGCTCTGTCTTTGCCAGAGTCTGTGCTGGGTACAGTATGTCCCTTATCTTGTCTACTCACCCAATCCCTGTGGGGAAGAAGTTGTCTTTATCCACATTTTATAGAGGAAGGAACAAAAGTTCAGAGAGGTTAAGTGACTTGCCTAAGGTCAATCAGCTGTCAAACAATGGAGTTAGACTTGAATTCAGAAGATTCCAACCGCAAACATTAGCTTTCCGGCAGGTGCTTTCACACCTCATCACTCTACTGCTCTTTGCTGCAATAGAGCTTCTGGGTGGAGGGTGGTGGGCGGGGCAGGTCCGACCCCACACAGGGTGGGTGCTCAGGAAGGGATGGCTGAGCGAACTTCCTGTGAAGAAAGTCCTGCTGTGCCAAGTAGGTAATACAATCAGGGTAGTCACCTATTACTGGCCAGACAGTTAAGTAGACTAAAAAGGCAGTGGACAAACGCTTAATGAGCTTAATGAGCAAGCAAGATATAACTGCAGACAAAAACGCTACGTCTCTGCAGGGCCCAAAAGACCTGAGTGTTCTGGGTTAGTCCTAATTTCAAATATCATCTCCCACTAGCCACTTACGTCACCGAATGGCCTAGAAATCCCGGTATTTAGATCTCTAAGCCGCGTCTCCTAAATGATTACTCAGGCCTCGAAGAGGCCTCCCAAGGGTCCCATCATGCCTTGTAGTTTTGGATTTGGGAAATACAGCCCCAGAAGAAACGAACATCGACTTCAGAGGCAGAGATCCGTGCTCAAATTCCACTTCCGCCACTCTTTGGCTATGTAATCTCAGACAAATTACTCCCCTTCTCTGAGCCTCAAATGCAAAAAAGTGGCGCTAATTGCTGCTGCTTTGCGGGGCTGTTAGGAGGAGTGAACAGGAGAACCTGGGATGGTGCCTGGCACCCAGGAGGGGCTCAGGACCTAGGAGCTCTCTCCCTCTCCCTCAGATGAGGTCAGGAAGAGCCCTTCCCAGCAACAACTCAGCCGAACACAGAGGGCACAATGCTCTTGGGGACCAAGGATCAGAGAGGGAAGACTGGCTTCCCTGCAGCTGACATCATGAATTGGATGCCTCGTCACTTACAGAGCATGGATCAAACAACATACTGCGACCGGCATGGCCCTAGGGCAGAGAGATGGCCAGCGGCGAGCTCACGGCGTGCTGGGGTGGAAAGACAACAGAAGAGAATGGCGGACCTGGCAGGGGTGCGGGGAAGGGCAGACAAACACGTGGGCGCCCAGATGCCAATGAGGAGCTTTACCAGGACTGGTAAGGTCAGAGGGCTCCTTGAAGAGCTGGGTCCGAAGGAATAGGTAGAACTTGCATTAAAGGATGTATCCAATTACTGGGAGACGGTGCACAAAGGAGGAGGCATGAAAAAAGATAAGGACATTTAAAGATTAGATTGCCATTATATTTCAGACTTGGAAGAGAGCTTAAAAAATCCACTGCACTCCCTTGTTGTCGAGGGTATGCTGCTTCTCCCATTTACGAGCTGTGTGATCTTGCCAAGTTAATTAGTCAATGCCTCGGTATTCTCATCCGTAGAATGAGGAGATGCTGTAAGAAATAGTACCTGGAGACCATTTATAACATATTGATCTGTACATATGAATCATCATCATCCTTGTTACAGATGAGGAAACTGAAGGCCCAAAAGAGGGAAATGATTTAGAGGGGGTTTGAGGGAGGCCCCAACGCTTTTATTTTTCTAACAAGGACAGGATTGTTAAAAACAAGCTTCCTGTGACAAGGGGAAGCCCAGAGATCCCCGACAAGAGAGCAAGGTTCGTGGAGATCAGGCCGGTGTTTACCCAAAGGTATCTCCTCTCAAGGCCAGCCTTACTTCCTCCCGCCTTGCCAGTGCCCCATGTCCTTGAGCGAGACTCTCACCATCTGCAGTCGGCGACAGAGGGCAACCTCCCAAACCTAGACACCAGGGAGAGGAAATGAACACCCCACACGTGGTGAGGGGTTGTTGGGGGGGGGGCGCACATCTGTCATGACTTCCCCTTCCAAGAGGAAACGGGAAACCCCCAACTCCCACCCCAATCCCACAGCGGTCTCCAACAAGATTACCATTCTCCGGCCCTACCACTCATTATATTTTTTGCCAGCCGCAAATGGGGCCTAAATTACATATCGTAGCCACTAAACCCCGGGCACAGGCCCACAGAGCAGAGCTGGGGGGAGATTAGGTGAGGCGAAAGGGAACTCAGGACTGGAAAAGACCAGAAGCCAAACAGAAAGGGACACACGGCCCCACCCCCAGGCTCTTGCTTTCTTTGGGGTGCTATGCCTGGGGCTGGGGCTCAGGCTACGGGTATAAAGAGGGCAGGGCAGGTGCAGGACAGAGCGAAGGGGCAAGTGGGAAAGAAAGGACAAGGCTCAGAATTAAGAGCCACAAAACTCCTGGGCTATTCTGGCCTCAGTTCCATCCCTCTCTGGAGCAGTCCACAAACCTTTCCCCCTTCCCACCTGTTTATCTGAAAACTATGGTCCCTTCTGTCTTGAATCCTGGGTGAAACCTGGGTGGCAGGTGGGGGTAGGTGTAGTGAATGAAGACACATGCTTCAGTCCGTCTTCTTACTGGAACCACTAGGAAAAGATATTTTTCTCTCCTGCCTGGAGAAACAGTGTTTTCTGGGATATTCCCTTACCAACAGCCTGGGGCAATCCCAGACGAATCCTGCTCTCTGGGCCGGGGGCTGCGGAAGGGAGCAAGGGTCTCCCACCTTCCTTTCAGTGGGATCCAGTGTCCCTATCTGCAAAATGATGGTCGGGCTGGATTCAATCCAACTGAAGCATGAAGCAAAGGACACTTCAGAAGTGTGGGGTGGGGACCGTGCGCACAACAGGAGAGAAGGCTTCCTGGAAGACGCGGGGTAAGAGGTTGACTTTGACAAGTTCTGAATCCCACAGACAGAAAAGTAAGAGCGTGCATTTGCAAGTGTGTGTGTGCATGTGTGAGAAAGAGAGAGAGGCAGGCAGACAGACACAGCGTGTCAGGAGGAAGAAAGACCTTTGGTAAAGATCTACCAGGAGGCAAGAAAGAGCCTTCCAGCTTCAGTGCCTGGAGTAGTAGCATCGCAGAACATGAGGAGCAAGGCTCCTGACATCACACTATAAGAGCCTCCAATTCCTAATGCCCCCCAAGATTCTCTCGTTACTGCTAATCAATCAAGGCAGAGAGTTTTAAAAGTTTTGCGGGAGTCGAAATCTAATAAAAGCCAGTATGACAAGGAAGAGAAGGCACTCTGTGAGCAGCCTAGGGCACAGCTCTAGGATGTAAGGGTGAAGGATGTAGGGGGAATAGGGAGATTTCACCCAGGGGAGTTCTACATAAACATTTTGCTATCATGGAATGGTAAGAAAAGATTTTAAATGACAGTAATAATAATAAGGGGAGCCTGGGTGGCTTAGTTGGTTAAGCGTCTGACTTCGGCTCAGGTCATGATTTCGCAGTCTGTGAGTTGGAGCCCCGTGTCGGGCTCTTTGTGGACAGCTCAGAGCCTGGAACCTGCTTTGGATTCTGTGTGTCCCTCTCTCTCTCTGTCCCTACCGCACTCATTTTCTCTCTCTCTCTCTCTCTCTCTCTCTCTCTCTCTCAAAAATAAACATTGAAAAAAAGTTAATAAATGACAGTAGTAGTAATAATAATAATAATAGATGAACCATAAACAATGGCAACGAGAGGGCACAGTGGTGTAGGTTTGCTATGGGCCAGGCGCTGTACTCTGTCTGGCTCTCTTTTCTAATCCTCTTAACAAGCCCTTCAGACAGGTACTACTGTCAATCTCTTTGATGGATAAAAATCACAGCGGCGTCGAGAGGCTGAGAAACTCGCCCAAAATCATCCAACTAGTGAGAAGTGGGCCAGGAGCTAGCTCTGCTGTGAATCACGAGACTATTTCAATGTCCTTGTTAGAGATGGAAAAATTGAAGGTCACACAGTAAGTCTGTGTCCTCCTTCCCACATCTTTTACTCAAACTTGTATTCAGAGCATTTGTATATCAGGGCTCACCCTAGTCCAGGACTTCAGGACTCCTCTTCGGGACTTTTCCACAGCATTCTCCCTGATCTTCCTGCCTCCAGCTTTTCCTCTCTAATCCACCTCCCACACCGTATCCAGAGTGGTCCTTCTGAAATCCAAGCAAAGTTAAAAACAACCCAAGAAAAGCTCTGTCACCAAAGGCATATCACGATCTGGTCCCAAACCCCAGCCCGAGGTCCCACACCATCCAGATACCCCTTTACCCCGGGTGCATCCGGCTTCCCCCTGGCCCGGGCACCCTGCGCTCTCCAGGGGTGACTGCTCTAGCTCCCTGCTCCCCACTTTACAATGCCCTGAGGCCTCTTCTCTTTCCTATCAACTCTAACTCTCCAAGGAGCAAGCTTGGAAATCGTCCTCTGGCTCCGGGCGGAATAGATGCTTTCCAGCCTTCGGCACCCTGTAGATCTCCAGTGCCACAAGATTCCACCCTCCGTGTCCCACAAGCACCGGCTAGCTACCTGTCCCCACCTCAAAAACAATGAAAGGATGACAGAATGTGCTGTGGATTATTACTACAGACAGTACTATTATAACCTCACATATTATTTCAATTTTCATTCACAAGGGAACCGAAAGCACAGAAGGATCAAGGAGCTGGCCCAGGCTTGCACACCTTGGAAAGGACTGAACTGGCGCTGACCACATCTATCCAATGCAGAGGCCACATGCCAACCACCGCGTCACTGCTATCTCCCAGGGTGACGGCCACCACGCATCCCTCTGGGTGAACGGCAGTGCCGGCCCCAGAAGCCTCCTATGCCCCACTTCTGTGCCCTGCTCCCATCGGCCAGCCTGGCTCCCTGGGCAGGACCTTGCTGCCCAGCCATGACCCGAGTCACATCTTCACAATCATGTGTTCCTGACACTGACAGTGACAAGACCTAAGTGGCTCTTCTGTGTGCGATCAAGGGACAGAGGTGGCGAGCGCGAATAAAAATAGAGAGGCTTCAGTCAGAGAGAAAAGAAAGTGAGCAGTGGGAGGGGAGCTTGGGGGGCATGGCAGTCCAGGAATTTGGAGGGGAAAAATGCCCATAATGGCATATTTTCCAGCAGTGAAAAACATTAAGACCCACTTTAAAAATGTAGATCTCACCACAGCTATTCCTGGACGCCCGCCCAGAAGAGCAGTCGGGGCGTATGAATGACACTCCCTGCCCGCACTCACCCACTGCTGGCTGTCTGATTCCATCCCAAACATCTTGTTCTCGGGGTGCCTCCCCAGGCCTCCCCACTCCCGGGTCCCTGCAGCCCTTCAGCAGCACAGAGAGCAGAGAGCCCCCTTGCCAGTCCTTTACCCGAACTCAGAGACTGGGAGGGGCAGAAAGGACCTCCTCAAGCTCCCAGGACCGCGTCCTAGAGCCAGGATGCTTGCCAGGCTCTCGGGTTAGAATGCCTCAGTTTCCATCAGCTTCCACTGTGTCTCGTTAGCCTCTCTAACCCACCGGACTGCCTCCTAACACACACACACACACACACACACACACACAGAGCCAGATGCAGGAAAAACTAAACTAGGAGCCTGGAAACCTGAGTTCCAATTCAATGTGGCTACTGACCAGCTGTGTGAGCTTGCCATGTCATTTTGAAGCTCTGGTCCCCCATTTATATAACCCAGCTAACACTCCTTGCTCACCTCAAGGTGGAAGGGAAGCCTGAGAAGTACTGATGAACTGTGCTGACCTGCGTTCATCTCCTGAGACTGATGGCGTGGTAGCTCTGAAACCCAGAGACTTGCATTTGAGTCCCTTCTCTGCCACACACACCATCCGTGTGGCCCTGGGCAAATCACTTCACCTCTTTGTGCTTCAGTGTCTCCGTCTGCAAACTTGAGATAATCACAGAACTTGCCTCCTGGGTGTTAGGGTAAGGATTATATGGAAGTGCAGTTGTGAAGCTCTTTGAACAATGCCTGGAATAGTTAAGTGTTTGACAAATGTTAGTCAAGAGGACACCACTGTCCAATTAATACTTGGTAACTTCATTCTGTCTGGTGCAACACAGGGGCTCAGGGAACGTCTGCATGAGCAGCCTCGCGGGAAAGGGTAAGGCAACCAGATTCACTTGCACTGCTCTCAAATGACCTGGTCTAGCTCCTCTCGCCCTCATCCCTGACTCCCTGGGGGCGCCAAGAGCTTCAGGCATGCCGTTCATGTGGCTGTTCCCCACCCTCTTTCTCTCCCCGCCAACGAGCGGGCTTGTTCCTGGGCTCGGCAACCCTGAGCACTGCAGCACTTAAGCACCTACGACAGAGCAAGGCCAGGGCTGGGAGGGGTAGGGTGGGGCGATGGGGCCGGAGCAGAGGAGGCAGTGTCTCCACAGCTGGGGTGTTTATGCATTTTCAGGGTCCTGCTCCAGCAATCATCATGCATTATTCCAGGAAATCTCTGGTCTGCCTGGCCAAGCAGGGCTCAGGCACCACGCCGTCCCTCTCCATGAGTCAAATGGGCTGGATCGCAGCCTGACAGCTACGATGACAGCCCCCTGAAGGACATCCCCTGCCACCCACCTAGTGCCCTCCAGAACGGAAGAGGCAGCAGAAACCCACAGGTCCCAGGATGGGATCAAAATAATGATGGCTATGACGACAATAATAACGTTACGGATAATAATTCCCAACGCTTCTGGCACTCTTCTGAGGTACCAGGGCAGGCACTACTATAAACTCTCTATGCATACTAACGTAGTTAATACTTATGACAGCCTAGGAGGTAGTTACTATTATTGAACCCATTTCACAGGTGAAGAGATGGAAGCAGAGGAGGTTGAGGAACGCCCAAAACCAGAAGGCTAGTATAAGGGCACAGATGGGGTCTGAATCAGGCTAGCTCCTTGAGGGCACAGGCTTCTTACTTTCTGAGCCTCAAGCACCCCCTGAATTGTCATTTCTAAATAGGTTAGAGTTACTTATTTGGCTTTTGTTGTTTTTTTCTGAAAGCCTGAATGCAAAAGCACTCGACCTCAAAAGAAAAGCACGGGCTTTGGAACAAGGGAGCAGTGGGCTCAAAATCCAATCACTGGGTCGAACCTTTAGGAAAGTTCCTTCCCATCTCTGAGCCTCGGTTTCTCAGTCAAAAACATGAGGATAACACTGGCTTCCCTAGAGTGGGCTCTGAAGGTTCGGTGAGAGCAGGCACACAAAATGACACTGGCACACAGCTAACATTCAAGCAACAACGCTTCAGGCCCCCCACTTCTGACAAGAAATCTCAAATGCGGGTGACAGAAAACCTATGTTCCCAGGCAGGTAAGCCATAAAATGTAAGTGATATCATTATAAAGTGTTCATTCAGCTTCTTCTCTGCATTACAAGTCGATTATGATGAACTCTCAGCCTGCATGGAGAAAGGAGGCGGAAGAAGAAAAAGCACAAATAACCTCACAGCAAAAAAGCAAATCCAAGTTCATTTCTATTGCTTCTGGACTTCAATGTAGAACCTTAGTTGCATAAGCTTTGTGAGAACTGGTCTGATTGTCTATTAGAAGGTGGCCCTGAGGCCCAGAGAAGGACAGACAGGGTCACATATCAAGCTCCTGACAGGGCCGGCACTTAGCTCTCCTGACTACAGATGGCTGCAATGCCACTGGATGGGCCATGGCCATTTGTGTCCTGCATCTCAGGAAAGAAATCACACAACACAGAGGCTTCCACCAACTCTCTCTTTCTCAACTATATGAGATGTAGCAAGGATAAAATAACACAAAACATGGAATACAACAGAAGGAATCACCAGGAATCGACCATAAGCATTTACCGTGCACCTGCTGCCTGCCAGGCCCCATGCTTGTTGCTTTACACACATTACCTATTCTAATCAATGCTGACAACGGTTATATGGGAATCATTTGGACACCCATCTAGTAATTTCTGCACCCTAATGTATGCTGGGCACCTGTCATGAGCAGTCACTGGGGCCTGGGGCCTTCACCTGGAGCTCATAGAAGGCCCCGAATGCAGTAAGAGATGACATTTCAAGACCCAGGAATATATGAGCCCAGAAATGGAGGGGCCACAGGACATGGCATTCCTGTGTGTGTGTGAGCGTATGTGTGTGTGTGTGTGTGTGTGTGTGTGTGTGTGCGCGCGCATGCGTGCGCACGCACTGGGGGAGGCAGAGGCAGATAAGTTGGATCCAGCTGGGTGCGGTGGGAAGAGAGCAACCTTGGCAATGAGCTGTGGACGGTGGGCACGGTGAATGGTGGGCCTTGAGTAATATTTGTTAAATGAATGCAGGAATTAAGAGCCAGTGCAGGAAGAAATAAGACCCACAGGAGAAGGAATAACAAATGAGAGGTCCTTCAGGAAGCAGAGGCAAGACAGAGGTAGATGTGTGAGCGACTTACTGAGGGTAGTGCCCTCAGAGGTCGAGGGAGAGGGGCCAGAGCAGCCAGGGAAAGACTTCAGTGCAAGTCGTTCATGGTGAGGAGAGGGTGGAGGGGCCGAGGAGGACTGAGACAAAGAGCAACGGACCAAAGTCGCTTGGAGGATGTGTCTGCTGGCGCAGCAAAGGTTGCAGAGTGGGGTGAGCGGGCATGGCAAGGTCCCCGCACAGATGTGTGGCTCCGTTGGCCGGGGCTGCCCAGGAGGAGCACACGCTGGGCTCAAAGGGGCAGGTCCCCGAGGCGCTGCAGCTGGAGGCCTGAAGGCCATCAGTTCTCTGCACCCCCTGACAGCAGGCTCGCCCTGGAAGGGAGATGTGAGCCACGCACGGCCATGGCCACCAGTCAGAGATGTGACACGTAGGCTGCCTTGGGAACAGTGAGGAGAAAGTGTGCAGCCCTGTAGTGGGAGGACTCCCTGGGAAGGAGCACCTAAGGGAGACCTGGAGGTTGAGTAGATGGAAGAAAGAGGGCTGGAATTCTCAGAATAGGGAAGAGCCCCCAAAGACACCGATGGGGACTGAGTCTGACTTGGGTGGAAAACACAAAGCAGTGCGTGCTCCTGGAGCCCCAGCTGGACCCACACGCCGGGTGGGCAGGGACAGATGGCGGAGGGCCTGCGGAGCCGGGGGCGGTCAGACCTCCCGCATAGGCAACGGGGAGCCTTTGAAGGGAGGGGCTCTGTAGCATTTCTGTTGCAGCCCCTCTCTGGGGGTCGGAGGCAGGAAGGAGGTGGGGGTGGGAGGCGGGAAGGCAGGGAAGGCGAGGAGGAGGAGGAGGAGGCTGTTGCCGTGTCCCAGAGAGAAGAAGGAAGGTCCAGAGTAGCCCCTTGCCTCTCTAAAAGACTGTAACGTTTACTAACTGGCCCTTGGAGCTTTTTTTGCATTTTTCATTGTTAAGACATACTTTACACAGTAAAATGCACCCTTTTTACTGTGTAGTTCTTTGAGGTTTGATCAGCACAAATAGTCATGTAACCAGCCAAACTGAGATATAAAACAGCTCCGACACCCCAGAGCATTCCCCTGTGTCCCTTTGTAGTAAAGTCATCCCCACCCGCCCACAGCTGTTAGTGTTTTCCATGTCCCTAGCTGTTCCTCTCCCCAGGACGTCGTAGAGATGAATCACACCGTGGGCAGCCTCTGCATCCGACTCCTCTGGCTTTGCCTGATGCATTGCAATTCATCTGCAGCACCGCCTGCCTTGGCGGCATTTTCCTCTTCCTCGCTGAGCACTATCCCATCCGACGGTGTGCTACGGTTTGCTTATCAAGTCTCCAGTTGAGGGACATCTGGGTTGTCTCCAGATAAAGCCACTTACAAACGTTTGTGTACAGTTTCTGTGCGAACGTAAGTTTTGATTCACTTGGGTAAATGCTGAAAGTGGAATTTCTGGGTGTGGCAAGTGTATGTTTAACTTTGTTTACAGAGTGGCTGCGCCACCTTGCATTTCCAGCAGCAACATATGAGAGGGGTAGGTGCTCCCTAAACCTGCCAACACTTGGTATTGTCAGCTTTCATTGTAGCCATTCTAGTAAGTGTATCGAAGCATCTCATTGCAGCTTTATTCATTTGCACTTTCCTAATGACTAAAGATGTTAAGCATTTTTTATGTGCTTATTTGTCATTCTTGTAACTTCTTTTGAGAAGTGTTAGAATAGTTTGCTCATTTTTTTATTGTACTTGTTTTCTTACCATTGAGTTTTGGGAGTTCTTTATATATTCTGGATGTAAGTCCTTTATCAGATATGTGATTTGCCTTGTTCCTAATTGTAGGAGAAATATTCAATTTTCACTCTTATGTTTGATGTTGGTTGTAGGTCACTTGTAGATGTCCTGTATCAGACCAAGAAAGTTCCTTCTTACCCTGGTTTACTGAGAGGTTTTATCATGAACAGTGCTGAGTTTTGTCAAAGGCTTTTTCTGCCATCTATTGAGATAATCACTCGGGTTTTCTTCTTTAGTCAACTAAATGTGGTAAATGAACACTGGTTGACTTTTGGACACTAAATCAGTTATCCTAGGATCATCCTCATTAGTTCTGATATATTAACCTTTTATATATTGCTGGATCTGGTTGGCTAATATTTAGATGAGAATTTTTGATCCACCCATTCAGGACATGAGGAATACTGGTCCATGGTTTCCTTTTCTTGGTACAAGGGTATGCTGGTCTCATAAAGCTGGGAAGCAACCCGGGGAGAGTTCCCTCCTCTGTTCTCTTGAAGCTTTATATTGTCCCTTTCTCTGCTCTTTGCAGTCTCTTCCATCTGGGTTATTAGTTTTGCCAATCCAATTAATTTCAGAGACTAGATTGTGCTATATACAACAGGGGGCACAAAGATAAATAAGACTAGGTCTCTTCCATAAGGAGGTAAAAAGAGACAATAACAAGTACCATTACGGAGCGCCTGCCCTTTTCCATGCATTTTACTAACACGAGCACCAACTTACCGCAGTCCTGTTATGCCGGCTTTAAGGATGTTAAGGATGAGAAAGTTGAGGCTCAGAAAAGTTAGGTAGCCTGCCTAATGCCACACAGCTCTCATGAGGCACAGCTGCGGCTTGAAGCTAGCTTCAAAGCTTATGTTCTTCCCACTTTATTTTGCCATCTCTCCTAATATTTTTGAGTGCCTACTAAGTCCCTACCAGCTTCTTTAAAAGCTTTAAGGCTAGTCTTCTGTTCATCACTAATCACTGCAACTTTATGGGGTATGTGTTACTCTCCCCAGGTTAACAGTCAGGAAATTGATATTCGGAAAGACCAGGGACCTGGCCCAAGGTCAGTCAATGCTATTAGACACCAAAGACCCACAAGTGACAGAGGCAGGAGGTAATTAACATAATAACATAATTAACACATACGTATATAGCCCGGATACAAAGCAGCTTTGTGGCGCGCTGTAACAGAGGCATGAACAGAGGAGGTGAAGGCAGAGGAGGCATGAATCGTGACTCGGGCGCTCCTGGAACATGCACAGGAAAGCCGGGAAACAGTGCAACCAGACGAGAGGGCTAGAGGAGCTGGGGAGTGGATTGAGTTAAAAATCTGGGTAAATAGCAAAGGGTGGACACGGCCCATGGAGCAAACGAAAGCCAACACAAGCAGGGCACGTAGCTGGATTTTCCAGTGTCACGATGTTGACGCTGAGCAGGGCTGACAGGCACTAAAACAAGAATAGCTCACATCTGCAAAGCACTTTCCTCCTCAACACGTATTCCCAGATCCTCACAAGCGCCCCCTGAAGTCTTTTGTCCTCCATATTTTGTAGGTGAGGACTCGGAGGCTCAGCCACGTGAAGGGTTAGTGGGAGATTAATCTCAACCCACCAGAAGCCCCAGGGCCAGGCCTGATTCCTAGCGTGGGACTCCTCAGGCAGAAAGGCAAGGGACAGAGTAGACCAGACAGTGTGGCTTAGAGGTCAGAGGAGTACCTTGGAAGGCTCTGCAAATTGTGGCAACCAAACTTCTTAATTTGAGGACCATGGGCTCTGGAATCTTGAGGTGGAAAGTCCCGAAATCCCGATGGCCCAGGCTCTGCAATCTTGAGGTCAAAGACTACAAAATAGTGGGGATGGCCTCGGGGAGGGGGGGGGACAAGGACTCTTGGCATCTTCGGGCAAAGGTGCTGTAATCCCCAGGGGGTTCTCTGGATGACGGCGTGCCAGTCGTGTTCTTTAGGTGGAGCAGATAGGAGCTAAGCAAATTGGTGTCATAAAAAGTGAAAAGGGTGGCATTCTAAATTAAACCTCTAAATGTGTCACCCCAGTCAACCTGCAGAACCTGGAATAATTGGTGGTGAACACAGGTCTCTCAGGCCATTGGTGTTTCACTCCCGGATGCCTTCGACCAAAGGGAAAGGAGATGGGGTGGAAAGAACAGCCTTCAGATTTAGGTCCCAAGTGCGGAGACCTCCCTGCCTCTCTCCGTTCCTTGCATTTAAAAGCCAGGACCACATCCGGATGCTCAGGAGGGTGACAGAGAGGAGGCCCAGCTCAAAGACTTCACCCCTAATCCTTTCCTTGGCATTTGGTTTGCTGGGAAGGGAAATATAAACTCCTCACCCCTCCAGAAGATTCCCAGACCCCCCCCAAGTGGCAGATAAGATGCCCTTCCTCCCTCCCCTCCATTGTGCCTCCTTAATCTCTGCGTTCCTCCCTCGAAGTTCTAAGATGTTCCCCTTTCTCTTGGTTATGTACCCTCCCCATTTCCCCGGGTCCTAAATCACTTGGTCTTGCTGCCCCGCCGCAGCTTAGCCTCCTCACTCCTCTCTCCCACCCCTGAGTCCCTCTCCCTTGGTCTGTCTGCAGCTCCCATGATCTCACTGAGCACATGTGTATATTTTTTCACTACATCCTCATGACTAACATAAGGGTACGTGGGCTGTAAATGTCAAGACTGACTTGGAATAAAACTACACTGCTATTACTATTAATAGTAAGATTAGCTAATAAATGGCGGTGCTAATGACAGTAATTACAGATAATACGAATACGATGCTTACCACGGGCCAGGCATTGTTCTAAATACTTCTTATTTATTACATCATTTACTCCTTAAAACAATCTCTGAGGGTGGCACCATTTGGTCCCATTTTACAGATGAGAAAATGGAAGCACAGAGAGCTAAGTAAATTGTTTGAGGCTCCACAGTCTGTCTGATTCTGAAGCCTGGTCACCTAACTTCTCTGTACAGCTCTGATGGCCTCTCCCCATCCCCTGCACTATGACTAGACCATTCTAGGTCACAGTTCTTCAGATCTCTGTCCTCAGGGTCCCAGAAACTTACCAGAGGAAATGTTACAGTATTTTGAGAAAAAGTCCCTGAAAATCAAGACATAACACTTCAGATCTCATTGATTAATTCTAAAAGCTCCTAGAATGGACCGGACAAGGAGCTTACCTCCTAGTGGGGGAAAAAGAAATATAAGTATATAAGTACTGTGATTTCAGAAAGTGACAAATGATATAAAGAAAAAGAGAGAAAGGTAGGGAGTTAAGGAATGTGGGTGGGAGGAGACCACTTAAACTGAGTGACCACCCCCCCCCATATCTGTGAAGGACCAGCCATGCCAGCATCAGAGAAGAGTCTCAAGTGGATGAGCTGCAAGTGCAAAGGCCCTGAGACAGAAATGAACTTGGGGAGCTGAAGAAACAGCAAAGCTGGAACGAGGCCAAAGAGGGGAAAGCCAAGTGGAAGTATTTGTGAAGCTGGAGAGGCCAACAGGGAGCATGAAGAGGCCAGGCAAGACTCCAACTCTATTCTTCGTGAGGTGAGTGGCTCCAGCCAGGTTACGATGTGCGGTCGAAGGGAGGCACAGAAAGGCAGACAGGGAGTACCAGGTCGCCACTGGAGGCTGTCTTGCTCACTGTCAGCTCCTGATGACCCACTGACCCTTGCCTCCACCCAAAGTGGTGAGAAGGCACAGCCTCGAATCTCAGCCATGGGTACCTCACTCTGCAAACTCGGCAAGCCACCCACCTCCTCAGCATCTCCGTTTCTCCATCTGCAAGATGGCGATGGAGACTCAGCTGGTGGTGGCGGGAGGTGGGCCGGGGCTCATCTGACACCAGGACAGGGAGGGCTTCGCTTCCATGGGCACAGTGCCTGGCACGGTGCGTGCTCTCGACACATGTCTATGGACAGGGCTCCAGTGGCCTAGGAGGTCCCAGGGGCGCGGCACCCCGGAAGGCCCACAGGGTCAGACTGATGGACCAAGGCCTCGGGCATCCCCTTCCCAGCGGCCAAGTCAAGCGGGCAGCGGCAGGCCCACTGGACCAAGGGCAGACAGACGGGCGGGCAGGCGGGGGCGAGCCGGCGGGCGCAGGGAGAAAGGAGGGCATTGTCTGCTGAAACCCAACCAAGGGGCCACGGTCACAATGCGGGGGATTCTTTCGGGAGAAACAGACATGCCTTTCTTTTCACCAACTGCTGCTAAAACAGCTCATTGGATTTGATTCTCTCCCATTTCACCCCAAACAAATGATAAATAAATAAGCCTCGGTGAGCGCTGAGCGCTGGAGCCAGGACCCTGGGCCGGGAGCGGGCTGGACGTTGTCTTCCCGGGGCGAACAGGCTCTGGTGCCAGGGGGCCCGCCTGCAGTGCTGCTGCCAGGCGCGTGGGTGAGTCCGCGGGGGCAGGGGGGGCTGCGGAAGTCCTTCCAGATGTGGGGTGGGGCCGGCCAGGCTGTGCTGTCCTTGAACCCGAGGGGACACACAGTGGGGAGGCGCGTCAGCAGAAGAGCCAGGGCCTGGCAGTGGACAGCAGGCTGGCAGTTCCCGGCGGGCACCGAGTTAGAAAGGGTCTCAGAGTCTCCTGAGCCCTCACGTTTGCCTGCTGTTCGCACTGAGTGCCTTCGCTGGCGCCACCCATCCTCCCAAATGCTCAGCCAGGTGACAGGTGCAGCTGGGTCCCGGGAGAGATGTGGCTGGCATGGTAATCACAGAATGCCGGAGGTCCCCCCCACCAGTGTCCCTGTTTTCCAGCTAGTCATATTGAGGCACAGAGAGGTTAAGGACAACCACAGGACCCAGCTATTCTGACACCTTGACTCAAACACTCAGCTCCTTCCAGGACCTGACCGGAGAGCAGCCACTCTTACTGCAGGAGCTTTCTCTTGATGCATGGAGGAATCGCTGGCATTTTTTGGCCCCTCTAACAAGTGAGCTACAGCTTCATTGAAGGTGCCAGACATTGTGCCATGTGCCACTGCAAAGCACCCTCCGTCTGCCCCCTGTCCATGTCATAGTCTCATCCGGCCCCTGGTTCTGTGCTCTCATGGGGTTATTACCCTGCTTTCCTTCCCACTTGCCCAAACCATGTCCTTCACTGAAGCTCCAGAGAGTACTTCCTCCTCCAGGAAGCCTCCCAGCTCACTCCTGCCTCCACTAAGCCAGCCCTCCTGATAGCCTCTACTGCCCGTCCTGACAGCTGGGCTCCACTGAGACCTCAGGCAAGGACATCTGGTGACCCTTAGAGTAGGGCACAGAGGGCAGCCACGCCTATACCCGCCCCACACCAGGAGCACAGCAGGCTGTTTCACGCTGGTTCCACCCACTGGCTATTATTCCCTGTATCTAAGATGCTCTTTCTCCTCTTCTGCATAAGTCAAACCCCTCCTCCTCTAGACTCCTTCCCCAAGACTAAAGGCCCTCAATCACACCCATCACCCACCCCTGGACTCACATGTGCATACCTGTCTCTCCCACTGCTTGGCAAGCCCCTCAAGGGCAGGATGCACAGTGCAGAGAGCGAAGCCTTCCCCAGGGCTTCTGGATCCGTGCCTTTATCCACTCTTAGTATTTGCTGAGCTCCTAATGAGTAAGACCAATTACCTCTGTGCTTATATAACTACTCTCCCACATGACTCGTCTCCTGTCTCAGGACACTGTGATCTCCCTGAGGGCAGGTCCCGTCTCTCTCTTCTGGCCCTTTCCTTCTAGTAGTTCCCACGGGGGAAGGCCAGAATCTCCTCTGACGGCCTCATTCTGCTGTGACAGCAGAGAGACCTCTGCCCGGCCTGCACCCCTGCCCCAGGTCCCCAGCTCAATCTGTAGGCACCTCGGCAACCCCTGGCTATCACTCAGGCTTGGGGAACGCTGGCTGCGCTTTAATTTTCTTAGCGCCTTACAGCGCGTGATTGAAAAATGCCATCGAGGCCGGCGCCACCAGCCCGGAAAAATGGGACAAGAGGAGCCAGGCATGCAGGCTCATCCCAGTGCAGATGAAGCACACAGGGGCCTGGACCAGCTCCGAGGAATAACCAGCGGCCTTCTGAGAGAAATCAGGACAGCTGAAAATTGAACACATACATACGTGCAAGAGCCTAATTCCTTCCTTGGAGCTCTGGAGAGACACTTTCATAGCTTTTCATGACATCACGTCAAATGTTTCCAGGCATCCAAGACGGAGTTTGGCCCTAAACACTGTGTACTAAAGTCACATCGTCCCTTGCGGTGAGAATCATAGGGCTCAACAGGACCCAGGACTCCCTCCCATTCTGCACCTTCCCGAAGGCTTCCTCTTGCCTCTTCTCAGACACAAGGAAACCTCTCCCGCTTCCAGTGCTCATGGGGCTGCGGGCCGGCCAGGCGGCAGCTGTCGACCGGCCAGGTGGCAGGTGTCAACCGGCCAGGCGGCATGTGTCGATGTAGCTCTGCACTTGGGAGACAGTCGATCTTGGTGAACACACAATCAGGCAGCCTGTAAAACCTGCCAGCTCCACGACCTTGACCTAGACACTTCACCTCTTGAGGCTTTACACGATGCTCTTAAATAAGATGGAGACAATGAATCAGTGGAGGAATCGGGTTGCTCTGTGGGGTCATGAAACACAACAGCATTGTGTTGAAGGTGGCAAGCTTCACGTGTGACTTCTGCAGATACTTAAATGTCAGTCACCTGGGGTTGGTGGCTGAGAAGGGGCTGAATGCCCATCCGGGGTCCTGCCTCCCTGACCTGCGTGCTTTCCAGTCGGTGGCTCGGCCTCCCTTGTGCGTGTTCCAGTGACTTCAGAGAACCAGACACCTGGAGCTCCACTCTTCCTCAGTTTCCCCTCTCACTTCTCACTTTAAAGAAGGCCACAATTCATTCAAAGAAGCATTTTCTGAGGGCCTACTATGTGCCTGGCTACAGGAGAAGTTCACGTTACAGCTTCAAGACTAGAAAAAAGGGACACCAAGGAAAAGGTGGCCGAGGGGACAGGTGGACAGTGGGTGCAGGGCAGCTGGAGACAAGGGGTGTGTCCCCCTACCTTCGATGCAGGCTGCCATCTGGAAGGCCACGGCCCAGCACTCCCACCAGGGCTTTCCTGGGCCTGTATGGGCCCCAGCTCCCTGCTCGGGCACTCCCTGCAAGCAGCTGACCACCTCCAGCATGCCCACCCGCACCGAGGGCTCTGTAGCCCTGCACACGCAAGGAACAGACCTGTAAACTTGCAGTCTGGTGGGGAGGCTCTTGGATGGCACAGGGAAGTGCCCTGTTGTCTGAGTGCTGAAGGGGGTGAGGAGGGGCTGAGGGAGTGCAGAGGGACAGTTGCAAAAATGGCGCTTGGGGCAGGGAGCTGGGAGTGCTCCAGAGGAGAGGACAATTGAGCTGGCACTTGACACAGGGCTGGGGTCGAGCTGTGGGGCTTGCATGGGTGCAGGTGTGCGTTGGGGGACGCGGATTTGAGCAGAGGGGCCGGCCTGGGCAAAGCGGCGGCCGCTCTCCAGGCGGGGCGCGGCAGGAGCTGCGGGGCCTAGCGACCAGGCCTCCCAGGCCGCTCCACCTCCTCTCCCTCTCCTTGGCCCCGAGGATGGCTACTGTCCCAACTTCTGTCACTGTCTCCTCTTTCTCTCTCTGTCCACCGTCTCAGCTCTGCCCCGAGCCCTCCTGAATCTTCATCCCCAGCCCGGACCCCACTCCCCGGGGCCGCACTGCTGACAGCCTGTCCACTGGGGCCCTTCACATTCGCCTCGAGTCCTACAAGAGGGAAGTGGAATTCATTTCCACCCACCAGGGCCTCGCCTCCTAAACAGCGTCCCCCTCCACACACACGTGTCTTCTGTGTCTCATCAGCCACTCGGCCCAACAGCTTCTTCCTTCACCATCTTTCTCTCTCTCCTTTCCCCACTGTGCCTCCTGCCTCCACCAAGGCCTCCGCACTTTGCAGGCGGTTGGTTACAAGGACTCAGCTAAGAAAAGTCCAACGGCCTCTCTCTCGTCATCTCCTGCCCCAAGTCCTTGCTCCTCCCACCACCCTTCCTGAGCCCTGCCCTTCCTTCCCAATCCACTTGCCTCCAGCACAGAGATATAGGATCCTAGAGACTCTGGGCTGCCGCGTGATTCATTCATTGCAAGTCGAACCCAACCACGGCCAGTGGCCCTGTCACGAGTGTGGCTTCCCAGGCTCCCTTGCCCAGCCGGGACTGCTCAGTCTAACCCCAGCTTTCCCCCTGTGCACAGGCCGCTGTGCTCCAGGCATGCAATTTTATTCCTCTCTCTGGATCTCGTGGCACACAACCCCACTGCTGGACTGCCGGTCCCTGGCCGGAGTGCCTCGGCTCTGGCCACCCAGGTCCTGATGGCCTTCGTGGACCCCCTTCCATCTCAGCTCATTAGCCTCCCATGTCTCCAGGCCTCCCCTCCACCTGCCTCCTATTCGGATCCGAGTCACCACGGGCTCTGCTCCTGAGATCCACAGGCCAGGCCTGGAGTGTACCAATCAGCGTTGCCAGTGGCCGGGTGTGTGCTTATGCCTATCAGAAAGGCCGGGTCACCCGTATCAGACTTTTGCTCCATTTGCTGGGTGGGCACTAGACAAATCACTGGGTCCTGGCGTTCTAGCTGGCTCCAGGCGGCTCTGCCTGATCTTGCCAGTTTCCTGGATGCCATTTGTTTTACTACCGGCACTTCAGTGTGTGTGTGTGTGTGTGTGTATGTGTGTGTTAGGAGGCAGGTATTTGCTGCTCAGAACCAGAACCAGGAAGAGGCTGCTGGCCACTCAGATTTCACCTATGACCTCCTGCCTCTACCACCAGAGAAACCCACCCACCAGGCAAGAACCTGGGGGCATAGAGAGTGGCAGCCTCAGCTCAACTCAAACGGACTATGGCCCACCGAATAACCTCTCTGTAACTGCACCTCCCCTCCTTCCACCCTCTCATCCTCCAGACACCGTGCCGTCTTACAGTTTCTCTCAACACTCAGACCCTGAGCCCTGTCCCTCTCCCCACAAGAATAACACGAGAAAGAGCTAATAGTCAATCAGTACTATGTTCCAGGCACTGTTCTAAGCACTTTAGACATATTGACTCATCTAGGCTCCACACAGCAACCCTTTCAAGTGGGTACTAATATGCCTCCGTTTCACAGATGAGGAGACAGCCCTGGTACCACGCCGTGACCTTAGCACATGAGCGTGAGCGCTCTAGCTCCAGGGTTTGCCCCCATCCCCCACCCCACCCCACAGGGCCACCGCCCACACCGATGCGGCTTGACCCCTGCTCAAGGGACCCCTGCATGCACTCAGAGGAGAGGGTGTCTACTTCCGTCCCACAAAGACACACCATGCAGGTGGTAACAAGGTCAGGCCGGCTGCTGATCTACCTCGGAGCTGGAACTGAATTCCTCCTATAATTCCAGTATTTGCTCATTCACTCAAAACTGATTATGTGTCTGCTGCTGCTTGGTGCCAGCTGTGTCCACCCCAGGACAGTGAGCATAAGTGAACTGAAACATATGTCTGCATTTATCCAATGGACTCTCTTCCAAACAGGGATTAACAGGCTCCTGAGAGCAGGGACCACCTTACAGACAGGTGCCTGGCAACACACATTCACTAGGTGGTCAAAACATGCTTGTTAAAGGCAGTGACGGACAGCAGACCACATGTACACAAGGCTTGTGCATCTTTTACCGCCCAACCCTCCCCCTCCAGGTGACAAATGCTCAACAGACCAGGATGCTAGGGACCAGAACCCATCTCTCCTGACTCCCCACTGCTCGGGGCTGCCTCTTGGGGGAGAGGAAAATGATCTCCTCTCCCCAGGCCCCCACCAAAGCCCTTCAGGGAGAGAGAGCCGGCCATTCGAAGTTCCAGAGCTACCTCAATTAGTCCCGAATGTGGGAAGAATTCTGAAGGTCAGAGGAATGGAAAAGGTAAGTTGAGAAAAAAAAAAAAAGTTGGCATTTAGCAGCAGAGATAAACTGAGCTGATAAACGGCCTTTGAACACTTGGGTTATTTATTTATTTGCTTCCAGTCCTTGTGCGGTTGTTAATTCCAGCTAAAATCCCCCGGTGCCCCACTCACATGTGTGGTGCGTTATGTGCCCATCTGGCAGCAACACGGACAACCTCCCCTGGCAACCGTGCTCTGAGGTTTCAAACACACTTTCACGTCTGTGTCCCAACGGCAACAGCGCAGAAAAGAACAGTCGGCAGCTGACTGCACTGACTCTCTCTGGCTGGGCTGCTGGTTACCAACATATTGTTTGCAGTAGGAGCTCGAAGAACATGTGAGGAAGTGAACTTGGGCTGGGCCCAGAGCTGGGCCGACCAAGACTCGCGAGAAGCAAGAGGGACACGGGGACCGTGGTAACTGTGAGGCTAGCATCTGAGGCTCCCCTTTGCAAGATGAAGATCGTCTGTTCTGGAGATCTTTTTTTTTTTCCTTTTACATTCCCTCTGCTTAAACAAATCCTGCTGAAAAGAACCCTTGCTCTGATTGTCCATGGAAAGGTTCCCTGGAATGTTGGACCAAGTCTCTGGAATGTATAGATTTAACAAGCCAATTTGGAAATTAACAGAGATGAAAAAGGAGTGTTCTGGTTACATTACACACAGAATCACTACCTGAGTGAGTGCAAGGGGTGCTGAGGGCACCTTGGAGCTTCCCGTGAGCAGGCTTAGCACTTTTCACGCCGGAAGCCTTGGACACTCTGCAATTCTAGAGTTGGAAGAGTTGGCAAAGATCACCCAGAGTGTTCTTGAGGGAAGGACACAACCTTCGTTAAGAATTCCAAAACGCTGGAAGCATGGTTTCTCAACTCTTTCCTGAGCAAAGACCTTCCCACCCATGGCCTGTTGAGTGTCAGGCTTTGAAATACCTCCTGTGCTAAACGAACTGCATCCTTGAGCACAGTGATTTTGTCAAAATGCCAGCCCAGGCTTCTGATCAAGAAAGAGAGAACAGTTGGAGCCATGGATAGCCATGTATTACGGGGAGGGGGGGGGGTGTAAACACTTGCCATTTGAGTTATCTTTGCAGTTTTGCTTCTGATAAATGTAATATTCCTTTAGTTGTTTGTTTAATTCTGAACAGCCTTGGGATTTCTACCAGTATCCTCTACACAGCTGGGGAACGTGGGGCCCAGGCTGGGCTGCTCCTCCATGCAGCATCTCTCATGCTGCGGATGGGTGGTGGCAGCGCAGGGAGAGCCACAACACTCCCCCTACCAGGTACTGTGCAGGCAAGCCCTTCCCCCCCGCCCCCCACCCAGGCCCTGCCCAGGAAAGGTGCCACCCCCTTCCACAAGCAGACACCACTTCTTATTCCAGAGTTCTCCTGCTCTGACTTCCCCGGGAACTCGGGGGCCGCATCTCCACATCACAAAGTGATGGGAATATCTCACAGGGTCCAGGACCAGGTTACAGATCCAGACTTTCAACAAAGCATCCTCCTCCTCACCAAACATCCCCTTTTGGGCCAGAGATTCTACGAAACTCCTGTGGAGGACGTCAGGGCAGAAAGAGCCAGTGAGCTGCCCCCGGCTCGCCTTGAGGACTTCCGATATCTGACTGCCCTTTCCCTCCCATGTTCTGAGGGTGGCTGCCCAGCTGACCCTAGCCTTGCCCATTCCCCAACCCAGGAAGGCAACTGACGGCAGGGGGAGTCTGTTTTAGCAGGGCCTCTGACAAAGGTACCACGTCTCTAAATGTGACTTCACACCCTCTTCCTACTTCAATACACGGGGAAAGGGGTTCTACCTTCCTTCTTCTTTTTTACGTGTGTTTATTTTGAGAGAGAGAGAGAAAAAGAATGAGGCTAGAGGGGCAGAGAGAGAGAGAGAGAGAGAGAGGATCCCAAGCAGGCTCTGTGCTGTCAGCACAGAGCCCAACGTGGGGCTCCATCTCACAAATGGAGAGATCATGACCTGAACCAAAATCAAGAGTTGGATGCTTCACCGACTGAGCCACCCAGGTGCCCTTTCTACCTGCCTTCTTGACAAGACTTGACCGGGGGCTGGCAGCAGTCGGCGGGAGCCCCTCCCACCTCTAACCTCTAAGCCTGGGCCTTCAAAGTCACAGAGAGCTGTGGTACTATGAAAAGGATTTGGAAACTTGGGGCAGTCCCTGAGCCATGAACGGCACAGCAGGGAAGGACGAATTCCCTTCCCTCTACCCTTCCTAACCCACCAAGAAGACAATTTTACAGGCAGACACTCCTCACTGTTTATAAAGGGGGGAAGGAACACAAACAAACAAAAAAAATCTAAGCCACTCAGCATCACAGCCACATGAAGAAATGCATGTCACTTGAACAACTTTGTGGCGTTGTTTACAAAGAGGCCTACTGCATCCTCTTGAACACCAGCACAGGGTCTGAGGGTCTGAGTCGGTCACAAACAGCAGGGAGGTGGCAGGGTTGTACGATGTGACATCAGGAAGCTCTCACCAGCTCCAGCCACGAGAACCCAGGTGGCCACTCAACATGGACACACGCCACCCAGAGCCTCCTGGAAGGCAGCGGCCCATGCTTGTCAGTATTTGTGACCTTAAGGCTGGGCACTTGACTTGCCCAGCTGTCATCTGACAGCAAAAGAAATGTCATCCATTTTTAGCTGTTTATGATGGAGGTCTCTACTTTCAGTGAAAATGATGGAAGGGGGAGCCTTCTAGACTGCCTGATGGACACACAGTAGAAAGTTCAGTACTTGAGCCCCCCCACCCCTGCCTGGGAAGAGGGTCACCATCTCAGCTCAGGCTGCCAAAACAAAATATCACAGAGCGGGTGGCCGGGACAATGGAGACACGTCTTCTCACCATTCTGGAGGCAGAAGCTCTGAGATCAGTGTGCAGGTGTGATTGGGTTCTGGTCAGGCCTCTCTTCCCCGCTTGCAGACGGCCACCTTCTGGCTGTGGTCACACATCTCTGGGCAGGGGGGTGGGGGTGAGGGGATGCACTCCATTGTCTCTTAGGAGGGCACTAATCCCTAATCTACCTTAAGGACCTCATCTAAACCTTATTATCTCCCAAAAGCCACTTTGCCAAATACCATCACATTGAGGGCTAAGACTTCAATGTACAAATTTGGAGAGGACATAAACATTCAGTCCACAACAGTCACCATCCCGGACTGCAGGTGGCAGTGGGTATGCAGACTTACATCTGCATAACCTGGCCTTGCCCAGGCTCAAGAACAGAATTTAAAAAATCAATCAGACCAACCCTTCAAATACATACAGTTTAGTACACATCGATTATACTTTAACAAAGTTGACAAAATTTAAAAATGCAAAGACCAGGTCAGTCACTGGACAGATGTTTAAACCCCCCCAGCCATGTGCTTGGATGAGGAGGGTAGCTGGGCTTGGCCGGGACAACTCTGATGATAGGGACTCATGGACCCCCCTCCTGCCCCTGTCCCCCGCAAGGCAGCCATTCAACAACCAGATTTCTCTATCAGCAAATCCTTCCTTTACCGAGCTGATATCAGCCTCCTGGAAGGTTTTTTTTTTATTTTTTTATTTTTTTATGTTTATTTATTTTTGAGTGAGAGAGAAAGACAAGAGTGCAAGCTGGGAAGGAGTGGAGAAAGAGGGAGACACAGAATCCAAAGCAGGCTCCAGGCTCTGAGCTGTCAGCACAGAGCCTGATGCAGGGCTGCAACTCACGAGTTGCGAGATCATGACCTGAGCTGAAGTCAGCGGATGCTTAACTGACTGAGCCACCCAGGTGCCCCAGCCTCTTGGAAGTTTTGATCCACTAATCAGGGCTGTGAAGAACACACTGGATCCTTGTACCGAGAGAGCCCTATAGAAACCGAATTAACTAATTACCAACATCTCCCAACACACACACACACACACACACACACACACACACACATACGTGGTGATAGTTTGTGTATCCAGAAGTCGCCTATCTAGTAATTTCCCATGTCCAGAATACATGTTCAAACAACAAAATTGATACCACACCACATTCTTGCACTTGACTCCTAGGAGAACGCTTCAGTATTCTCATCTGAAATGAGTTAGCTTAGCTTTGGACTCACTTTTAATAAATCTGCTTCTCCAGCTTCCTAGTTCACAAAAGATTAAAAGCACCCAGTAAGTTGAAAGGATGCTGAATCCAGTAAGAAGTCACAACGTGCAGCCTGACTCGGGTGGGGGGAGGTGGAGAAATGGTCAGCAAGACTCGGAGAATCCAGGGAGTGACAGCAGCCCCGGGTCACCTGCTGTACACACTCCATCGTGTGATGGCCAGGGCCATGGAGATGACCCTGAGTCTCCAACTGAAGAGTCTGCCGTTGTGTGTGATGAACACACTGCTAAAAGCCTCCCATCCAAAGTGGGTATGTCAGCTGACATCGGGCTAACTTAGAGTTATGATGTTATTATCCAGACACTTCATTTTGGGTGGGAGAGCTCACTTTAAACTGATGTTGTCTAAGTGAGGCGTCACTGTGTGTTATCTCACAGTGTGCAATGTGGTCACCAAGGACCGATAATCCCGATGACTATATACACAGTGTAGAGACGGGCATGTGATGGGCACCACCCTGGTCAGCTGGTTCCCATGGTGACTGCGACTCGGCAGGAAAGTGCTGCCTAGTCAGGACACTTCCATTACCCACTGGCAGAGAGATAAGAACTGTTGAAATGAGCATGTTAACATTTAATTCAAAACCAATAACATCCTGTCTTGTGATATCTCCGTGTTCATGACCCAGATGCACATTTCCTCATGAATATTTATTTTAAATTCAAATTTGCTCAGTAAACCCTTTTCCTAGAAGGCACACAGCAGGCTGCTCCTATGACAAGAACTGTGGTGTTAAGCCCTCCGTCCCTGGAGTCCCCAAGCCCCCAAGCCAGCTGCCTGCTGGAAGGCCAGGACCTTGGGCATGAGTGGCCACAAAGGGACAATAACCTGCTATCTGGGCAGCTAGGGAAGGACAGCAAATGCCCAACAATGTTTAATCCGAAGTCATTCAACTTGGCTTCAGGAACACAGAATCACACCTTCACATGCACATACGTGCACAAGTGCGCCTGCGCCTGCATGTACACATATGTACGTACATGCTCCAGCACAACACTACTCCCTGGAATCACCTCAGTGGCTCAGCATGTATGAGCCCCAGGGGCAGAAGCATCCACAAGTTAGGGGTCAGATGCCACCCTGAGTATGTTAGATGAGACTGAGACTGTGGCTCAGGGAAGGCGTTCTTCAGGTGTGCTATTTTCACAGCACACAGTACCTTCAAGCCCACTATTGTATTCACTTATTATGTGTACTGTTTGTCGCATGTCTGTTCCCAGTAGAATGTAAGATGCACAAGGGCCCTGAACACGGTTTCATTTTGGAGAGCAATTTCAGCACCCAGGACACTCCCGGAATCAGAGCAGGTGCATCAGTAGTAACCTGCTAAATGAATGATAAATGAATGGCTGGCTGGTCCTGCAGCTGCAAGAAAGATATCAGCCCTGGAAAGCACTTGGTACACTGGCCACCGCCAGCTTCTCCTGTGCCCGCCATTACCACACCACAGTCCTGTGCCCCAGTAAGTGCAATGGAGCCTCAGAATCCTTCTCCACCCAAGATTTCAAGCAGCCCCTGCCATTAACTCCTCATTAACATAGGAAATGGGCTCTGCTTACCATTCCTGGCCTAGCTTTATCACCAAAGCGCAGGTTTTGTTTGCTTGTTTGTTTTTCTTTCCCCAGTGGATCCACAGGTCGGGGGCTGACATCCCTGACCTGGGGCAGGTGCAGATAAAGGGTCACCGGGGGAGTCTGCTCTCACCAGCAGGATGTGGCCGGTAGCAGAAGGGGCTTGTCTTCATCTCAACCAGCCCTGGGCACTTTCTAATAGCTGACACTCATGCTTAGGCTCTGTGACACACATGCAATGACCACTGCGAGAGCTTCACACCTTGCAAAAAAGGAACCAGATCAGCTTTCAGAGACTTGTCAAGATCACACAGCCAGCAAGGCACAGACTTGGAATTCGAACCCGGGCCTCTCGGCGGCCATTTTACAGATGAGGTAACAGGCTGGGAGAGGGCCATGATTTGCGAAAGTCACACTTGAGGGATTTATGAATGACTGGACAATGCATGCGCTCCTCTAAGCAGGGGACCGCCTCTCAGTCATCAATGTCTTCCCCTCACCCAGCGTGGGGCCTGGCCCAAGCAAACGAATGAAAGAAGGTTGTGGGCCTTGTAGAGACTGAAAAGATCAGCCGGCTTAGTCTAAAAGGAAAGGTCAAACACAATCAGAATTCCAAAACATAGTGGTCCCTGCAGAACTCGCGGTGGATTTTATCAGGACGAGCAATGTAGCCAGGTCCCAGGGGAAGCCAGTAGCCACGCTGCCCACCCCGACTGTGTCCTCATGATGAAGAAAGGAACACACGCCCACCCTCGAGGCTACCCTTCCCCACGTGACTCCACTCCCTCCACTCTTCCTCACTCTCACAACCCAGTCCTTCCTCCCTGTCAGCCAGACCCCTTTTCCCAAATGCATGGGGAAGGGTCCTAAGGTCTTTCCTCAGTCTCTGACCAGTTTTGGCTCATGCAACCTTTTATCCACTTGAAGACCTCAACACACATTGGTTAGCAAATAAATGCATCTGCCAATGGTTGAATTATCAGAGGTTTCTACTGTCTTAAGTCCTCATTATCAACCCCCTGGGAAATTTTGTTATACATGTATTCTCTCAACAAATATTCATTAAGTACCAACTATGTAAGGGGCACAGTGCTGGGCTCTGGCACAGAGCAGGCGGCAAAGAACAGTGGCTTTCCAACAGGTCTGTGGGCCTTAGTTTCCTTTTCTCTCCATTTTCGCCCTTCTGTACTTACCTTCAAATTACCCAGCCTTCTACAGCTGGCTTGGGTCTCAGCACTGTACGCAACAACTTTTAGTGCCTCCCACTGCCTATTGGAAGATGCTTAAATTCCTTTCACTGACATTAAAGACCTTCTGAGACTTACCTGACACCTATACCTCTAGCCTCACCCCCTGCCCTCTTTCTCTCCATTACATATGGCTCAGCCCCTGCCTGAGATGCTCTTCTCCTCTGCACCAATCAGCTGCTGCTGTGTAACAAGTCACCTCAAGACTTTGTGGCTTAAAGTAATAATCGCTTATTTTCACTGTGGGCTAGCTGGGGGCTGGCTGATGAGGGCCGAGAGCTGGGCTCAAGCTGCGCATCCGTCTGGGCTTGACTCTTCGTCATGGGTTGGGCTCAGGTCTGCTGTGTTCGTTCTAGGACCCAGACCAGGGGGCAGCAGCTGCATGGGGGATTCTCCTCTCATGGTGTTGGCAGAGGCACGAGAGGGCGCTTGCTTCACACCTAGTAGCATCTCGTTGGCCACGGCAAGTCTACACGACAGACCCCAAGTCCAGGAGCCAGTAAGACGATTTCCCCAACATGAAGCCAAGGCAGGTCACATGGCCAAACCCTCCATCACCGGGGCCTGGGCAAAGGGGGAGGCAAGGGGTGAATGTTTTTTAACAGTAATCTAATTTAAGAGCCCATTTCTGCCTAACGAAACTGGGCAGACAAGAAAAGAAATCAGGCTTTGGAAGTGGAAGGCCTGGGTTGGTATCAAGGCTACACGTCCTACTGTCTGAGGACCCCCGATGCAGTTTATTCTCCAAATACTTCACCCGTTCAGTAAGTATGCACTGAGAATCTACTCTGTGCAGGAGTGCCAGACCCTGACCCAGACTTGTGAGTAAATCAGTTACATCCCTGCTCTCCTATGGTATGGATGAAGCTCTTAGCCCTCTGAATGCCAGCTCTCTCATCCACAGAGTGAGGAGAAGCAACCTGGGAACGCACAAGAACACAGCGGGCAGCAGGTGGCCAGTTATAAGTACATATATAAGTACATATATGTGTGTATACATATCACTACATATACGGTACAGTTACAAGTGGAGAGGGTGCTATATCGAACATCATTTCTCCCATGATGCCCAGGCTAGTGAATCCTGTAGGAAGTGATCGTTCACCAATCTGAATCCTTAACACAAATTGCCAGGTGGCTAAAAACTCATCTGGTCATGAGAATTTACTGAGGCTCACTTCGTGAAGGTGGAGGGAAACTCCTGCCCTCACCTATACTAACTCCATGGGGGGAGACAGGTGTCTCCTTCCTGCATTCCTACAGCACACAGCCCAGCACGAGACCCACAACAGGTGAGCAGTACCTACCAGCGCCCAAGACTCCAGAGCCTCCTCCGTCACTCATGGTTTCCTGGAAACAGCCTCAACGACCAAGGTTTCCACCAAAGCCCCCCACTCACCCAGAAAGAAAAATGCGGTTAATCAAAGCAATCTGGACTTTCCATTCCCACCCCGCCTCCGCCCCCACCCCAGAGCAAGACCTCCCTAAGTGATTAAGTGCTACAGTGAGGATCTGGCGAGCCGACCTTGTCAGAGAGTGTGCTTTTGTGGTGTCTCACGGAACACAAACAGATTAACGAGCCAGCAGTGAGGCAGGCTATCAGCAGAGACCAAGAGGAAAGAAAACAAGAAAACCTCAAGATGAAAAAGCCCCTCTTAGTCTCAGTTGATAACCTCTAATCACACACAGAAGGGGCCAAGCATGTAACTGACAGTGCCTTCCCGGCAAAAATAACGCTAATTAAGTAGTTATAAAAATTATTGTTATTAGAAGCAGTATCATTATTATCATAATAAATTAAATGCTGGCTAGAAATTCAAAAGTCTGTCTTCAGGATTTGATTCCTTGCACTTTGGGTAGCCGCTAGGGGTAGCCGGCAGTGGCTCCCCACGGCCCACAGGGGACACTGGGCTCCTCGTTGTGGGATCGGGGGCCCTCCAGACCCTGCCATCAGCCTCCTTTCCAAACACTCACTCTTCCAACAGTTTTTGAGCACCTATTCTGTCTCCCATACCTGTTGTTGGGCCGTAATTCAACTTTTCCAGCCTTTTCTCCCTCCAGTTCCCTAACAGAAATGCTGGCCACATGGTCCAATCCCCTCAGGGCCCTTCAAATTCACAGCTGTTTCCACCTCTTCCAGGGAGCCCTCCCTGACTCATCCAGGTGTCCCTGGGGACATGTTCTTTCTCTCCGGTGGCCACTGTACACACATGGTTGTGCACTTCTTGCCCACACTCTGTCACCTTACTATATTTCTATTTGACCGACTCACCTACACAGGGACCACAGCCCATGCCTCAGACAGTAGCACACAGTAGTTGGTGCTGAACAAATACTTGCTGCCTGGTACTACTGTGGGCCTAAATCAGCACACACTTCCTTTGTGGCAGCTGGGACAGGGAAAGACCATCTCCTGGGGGTGGGGCGCCGGGGGAGGCGGGAGGGCGTCCCACACGGGGGCCGGCACGTGCTCAGCGGCCCAGCCCCACAGGGACGAATACGCTGTCCTTACTCAGACTGCCTGCCATGGGCGTGCACCGTCCGCATCTCAAATGTCCACGGTGCGAACTGCTGAGGAGAAAAGCAAAGTGTGAATACCTGAACGCCATTCCAGCCCTTACGGGATGTGACGCAACCCAGAGACACTGCCGCACTGGCGCTGACGGCTAGCTTTCCGGGGGCGCTGCTCTGCTCAACTTGCCGGACCTGTGCTTCTGCTGTCTGAACTGCTCCTTCCCCAGCCTCCCCTAACTGCAGTTCACAGCACTGGGCCCCAATGTGCAAGCATGCACCGGGCTTCCTCTCTCTCCACGAGCAGCTCACCCGATGCACTATCAGTTCTGTCTCCGAAACTGAGCCTAACTCACCTTCCCCTGCTCCCGGCAGGTCCAAGCCACCATCATCCCTCAGTTGCGTCCCCGGGGTCTCCCAGCTTCCTCTGCTCTTGCCCCGAGGAGAGCACATTCTGCACATCATCGCCCAAACTTTTATATATGAAAGCAAATAAGACTGCACCTGCTTCAAATCAATGGTTTCAACTATTGGAAGAAACTCCAAATGCTTTCCTAGAATCGGTAGGCCTGGCAAGATCTCACCCCGCCTCCTCACTGCTCCATCTCCTGACAGCCCTGACGTCAGGGCTCTGGTCACAACGTTCTTTCTGTTCCTTAAATGAGCCTCAGGGCCTTGGCATCTGCTGTTCCTTCTGCCCAGAGCTGGCTTTCCCCAGGTGTCCGTGGCTGGCTCCTCCTCACCCCCCTGGATTCAACTAGAAAGGCACCTTCTCCCCAAAGCCCAAGAACACAAAGCAGCTGCTCCTCTCCTGCTCCCCCTGCTGCCCCTGCACCCTGGCCTCTCCCCAGATTATTGCATTTCCCCCCTTACACCCCTTATCATACTCTGAAACCATTCATTAGTAAGTCGTCACTCAGATAAAAGTTCCATGTAAGACGGGAACCTTTTCTGTCCAGTCCACTGCGATCTTTTCAGCATCTGTAACAGAGCCCACACATAGTAACCGTTCAAAATACATCCCCTAAAGGGGAGCAAAACTCCCCACTCCTTAGGTGTGGGGTGCTCATCGTGACTGTTTTCCAGGGAGCATCATAAGGAAACATGGGGGAAAGAGTAACATCACAGTGGAGAAATCTGATGAACATCGTCTCGGCCACGTGGCCGAGAGCAGCGCCAGCAGCGCCAAGTCAGGCTGATAGTGTGTGCTCTTGATACAACAGGATGAAAATGGCACTCTGGCTCTGTTGGGCAGCATCGCTTCGTCAGCCCCATGCTCTGAAATGTTGTGGAGGCAGACTGCAACCCTCCCCTAACTGAACTTCCGGTGGTTCGAAATGAGGAAAGTTGGGGTCAATGGAAAAAAACAAGTCTTGCCTTCTCTGAGGACGAATCACATTTTTCTACTGCTCTTAAGTCAACCCAGCCGCAGGCACTGCTTTGGTTTAGCAGTCAGCTCCTATCCTAGATGGGGGCTCAAGTGCTGCCCACAGGGAAGCTGGTCCAATGCAAAACTCTCTCCCAAGGGGTCAAACAGTATGGTACAGACTACAAATGGCACAGACGTTCAGAGAGGATGGACTGTGGGAACCGGGGCAATCAGGAAGCCTTCCTGCAGGAAGGGCCAGGCTAGAGCTGTAAGAAGAAACAGGGTTTAGAGAGAGAGAAGAGGAAGGAGAGAGGGTGCTCTGGGCAGAGGTCACAGCATAAGCAGAGCCAGGGCGTCCGGGTCCACCTGCCAGGACAGCCATGGAAGGGGAAGTTGGTAAGCTGAGCCCCGCCGGAAAGAAAAAAGTCTGAAATCCTCGCAGACTTTTAAGGCCCCTCGTTCCTTAAATGCCTTGGCTGCTGTAAGCCCTCCCTCCTCAGCCCTTCCGTAGCTCTCATACTTGGCTTGTTCTTCCTTTTCACATGCTGTTTACATTCCTGTCCTGTCTCTCCCAACTGCCCTAAGCCTCCTGGGGCAAGGTCCTCTTCTACCTGCTCTAGAGGTCCTGCACATTGCGATGGCTCAAAGAAACATCTGGTGGGTGACTCAAAGGAAGAGAGCATAATGCTGGGTTACAGTCTAAGACTCCAGGACTCCACCCCTCGCACAGCTCTACACCTGTGAGATCTGCAGACAGTCTACTCGAGATAGAAATAATGACACTTCCTCCACCATCTCACCCAACCCCTCCCCCAGCACTGCTTTCCTTCAGTACTCACCCGGCCTTGACCTTCTTTCTTCTCTATCACTCTCAGTCATTCAACAGACATTAGCTGGACACCTACCATGTCTTAGGTACTAAGGATACAGACAACACAGGGATCTCTGCTCTCGTGAGGCTGACACTCCAGTGATCAGGTGAAGGGCAAAACACAAATAAGAAAGTAAAGTATAGGGAACACCAGCTGGTGACAGGTGCTATCGAAAGATAAAGGGAAGGTCAGGGAGTCAAGGGAATGATTTAAAATTTTGAATAGGGTGGTCAGAAGGAGGCCTCATTTGAGCAAAGGCCTGAGGGAGGTAGGGGCAGGCATTTTTTTCTTCTGTGTTCACGGATCCATGCCTAGTACCTACTGCAGGCCCTGGCGTGCAGCGGGTGTGGGAGAATGAGTGAGGAAATGAGTCTGTTGTGAAGGTTAATTAATTTTTTAATTAAAGTTTTGATTTTTATTTTGAAATCCTATAGATTCACATCCTATAGAAAGAACGCCCGTCACCTAAGTTCCCCCAATGGTGCCATGTTACACATGCCCACAGCACAACAGTGAGTAACCTCACCTCACATCCTACACATGACCGTAGCGCGATATCGATTCCACTGAAATCGACTCTGAGACAATCCACTGATGAAATTCCAGTTTCACCAATTTGACACGTACTTATTTGTATATATGTGCATGGCATATTCAGCTTTATGCAATTTTAAGGATTCATCCATTTTTCATGTGCCATTAGGAGGCCACTGGAAGAGTCCAGAGTTGAAGGAAGATGGGGTGAAGTGAATCTCCAGGCACAGAGGACGCTGGGCACCCTCACAGATGTGAGCTCCATTGAATCTTCACAACCATCCTAAAAGGCCAAGTATTCTTATCCTCATTTTTTTTACATAAGTGAAAACTGAGGGGCTCAGAGAAGTACTTATTGGAAGCCACACAGTTGAGAGGCAGAGACCAAAACCCCAAACTCCTGACTGTCTGGTCCCTTCTCTGGGCTCTTTCTGGAACATAAGAGCGGCCTGAATAGAAAAGCAGAGGAACCAGGAACTCAGCAGAGGGCCGGGTTCCAGAAGACACTGGAAAGGAGTGCAATTGAGGAAGGGGCTGATGAGGAGGTCTCCGGGATTCTACGTTAGAGAGGACAGAAGCACCACTCTTGGAAAGAGCACTGGACAGCTAGAGGGTTCCAGAGGAGAAGAGAAGACGGACGTCCCGGCTCAGCTTGGGTCGCTGTGTGGCCTTGGGCAAGTCAATTTATATCTCTGGGCTCATGCTCCTCACTGGTCCAGGAGTGAAAATGGCGCCCATCCCACTTGCTCTAAGGTCAAAGAGAGATGAAAAGGTAGCCCTGGGCAAAGCGAAAGTGCTAGACCAACTGCCAAAACCAAAGAGGACTGAACCCAACGCTCAGACTGCCTGTGGTCTCCCAACTAGAATGACTGGCTCGCTTTCCCAGAGATAAAAGTGCAGAATTTAGGTCAGCACACACAGAGAATCTCACTTTGTTTATAAGAGACAGAGAGTGTGTGTTCCTATTAAATGCCTTTAAATCTCAGTGATGATGAGACCCAAGGCTGTTTACCACTCTGGATATTTACTTCTCTCGTATACAAATCAGCTCGGGTGCCGTCAGAGTTGACGGCACCTCACAGGGCAGGCCTCTGGCACCCCCGCTCTTCCCCAGTGCCCACACATGGTTTGAATTTATTGGTTTTAGCAGCTTTCATTTATATTGTGTGAGGATCACGGAATGACCAGCAAACAGAAGCTCTGCTCTGTGCCCTGGAAAAAACATGGATGTGTGAGGAAGGAGGGTGGGGGGTTGGGATGATCTCTCCAATCCCCGGGAAAGCGGCTCCCACCCCCAGGGTGGCCCAGGGGAAGTGCTTAGGGCCCCTGTGGGAATGAAGGGCCGGAGGGAAACCACAGCTCCGCCTGGGACGGCTGTCGCACGAGGCGAGAGGCACTTGGGAGTTGCAGCCACTCAGAGCCCATGCCTGGGTGCCATGGTGGGAAAGGCAGGCCACGGCCTAGATGTTTAACCTCCCGGAACCAAACATCTGGAAATCTGGGAACAATGTGGGGTGCGGTTAGGGACTTTCTGCTTTCCACCCGGATACTCAGGCGATGATGTGAAGAAACAGCCAGTAATTTTACAGCCACACGCAAATCTGTGAGTGCATACTTGGAGCCAGGCCCTCGGCCAACCCAGATTCATTAGATGAGGCTCCTGCCCTCAAAGAACTTCAGTCTCTGGAGGAGACAGACATATAAATATATAAGAGACAATAAAATAAAAAATGCCCTTTCCCAGGGAGGTCAGAGCTGGTTTAGAAAGTGGCTCTGACTTTGCCACTGCGGGGATGCGGTTTATGGTTTACCAAGCTCTCTCATGCCCGCTAAGGGCTGCCTGTGAGGGGAGGGAGCTGCCCGGGCTCATGCTGCTGGACTCGTACTCCAGTGCTCTCACTATTTAAGGGCCATGCATAGACCACAGATCCCTCCATCCCCCACTTCCGCTTGGGGAGCATTCAGGAACCACCTGCCTCACCCCACCCCTGGGGAACAGGTGGACCCCCCCAAGGCAGCCATTAAAAGGGTCACATGAAATGCGGGGGGACATGCTGTCCTACAGTAAGTACTCTAGAAATGGCAGTCAGGATCTCCGGCTCCCCCACGAAAGATCCTGTAATATATAGCTACAGCTGGTCTTCTTCAGCTGCCAGACTACTTTCAGGACCTAGTGCTAAGAGAAAACACCTCTAAGTTCCTATTCCAGTGGCTGAAAGTCCTCCTGTGGCCCAGCGGTGAGAACATCCTGGATCCGATGAGAGGAAGGAACCTCACACGGTCGCTCCTTCCTCAAGCCAAGGGGCTTGAGAATTTTCGGCAGGCCTGGGTGAGATGCTCCCATCTGATGGATGAATGAATTGCAAACTATGGGACCGGGGACAGTGGCTCCCAACACAGCCTGGGTCAAGCCCCAATGTCTTAACTGGTTGGTGAGGCCTCCATGAGGTGGCCTGTGAGCCTCTGCAGCCAGTTCCCTGGTCTCCCACGCCTCCTGTAGACATTTTCCACATGCAAATGAGGACAGTCCCTCAGTGGGGATCAACAGCACCATCAACCCCAGCCCCTACATGCTGCTCCTCCTGAACCCGGGAATGCTCATCTGTCCTTCAACACTGAGCTCAGGGGGCGCTACGCTAAAGCCAAGCTGGGTACTGGGAAGGAGGGGTCTGTCTGCCATCTACACATGAGCATCTTCAGCAAGACAGTTCCTAGACAGCAAGGACGCAGTCTCCTCCAACCTGGTAGCATCTGTAGGGCCTCCGAGTACCCAAGCCCCTGCAAAGGCCCGCCACCAGGGGGTGGAGGCTTAGGGTCAGTGCTCAACAATGACACACAGGTAGGAGCTGACACGCTGTCTAGCTACTGTCACACATTGAACGGGGACCCCACAGGGCTGGGGGCTGGGGCAGCCCTCTCACATCTCCCGCTCCCCCACCCCCACTAGGGAGCCCCACAGAGAAGCGGCCCACACATGGGTGATGTCACAAATATACAGCTTCTTCTTCTGTTGGGCCCTGCACTGCCATCCCCTCACCTGCCAACGTCATCTGCTCTCAGCCCTCAGCACAGTCTCTCTCCTCCCCGTAGGTCCTCGGACAACACTGATCAACTCACCCTCTCTTCCCAGAGTAGAAGTCTTAACTCCCTGCCCCTCCCGCCAACCTTTTATACCTCTAGTCTCAGAAGAGCCCCCCACTCCCCCCCCCCCACTATCACACTCCAGTTCCTTTTCATTAGATGCAGAGAGGTTGAGAGCACAGGCTCTGAAGCCAGATTTCCTGGGTTTGAATTCTAGATCTTCCATCCACTGGCTGGGTTACTACAGGCAAATGAATTAACCTGTCTGGGTCTCAGTTTCCTCACCTGCAAAATGGGGCTGGAACAAAATACAACCTGAGAGACAGCTGCGAGGGTTAGATGAAGCAGTGCCTGTCAAGGTCTCAGACACATTCGTGGCACTCGGCACTGAGGCACCTCTCTCCTCATGTCTCCTCAACTGCCCCCCTTCCCCAGCAGCCCCACATTCATCTCCGAACCCCAGAGCCTGAACCTGAGCCTGGCACACTGTTGTTCCCAGCAGTGCTTGTCCAACAAACAAATGAAGGAATGGATGAACGGGTGAACAGTTTCATAATAACTAAATCAATTAGCTAAGTATTTCCCTTGCTTCCTGAAAATCCGCTGTATGCCACTTCGCTTTTACAAAAGACCTACATTAGTACCTTTTTCACCAACCAAAAGAAATCCAAAGAGGATTTCTTTATGAAAAGGGGCAACAAGAGAAAATAGCATGCAGTGTGTTTTGCAGCGAGCCAGCAGAGAGGCAGTGAGCTCTCATGCCATCATCGCTTCACACTGTGTCTGTGAGCATCGGTGCTTTGTGTCGGTTTATTTCGTGCACCCATTAGCAAGATGTGTCCTAAGGTATCAGAAAAGCTTGAGAGGTTATTTTCTGAGTTTGGGAATGGTCACAAACTTTTCCATATAAATTAACGGTCATTGCTTCTTTGCTTTACACCGCAGGAACTCTCCACTGCTGGACAGCAGGAGAAACCTGTACTTCTCTTTGGGAGAAAGAGGAAAAACACCTGCACCCTGAGTACTACTAAGAACACAGAGCACTTCGGGGCTAATAAAGTCCTTCCCAGGATGGATCTCGTGATTCTCCCCATGACTCTTGAGTTGCTGCTAATAATCTTCAACCCATTCACAACAGAGGGAAAGGACCCTCAGGCAGGGGATCTCCCTAGGTCCTGGATGTAACCAGCGGCAGTGGGCTTGGAGCCCAGGTCTCCAGCCTAAACGTTTAGATTCCTCCTTTTGATGTGTCCTCACTCCGGGGAACAGTGAGAGATCACAGGGAAGCCAACCCAGAAAGAGTACAGTCAGACATTACACACCACAGATGGTCAGCAAAAAAATGATCCCGCTCTGGGTGGTCGGGTCACACGGTTCCAATCAGGTCAGCAAAGCATACGCATCCCTGCTCCGTGCCTGGGAGACTAAGGGATCTAGAACCGTCTTCTCTATGGGATGGGTTTCACCTCAAGACACAAACAGTGTGAAAATGAGCCAATCACAATAATTAAAATGACCACGACTTCAACCTCCCCAGCGAATGTGCATCACCTCCTACTGGGTGCCAGGCACTCAGCTAGGTGGTTTAGAGGCATTACCTCATTTACTCTTCTCAACACACTGGGTGGGCGGGCAATACTGTGAAATCCATCTTTTCAGATGTGAAAACACACCCCGGTCATCTAGCCAAAGTAATGGAGTGGGAATTCCAGCTCCAGTCCAGTCTCTCTGTTCATCTATCAGAAGACAGAAGTGGAAATCCTGGCTTTGCAATTTCGCACAAAGTACTTAGCCTCAATTTCCTCAAAATGGAGAAAATAATAGCTGCCTTTCAGGATTGCTTTAGGAATTTACTGTGATAAACCAGAGGCCCTGCACATAACAGGCACTAAATAACAATGGCTCTCTTGGGATCTTGATTAGGAAAAGGAAGGAAAAAGTCAATGGAGGGAGGAGTGGAAAGCTTTTCTCTTCATACCCTCTGCAGGTTCCTGTCCCAGGGCGCTTTTGCTTAATGGTCTCCTTCCCCGCAGGGCTTTTTCTACTCCTGCCTCCAGGGCCCTGAGCGTGTTCAGCCTGCAAGATCTCCATCAGGAATCCAGCATTCCTTTCTCACCCACCATCCGGCCAAAACTATACCGACTGGAAGCAGAATCATAAAATCACCAGCAGGCCTAAACCTGGGCGCTATGTCAGGCTGGGTCAAAGAAACATCCCAGTCAAGGTCAAGCACAATGACCAAGTGTCATTACCACTGAGGTCCTGAAGTGTCTTGGTTTACCCTTCTGTGACCAATCTACAGTGCTTCAAGCTGTTCTCAGCCCCAGTAGAGTGTCTGGTGCTGGAAAATGTCTCCTAAGCCAGTGGATGCTTATAGCCACCCAGCTGGAGATGGAGGGGGAGGGGAGCGCTGGAAGTCCAAAATCAGAGGCGGGGATGGAAAACTGAAGTAAGCCCCTGATAGGTGTCCTAGTGGGGGAGGGGAGAGCGGGCGGTAATGCAGGTAAAAGACTTGAAATCGCAAAGCTCGGCGCAAATGGTTGGAATTACCAGTGCCAACGATGCTTTTGTCTTGTCTCAACCTCAAGGCTGAGCAGTTCAAGAAATGAAAACCCTGTGTACTACGGCTAAAAGGCTGAGCCAGAGAGATTTCCAAAAGGCTTTCTCTGCCGCATCTTCCTTTTCAAAAAGGGCTTTAAAATGGGACAGAGATTTGAATTACGAACGGCCTAGAGGCGCATTAAGTCCCCAGGAGATAACACTGGCCAGGAAGCTTTAAATAACCTTAATAGGGAGGAAGCAGGTAAGTCCCTTAAACAGAAGAAGCAGAAAGAAAAAAGGCCTTGCCTTTTATCTTCGCCCTGAAGCTTCCCGGGTAGGGGGCGGGCGCTGCTCGCCCCGAGGAGGTGCGGGTGCTGCCCGCTGCGGGGGGGACGGGGGGAGCCCGCTGGCAGGTGCAGGGGCGGGCGGAGTGGCGCCCCAACCCACCCTCAACGGCCCTTCCCAAGCGCCACGCCTTTAGGAACCGGGCACTTGCGCTCCAAGAATCTGTCCCAAGCGGTGGCCGCGGGGCCCGGGCTAAGCGCACCCACCTCGCCTAAGGCCCAACTGGGTCCTGAGTTCCGCCCGGAGGGGCCCCGGGCTGCGGCTCCCAGGCTGTTTCACTCGGCTTCCTGTCACCGCGGCCCATGCATAATGGCCACTCGGCACTGCAGACAGTCCCAGACAGCCCAGCCACCTCTGGCCCCTGGTGTAGGGCCCGCCATCTCCAGAGCCTAGCGCCCCCATAGCACTGGCCTGCTGACTTCTACTCCTTCAGATTTGGACTCCTCCAGGAAGTCTTCCCAGATCTGCCCAGGACTGAGAAGTGCCCATCCTGCGGGCTCCCCACACACACCTCCTTACGTGTCCTGGCCTCCCTGAACTTCCTCCTCCCCCTACACCTCCTCCCCACTCAGAAAGCAAGGGGAGTGGGGGGGAAGAGGGAGGGAGGGGGGACAGCATCATCATTCTTGCTCACATTTCCATCTCCAGCATATACCCCCATGTCCGGCACAAAGCGGGAACTACAAAGCATTTCTTGAAAGATTGTGTAATGATGTTAATTTAAAAATCCAATAATTAGTATGAGCTAGTGTTTACAGAGTACAGTTTTTGTGTCTGTTACTGTGCTTTACACCAATTAATAAATCCTCACAGCAGATGGATGAAGTTGCCTGATGTGGAGAGGGAGGCACAGAAAGGTCATGTAACTAGTCCAAGGTTAGTGACACTCCCAAGAAGTGCAGTGATCCTGGACCCTGAAGGAGCCCTGAGCTGTCCCGGGCCAAAGCCCCGGAGCTTTGCAGTGGAGGGGGTTCCTGAGCCAAGTGTGCACCATGTAAGTAAAGACTAATTCTTGTTTCTAAAGGTAGAATCAGACCAGGATGTTCCTCTGAATGAGGGAAATGGGGAGAAAGCTTTTACACAAAAAAGCACAGGCTCACAATTTAAGAGCAAATGAAAAGTAAATTTTAATGCTTCCCCCTACCTTTCCTGACCAATGGGAAGAAAAGAATGAACCCTGAGAATAAAGGGTGACAAGGTCTCAGTACGAAGGGCAGGGGGGTATTTGCACCACCTGCTGGGGAGGGAGGTGGTGGTCAGGCACCGATCTGAAAGCTGGCAGACTCCCGCAGGGAAACAACCTTTGCCTAGTTAGGGGACTCCAGCAGCAGTGCGTCTGCCACAGACACTGCCTGGTCTAAGGTCCCAGGCTGTCGCCCAGCGATGGCCCAGGGCTCTGACTTGCACAGACCTGGTCTGGTGACCTGGCTCTCTTCAAGGGTAGTCAGGGGGGGCCAGGTGCAACTCACCCACTGTTATAGACTGAATGTGTCCCCCTCACCCGCAATTCAAATGTTAGAGCCCTAAGTGTCACAATGATAGTATTTGGAGATAGAGATTTTATGATATAATTGGGTTTAGAAGAGGTCGTAAAGGTGGGGTCCTCCTGACTAGCTCTTTCCCACTTTCAACTCAACTCATCTCTCTCTTGCTCATACTCCTTCCACCTTTCCACCCCAATCTCAGACCTCAGCCTCCAGAACTGTCGGAAAGTAAATTTCTGTTGTTTGAGCTGCTCAGTCTACGTATGGTAGCTTGTTATTACAACAGTCAGCAGATTAAGACACCCATCAATTCTTTTAAAACACAGTGCCATTTTGCAATATATACAAATATTGAATCAGTACATTGTATACCTGAATGTGATGTCAATTATACCTCAATAATAAATAAATAAACAAACAAACAAACAAATAAAATAAATACAGACAGACCTGCAATGCTGAAAGCTAATTCCATCACTGCACCTGCATTCAAACTGCTGAGTTCTGATCAGGCAGCATCTGCTCATAGGGTACAGTCCAATCTGGTGACCAAGGATCAAAGTCTGGCTCCACAGGCACATTTGAGGAGTCCAGGCTGTTAAAATGACTGCCCTCAGAAATCCTTACCACTCCAGGGCAGTGTAAGTTAGCCAAACAGTAAAAACTGGAAATTGCTCTCAGGTAGGGACTAGCACAAGGAAATGCACAGAGGCATGACCAAGGATTGTGGGGGAGGAAGGGAGGGAGGAAGGGAGGGGAGCAGAGAGAAGAACTAGAACAGGTCAGCATCATTGGGGCCCAAAACCAAAGTAGCAAGTCGGGGGCAAAATTAAACATGCTGAAATGAAAATAAAGTGGGAGGTGGTGAGCCTGCAGAGGCTCACGTGTGCTCTGGGTAGTAAAGAAGAGGGAAAAAGAGGCCTTTGTTTGCAAGTAACAGATGAGGAAGAGAAGACACCCAAGTGTTCCAGCACAGAGAGAGAAATCCAGGAGGGCCCATGGATGTCACAGAGTCCTGCCCAAACGGGCCAGCAACAGTGCACTCACCTGCCGTGATGGCAGGTAGGAAGTGTGAGGGCTTTCTGCGCATACAGAGGCCAAGACACACCCCCTTTCTAGCATCCAGAGTTGCCAACACCCCAGCCACAGAATACATCACAAAGCCCCAATTTAAAACTGGAGCACGTTCTGCCTAATTTTGTAATCCGTTGTGAGCATTTCTGGAGATAGATTTTGAATTGGGGTCTATTAGGAAAGAAAATAAAAGGCTGTCTCAGTAATATTTATAATATCAAGTAAAACATAGAAGCACTGAAAGAAATATAATAAAACACCATAAAAAAATTCACAGAGGGAAAGAACATACGTGGCTGGGCCATCAGGGGAGGCAGGGACCAAGTCTTTCCAGAAGGATTAGATTTAGGAGCATTCTGGGAAGACTTCCTGGAGGAGGCACAGCTTTGAGCTGAGCCTTGGAAATCTCCTAGGATTCAGAAATAGAAGAGAAAGGGAGGAAATTCCTGGAGAGGGAGGGGGCTCAGCAAAGCAACAGCGTTTCCAAGCTCGGGGCAACAGTTTTGTGTTCCAGCGGATACACTGCGCAGATTTAAATGGATCCTGGAGGAGCTGCTCGGCGAGACGGCTTGGCAGCCATCGAGCACAGCCAAGGGCTGGGCCACCAGCTGCCGGTGGATTAAGTAGGCGGACAGAGAGCCGGTGATGGGGGATGAAAGGAGTGAAGTGGATACTACTTAGAGGCAAAGTCCAGGAGGGAAGAGCGGCGACTCGGCTGGCAGGCCAGCCGTGGCACTCCTCACATTCTTCAGTTTCCTCCCGCGGAAAGCTGCATTACCGGGCGACCTCTTCCTGGCTTTGAGAGACGTCCAAATGGGAACTATTAACAAAGGCACACTCCCATTTTTATCTCCGTCACAAAGTACTTCCCCGCTCCGGCTTGCTCCCTTTGGCCTGAGATGGGCTGGCCGGCCGTAGGAGGCAGATCAATGTGTTTGCCGATGGGGCTTTTTGGAATTCTCGAGGACTGGTCCCTTCCAACTCTAAGATTTTAAAAGTCTGTGTCTATGAGCTGAAAATTCTTCAAAGCTAAGAGGCTAGGATTTCATGATGTGAAGATTCTTCGAGTCGAAAAATGCCTCTGAGCCTAATGTTCTAAGATTTCACCATTCTTAGATTCCCTGAGCCTCTGCTTCCTGGCTCATGATTCGAAGATTGTGGAAGACTTCATGCTGTGAGCTTCTGATTCTGAGACTAGACTATCTCATGACATCGTGGTCACCTCTGGCTTTATGGCCTCCCTGTCCTTTGATGGCCGTACCTAAGCCATCCTGTGTGTCTGCTTCTGAGTTTGTTTTCCTCCCCCATATTCTGGGAAAATATATTCAATATTAAAGTCTGAGTTAACCAGGTCAGAGGGAGCGAACAGAGCCCTCCGAGCCAGCAGGGGCTCTTTGCAAGCAGCTCTCCTTGCACACAAAGAATCTGAGAATACACATGCCTAGGGGTCAATGGTAGGGGGTCCCCAGAGGGTCTTCCATACCATGCGACACACATTTGCCTAAAGGCTCCCAACCACAGGGCTCCTGTGGGAGACACAGGGATGCACTGGGTGGAGGCGGGGCCAGAAGAACCTAGTTTCTCATTCTAGGATCTGGAGTTCCATGGTGCAGACTAGGCCAGCTTGCCCTGATCCGATATTGACTGAGGGGTTTGCACTCTCTGGTGTGGACTTCTGGGGAGAAGAGGGCTCGCCATGGTCCTGACGCCTGGGGAGGTGCCTGTTCCCTTCACCCTGGGGAGGGCATGTAGATCTGACAGGAGGCCATGAGTAGGGACCAGTGCTGTGGGCTCCCGGGGCCATCATGGGTGCTGCTGTGGCTGCCATGGAGGCCCAGGGAGGGTGGGAGGGCTTGAGAATGGCCATTCCTGGAGGATAGGAAATGAGAGCCGGGTTCTGAAAGATGGCAGCATACAACGGGAAAAGAAAGGAAGGACAGAGTCTCCATGTGGGGTGAGAGGCTAACGCGCAGGTGCTCCAAGCCTCGGCTGCTATGGCTGTAAGACAGGACTAATAATACCCACTCTTCCTGGCAGGGCAGTGAACCCTCTGCAGGTAAAACTAGGCCACCGCCAGGCCTGCCCCCAGCCTCGCACTGGCCCAGCACAGTAAGGCACGCTGGCTGAAGGAGGAAGGGAGGGAGGGAAAGGAACCTTAATGAAGCAGAGGCTCCAAGGCTAGGCAGGTGTCCAGGGGCTGTGCCAGGGCAGGCTGGGCTCTCTGCTCTGCAGACTGGCAGGGCGAGGCAGCAGGATCACCCCCTGGAACCAACAGACTTCCAGAGAATTCGCGACGATTGGCAGCGGCCTGCTGAAGACTAAACTGTCAGCCACTCCCAGGCTCGAAATCTTAGGGTGGCCAAGGGCCTTTAAGATATGGGGGTCACAGATGAGCACCACAGAGGTCAGAACTGGGCCGACCCTGGAAATCATCCAGCTAACACTCAAGCGACAGAGGGAGCAGTCGAGGCCCAGAGAAGGTAAGGACTAGCCCAGAGTCACAGGTAAGGTAGGACTAAGGTCAGGGCCAGGGTCTGCTTTGTATGTGAACTACCTACTTGATGTCGACATTTTGTGTCCCTGTAGGAATGCACAGGGCTATTAAAGTTCAAGGAGGAGGTTCTTCACTGTGGCTTATATAGTCTCCATTCATTCATTCATTCGTTCGCTCATTCATTCATTCATTCCACAGTGCTGGATGGCAGAAGGGAAACAGGGATGGTCATATGGTGGTTTCTGACCATTCATTCATTCCCCGAATATTTACTGAGCACCAATTAATATGTGCTGGCCCCTCAGCGTATATATACAGGTACTCTGACTACAAGGAGATGAGGCTTTATTTAGCTGTGTTGGCTTAGCCAGTGTTAGGGGCCCGTCTTCACAAATATCCCTTGGAAAGCTCATACCAAGGAAGCAACTGGTACCCAGAATGTCTTTGGAAACTCCTATTTTAGAATCACCTTCAGATCCAACTTACAAGCCAAATCAGTTTCAGCACTTTTCAATGATCTCTATCATGTTTTACTTCATTTCATATTTTTAGCAAAATATGATGATCTCCCCCAACTCCAACACACACACACACACACACACACACACACACACACACATCACCAGATGTCATCTCACTATTGAGAACAAAAATGAATTCATCTTTCAGATGCCTGAAAAGCTTGGGCTTCAGCGTCAGACACACCTGAGTTGGAATCCTGATTCCACCGGCTTAGCTGTGTAATCACAGCCATGTGACAACTTTTTTATTGCCTGTAATAGAGATATAATGATTTGACTTGTCACATCTCTGTGAGGATTAAAGGTGAGGTACGTGTGTGGTTTTATGCAGTGCCCTGTGCGGAGACAGAGCTCAATCAGTGACGGTTTTGTGGTTTCTAAGTCCCCAGTGAGGGGGCTGCAGTATTTCACAAACATTCTGGACGCTCTCGGCAGCGGTGCCCAGTGCTCAAGCCTTACACACACGGAGGGGGGCTAATGTCGGCATGTTTGCTAAAACGCGGCAAAGTACAGAATGGCACCGTCCTTGCTATGTTACGCCTCAGGAATTACAGGACTTCAAGGCATTCTCATCCAGCGCCTCCACTGTTCTGGGTGGGGGAGGGCTGCCGCCCCCTAGAGGGACCAGGGAGGCTCCTAATCAGCCCTGCCGCTTAGTGGCAGCCAGTGCCCGTCCCGGGAGGCAGCCAACAGAGCCGATTGAAGTCTGCAGGTCCCAAGATTGTCACGAGATCTGGGCTCCAGGCTCAGGCATCCCCAGGTCCCTGAGGACAGGGGCCGCCACCCCCTCACCCTGAAGGATGGACAGCAGACACAGCTGACGGGGAAAAGGTGCCAACGGAGCAGAGATGAGGCTTCCCACGAAGCCTCCCTCTCCAGCCTTCCTCTCCCCCTGTCCCAGAGCCGGCCTGAACTGTTTTCTAAGCACAGAACCTACAGCGACGTAGCCCTTTTATACTCTCTACGACCTCCTACAAGGAGTGTCTCCTCATATCCTCACAAAACCAGCTTAGTTGTGAAAGGCTGCTCACCACTGCCCCACTTTATAGACAGGAAAACACAAAGGTATACACAAGTCATTGGCTTTAGATGCAGAGCAGGTAAGTCTGCTATCTCTCAGCCACTACGTGTGCTGTCTGTCACACATCAGGGTCTTTACCATCCTTCGCCAGCCCCATAGCCAAAGGAAATACTTTCTCTGTGATTATAAATTCCCCAAGAAGTAAAATTTTAAGCCCTGGGCTCCTAAAGGGGAGAGAGAAACCGCAGAAAGGACTGCAGGAAGAATCGTAGGATACAAATTACCTGGTCAACATGGGGCAGCAGGAAACAGAATACTTCATTTAAGGGCAGGTAGAGTGTCTGTCCCTAATGAGCCACATGACCTTGGGCAAGTCATCCAGCCTTTCTGAATGCTCACCTGAGAGAGCATCCGACAAAATGGAAAAGCAGGCCTCCTATGTGCAGGGTGCCTGGCACGTGGAATTGATTATAACTGTCCCATGAAATGTCAGGACTGGAAGGGGTCTGAATAATGACCTAATCCTGGCGTCTCAGTTCACAGACAGGAAAAACAAGGCCTAGAGGGGGGAACTGACTTGCCCAAGGTCACAGTGCAAGCCCATGTTGATGCTGGGTCCTGTACTCTCCATTTATACGGAAATCAGAGACCAGAGACTTTTTCAGGGGCTCCTCCCACCCATGGAGTCTTAAAATGTACGCATTCTTTCTTCACTTAGCAAGGGAAAATGTGGTATTTCTGCCTAGAAGAAAATATAAAAATTTGAGAAATACTAAAATTAAAACTAAAATCCCAGCACTTCACAAAAAGGCTCTCTCTTTTAAGGTTTCTTTTTCCCGCCTTCCTCTCTCATTGTCCGCCCCCCCCCCCACCAAATATTTTGCAATAACAGTAATGCTGAGAGGAAAGAAAAAATAAAAATCTGATGCACTTAACAGATATTTCGGTACAATAATGCATCACAGATGTTCATATCAAACTGTGCACACGCACATACGATTTTACTGAGAAGGCTGTTCGTTTCTGACTTTGGGGTTGAGGACCCTTCACACCCCACCCGCCCAGGCTCTGGAATCCCTCCTTTCCCAGTTAGCCCACAGCTGCCCACGGGGATGGAGGAGAGATTTCATCACCTCGCTCCAAAATGATAACAGGACAAATTGGCGGGGTCGGACGCTCTGGCAGGTGGTGAAGGGTATACAGATTAGGGAACCAGGAGGAGCCCTGCTCTCTTTTGTTCTGGACTTGCCTCCTGCAGCCCTCTTAAGGAGCCGGACCCAAGAACAATTTTAAGAGCGGGCCCAGGCTGGTGACGGGGTGCGCACATTTCTGAAACCAGAGATTTGAGTCCGTTTGATCTTCAAACATGGGCTTTGGAGACTGTCAGCAGGCTCCTTGCTGGCCGATAAATGGCTCTCAGGAACTTTTCCTAAAACATAACTTCACACGCTTTCCAGCAAATGTTTTCAACCTACCCAAAGCCGTCACTAGGTCGAGCAGCAGTGTTTCCAGACGCCGAAGAAAGATAGTTTTGCTGTTTTAAGAGAGACAGATTAAAGCCAGGGGCTGTTCAACCAGAGGGCTTGTGTGCTCGCTCCAGCTCTCCTCAGATTCCTCTGTGGTCGGGTACAAAGAGGGTGCGGACGGTGATGCTGGACGCCCCACCTCCCCGGCCTAAAAAAGATATCCAGGCCAGACGTGAAGTCTCTGAACGGAGAGGCCTCCCACAAACCTGCCTCCAAAATGAGATGGGCGGTGAGCGCTAGGGAGCCCTACACAGATAATATCAGCTCCCGAGGCTGGCAAGGGAAAAGTCACTTCAGAGGGAGAGAGCGGTGTGTTCAGAGCATTCAGCGCCCGGGCCAGAGAATGCACAGGATTTTCCCCCGTGGAGAAGGAGTCAGGCGTCGTCAGAACCCTGCGGGGCGTGACTAACTGCCCCAATATTCCTGCCACCGGGGCCCTCTGGGTAAGGACTCCACAATTATGGGAGAGCCAGCAGGGGAACCGACAAACCCGCCTTTCATTTGGCCGGCAAATCAATCTGGCTTCTTACCTCCCCGGGGACAATATTGCATTTCCCCTGGAAAAACAAAGGCCAGAAGATCTCCAAAGGGGGATCAGTTTCTGCCGCTGTTTCCCTGGTGAAGAGTCTGCAACATCTTGGGAGCAGCGAGCAGGTCTGGTCCCAGTGGTGGAGTTTCTGGCCTGGCCAACTTACGAGGCTGTCCCCTTACCGGAGGGGCACGTCTTGGGAGCCACACCTCACCCAGGGCATTGGCCCACGCCCCGTTCGGGGGCCTCCTCGCAGAAGCCACCGGCCCTGACTCGGATTCCCGATCCCACGACTGACAGCCCGTTCTCAAGGCACAGATGTGAACTCATTGTTCCCAGGGTCTCAGAGTTGAGTTTGGGGCCAGTGAGTTGCATGTGACCTCTGCCCATGGAGATGGGGCTTTTCGTGACATTTTGCTGGATCAGGTCTCTGGCAGCCAGAGACTTTAAACCTCCTAAGCTCTTCCCTTCTCCCTGCCTCCATGCTTGAGGTCCAGAAATCAGAACTGTCAACCTTTAAGTGAACACATTTCTCTGAAATTATTAACCCCAAAACTATCCTTGTTGACTTCCTCCAGGCCTAGGGAGGAGGTCCGAGGGTCACCTGGAGCAACACAAAGGCCCGGGCAGCTCAGCGGTGTTAACCTTCAACAGCAACAAGCCGGAGTCCCACAGGTCCACTGCCCCGCCCCTGCCCACGAAGCCACAGGAACTGTGACTCCCTGCGTCCTCTGTACACACACGCTGCTGCCCGGGATGGGGAGGGGGGTGTCCACACAACAGCTTCAGGACAGCCTCCCGTTCTAGAACCCCCGGGGCCTCGGGAAAGCCAGCCACAAACCTGTAACTCCCTTTTTTTGTTTTCCTCACTCTGATGTTCCCAGGAAAATTCTTTCTGCTCGGGCGAGCACAGCAAGTGGGGAGTGGATATCCCCAACAGGGAGCACCACTGACATAGAAGCAAACACCCAAACCCTCACCCCTAATTCGAGCACACACCAGTTTGCCCTCAACCCACCCCGAAAGCAGCCAGAGAGCTGCCTTGCAGCCCGAAAGAGCCTCTCCCTCCGGAAGAAGGCCAGGGCTCCGGCTGCGGCAGGAGGAAGGTGACCGGCGAGGGGGACATAGGGGCTGTCCGCTGCTGGGGGCCGCGGAAAGCCACGCGCCTACCTGGGAGAAGTTGAGCCCATTAAGTGGGTGGCACTGCTCCTCCACCCGCTCCACGGCCCCAGTGCTCTTCCTCATCTTCTCGGCCTGCTGGGCCAGGTAGAGGTCCAGCACGGGCACGCCCCGGGAGCGCACGTCCGTCTCGGTGAGCGAGTTCACCATGAGCATCACCCACACGGGCCTCTTGCGCTCCCAGTTGCCGGCGATGGCATTGAACAGGTAGTCCGCGTACAGCCCCTTGCCCCGCTGCGCCGGCGTCATCCACGAGGGCATCATCAGCTTCACGTAGTCCAGGTGGCGCTTCAGGCGCCAGTAGAGCTCCCGCGGCAGCACGTCCTGAAGGTTCTCCCCGTGCGGCAGCAGCTGGCAGCTGGCCAGGGCCGAGATGGTGTAGGGGTCCGTCAGGTCCAGCTCGAAGTAGACGCGAGCGCTGGCCTGGAAGGCTGCCTTGGAGTTGTCCGGGATGAAGTCCCAGACGCGGGTGTAGGGGACGTGGATGGTGCCAAACAGGTAGGCCGGGGGGTCACGCCGAATGGTCCACAGGAAAGAGTTGAGCTCCCTCTGCTGCAGGGGATGAGGGGAAGGAGAAGGCAGGCAGTGAGGCTGAAGGCCAGGGAGTAAACCAGGGGTAGCAGAGACAGACGCAGGTGGAGGTGGGGTGGAAGGCAGAGGCCTACATGGGGCCAGGGGACAGAGCAAGGGCTGTGGAAGCTGGAAGACCCAGATTCAAATCCTGTCTTAGCTGGATAATCTTAAGCACGCTGTTCCACTTCTCACTGACTCAGTTTCCCCATCTGTGAAATGGGGTTGAGAGCAGCTACCTCAGGGGAGGATGAAAAGACACAGTATACGTGAGTCAGCCTGGAGCAGCACCAGGCACAGAGGAAGTAGGCTACGAAGGAAACTCTCATTACTGTTCGCTTTCCCTCTCGGAGTGCCAAGGACTGCCACAGCACCTGAGAATATTCATGCTCGGCCAAGCCAAACCGTCACCGGTGGTGCTGTATGGGGGGGGGGGGGGGGGGGGCAAGAGTCCTGCTCTGGCAAGAAGGGAGGAAGTCATATAACTTTTAAACCCAGCCATTAGAAGATACATGCCAAGAGCACTTTGAAAGCAGAACACCTATTAAAAATAGCACACCTATTTAAACAGCTACTTCCCATTCAACGGGGTGGATACAGTTTTCTCTACAGTTTTCTCGTTGGAGGGCAGGTCTGGGGTGTTGGCTACTCTGCTCCACCGCAGATGAGAAAGCACTTTACAAGCTGCAGGCGAGATAAAGTCTCCAGGCCCTGATGTGGGAGCAGAAGATTCCCTAGAATACATCCCAAGAAATGTAACACATCCTGGTGCTTCCGGCTCCTCCTCTAAAACGCTCTACCTGGGCTCCAGCCCCCACCCTCTGGCATCTTCTCAGACCAAAGCTCTGACCCAGAAGTGTGTGTAGGGGTAAAGTGGGCATGCAGAAAGGGGTCCTTTCTCCAGATCTAGCTGAGGACTGGGGTTAAGGGGCATGAGAAAGGGGCTATCATTTCTCTCAGGCAGTCATTTTCCATCCAGGAAAGCCCCTGGATGGCCCACTGACCACCTGCGAACTTGAGGTCAACTCAAAATTTTCCTGCCTGCTTCTACCTAGCACGAATGGAAAGTGTGTGAGGGGTGGGTGGGGGAGCAGCACCTTATTTTCCGGACAACCAAAAATCGTGAATCCCTGCATACTGGGGCTAGACTAGCCCTGAGCTGCCAGTCCGCCACCCACCTCTCCGTTCCTGCACAAGTCGGGACACCGGAGGTGCACCTTGCCCAAGGTCGACCAACTCCCTGCTAACTGGGCAGGGAGTGAGGACCCTACAAAAGCTTTTCCTGGTCCCTGGCCTCCAATTCAGGGTTATTTTCCATGCATTAATTTACACTCTGAGGGAGGGATACAGAGAGAAATCAAGGGATTCTGTAGTTGGGAAGGAAAGTGAGGAGAACCAGTAATTATTCAGCCCCCAAGGAGGAATTAGGCCAGCGCGTCCTGGCACTTTCTTTTCCTCTCCTCTGGAATCTTCTCTCTTTTTGTGAAATGGGGGCAGTTGGGGGATCGGGTGCGGGGGGCCTGGGCTGGAGAGGGAGAGAGAGGTGGCAACCAGCACCACGGAGAAAGTTTGCTTTAGGTCAGAGTGTAAGGGCAGGGGAGAGGGAAGCCTGCCTGCGAGGGGCACAGAGTGGGAATGGGAGAGCGGAAAGGTCTGATGTAAGTCGGAGCAGAGTAGGGCAAGGGACGGTAGAAAAAGTCAGGGGTGGGCAGAGAGCAACCAGAAAGGGAAAGACAGGATAAAGTAAGAAAGAAGCGAGTCCAGGGAGCACAGGGAGGAAACGTCCGAGCAGGACCGAGAGTCGAGGAGAGACCGAGAGCGTCGGCGTGTGGAGAAGGAGCTGGAGAGGGAGCGCCCATCTCGGCTCCCGGCACGGAGCTGGAGCCCGGGCGGCAGGAGGCAGGGAAGGGCGCCCGAGGCAGCGCCCGGCGGGCGGAGGTGGAGCGGGTGGGCGGAGGTGGGTGCGGAAGGCAGGACCCCCAAACCCTCGTCCCCACGGGCTGGAGTGGCCGGGCGGCCGGGAGAGTGGCCGGGCAGGCGCTCGCTCACCGATCCGGGCGGCCGGCACTGTCCTCCGTCCGGGGGCTGCGGGCGGGCGCGGGCGGTGGCGAGGAGGACGGCGAGCAGCGGCCCCGCCAGGGCGGCGTGCATCCTGCCGGGGCCCGCGGGGCGCGGGGACCCTCCCGGGCGGCGCCCTCTCAGCGGGGCGGGGAGCCCCCAGCTGGGCACGGAGGTTCCTCCGGGGCGCGGGGCTCCAGCGGCGGGATGCTGGGAACCCTCTGGGGCGGGGCCGGGTGTCCCTGCCGGACCCGGGGGTCCCTCTGGGGCGGGGCTCCGTCTGCTGGAAGAGGGGGACCCTCTGGGGCGGGGCCCCTCCTCCCCAGGCGCGCAGCCCCGTCGGCGGAGCCCCGGGTTCTGAGAGCGCGCGGGTCCTGGGGCGCGCCGACGTCCCGGCGCTGCGTCGCGGTCCAGGGGCGCGCGGGGTCCCGGGGCGGTACCGGGCTCCCAGGGCGCGCGGGGTCCCGAGTTACGCGGGGAGCCGGGCGCGCAAGGGTCCCAGGGGTGCGCGGCGCTCCAGGGGGCGCACGGTGGGACAAGTGCGGCGGCGGGCGCGGCGGGGCGGGGGTCGGGTCTGGGGCGCCCGGCTGCCCCAGAGCCGGGCTCAGAGGGGCGGCGGGCGGCCGCGCGGCCGCTGCCCGGGCTCCGCCATGCTGCTCCGCGGCCGGGAGGGAGGGAGGGAGGAGGGCGGGAGAGCGGCGCGGAGCCGGGCCGGGCGGGGGGCTGGGGCCGCCGGGGCGGGGGGAGGGGAGGACCCGGCGCGGGGGGCGGGGGGCCGGGGCCGCGCCGGGCCGCGCCGGGCCGGGCCGGGCCGCAGGGAGTCGGGGCGAGCTCCGCGCCCGGGCGCGGCGAGGCGGGGTCTGATGGGCATGGCAGGCGCTCGCTCGCTCCTCTCTCGCTCCCTCGCTTGCTCCCTCACACACGCGCGGAGGGAGGCGAAGCCCGCAGCAGCCACTTCCCCACTTTCCAAACTTCCCAGCGCAACTTTTTCCTCTCCTCCCCTGCCCGTGCCTCCTCCTCCCCCATCGCTCCCCCTTCCCCTGGCCCGCTCCCCGCCGGCCCTGGCTTCCGTGCGCGGCCGCCAGGGGGCGCCCGGGTCGAGGCCCCGCTCGGCCAAACTCTGTGGGCTCTTCTGTGGACAGGGACTGGGCGACGAATTCCGGGGCGACATGGGCCAGCATCGCCCAAAGCACCTGATGCGCAGGTCCCGGCGGGAGTTAACAGCGAAAGAAGTAGGAGTGGGCAGGCACTCCCAAACCGGCTGGAAAGGCAGCACTCAAAGGAAGCCCAGGGAACCGGGAAATTACAAGTTGGTATCCTAACTGGCCAACACTGGCGTGCACTTACTAGGTGCTGCAGAGACACCAGGTGAGTTAAAACAAACCAGAACAACAAAGGAATCTTCCCCACAATTCCTTGGCACGTCCATTTAAATAGCCTTCTTGCATTAACTTCCTTGAACCCACACAGGAGCCCTGTAAATGGCCAGGGAACGGGGAAGATTTTTATCCCAAATCCTTACATCGTGGGAATTAAGAGAACCCTTAAAACCAACTTTCTGTGCCTGAGAGGCGAATGAAGCTTACAGAAGGCCAGGGACAGGGAGCAAGCTTCTGGGCCATTTTCAGCAAGTGGGGAAACTGAGTCACAGAACCCTTGCTGTTAAATGGAAGCTCACTGACTCCTATGCTGACAACAGAGACTGAAGTATGAATTAGGTAGAACTGTCAGAAGTGCATAGCCCAGGTAGACCGATAGGGACAGACATGCAAAAAGGCCATTAAAACTGGACAGTGAGCACCAGGAGAGACAGAAGCAATGAGAAATGGGAACAGAGGGGAAAGTCTCCTACCACAGCTCAGAGGCTCAGGGAAGACCCCTGGGAGTGGTCCTGAAGGGTAAGTCACACGTAGCTGAGTGAAGGAGCCTCACAGTCTCCCAGGTGGGGGAAGAGCAGGTGCCAAGGTGCAGAGCTGAGAAAGCATCGACACCCCCAGGGACTGCAAGCAGTTGGATGTGGCCGGAACAAAAGGCCAGCGGCAGGAGCTGAAGTTGTGTCTTCCGACCAGGCTGAGGAGTTTGTACTTTACATGTACTACGTGACAGGGAGTCACCGCAAGATTTGAGTTAGAGGGTGGCTGGGGCTGATCTCTTCTTTTAGGAGGTATGGCTGTAGGGGGAGAGCTGGGGGCAGAGAGGTCAGCGGGCAGGCAGGCCGTGGGTGCAGAGGTGACCTGACTCCCAGCCCAGTGCCCATCACCTCCGGAGCACGCACATCTTCAGGCACCAGTGGAGCAGCTGGAGAATGGTTGCTCTAGAAGGTTGGGCAAGGAAGACTGGGCTGGCCCCGAGGGGCAGAAGGCTCAGAGCACAAGACCTGGGCCTTTGGGCAGAACATGGGAGGGAAGGAGGGGGGCCCCAGACGCTTGCAGGTTGAACTGCATGAGGTGGCCAGGTTTGTAGGCCCAAAATTACTGATGTTGGCCATTTCATATGGTGCAACCAACTAGGACCCCGAGCAACCTCGCTCTCAGGCTGGCGTACATCTGACGACAGGTGCTTAACAGGCTGGAGCGCCCGGATGGTGTGACGGAACAGCATGGCTCCATGTTTCCCACACACAGAGCTCCGGGACCGCAGCTGTGTCAAAGGAGAAGTCCCTTAAGGAGCCCTTGCTGCCCGTGGGTCCAAAGCTCCCTGCTATGAAGGAGTAGGTAGGGATGTGTTCAGTAGGGGTGAGGTGAAACCATTGGGACATGAGGGAGTTAATTCCACTCAGAGGCAGTGTGTTCTTTGTGGGGAATTAGAAGACTTGAGACACATAGAAGATAATAAGAGACCTGATCACATTAAAAATGGATCCATACCATTAAAGTGATGGTGTATGTGTGTGTGTGATTTTTAAAATGTTCCAAGGCTTTTTTTCCTAAAATTAGAAAAGATTCATTGGCTAACTCTCACGAATACCAGCTCTGACTTCTACTGTCATGCTGTGTGACCAGGGTCAAAAGGCTTAACCTCTCTGTGCCTCTCTTTCTCCACCTGGCTTCCTGTCCTATTTTTCTGAGCCAATGTGTACAATACTACTTTAGGATCTCCACCAGTGTTGTTGCTGATATTGTTAATGAGATGCAAGAACAGACAGGTTTTTCCACTCCCCAGTGGAAAGAGAGTTGAAAATGGTCATCCCCACTAAGTAGTAGTAGGATTCAAAATAGCTAAAAGGGACAAGCAACCCAAATATCCATCAACAGATGAACAGGCACACAAAATGTGATATATTCACATGATAGAATGTTACGTGTCCATAAAAAGGAACGAAGTATTGATGCATGTTACAAAATGGATCAGTCCTGAAAACATTACACTAAAGACAAGGAAGCCAGTCACAAAAGGGCATATATAATATGATTTATTTACAGAGGCAGAGAGTAAATTAGTAGTCGCTTAAGGTTAGAAGGAATGGGGAGATTAAGGGACCTTGGCTGAATGGCCCTGGGTTGCTTTGGGGAGTAATGAAAATGGTCTAGAATTAATTGCGGCAAAGCTTGCACAATGCTGTGAATATATTAGAGACCATTGAATTATACACTTTATTTACTTATTTATTTATTTTTAAATATTTATTTACTTTTGAGAGAGAGACAGAGCATGAGCAGGGGAGGAGCAGAAAGAGAGAGGGAGACACAGAATCCAAAGCAGGCTCCAGGCTCTGAACTGTCAGCACAGAGCTCGATGTAGGAATCTAACTCACAAACCGCAAGATCCATGACCTGAGCTGAAGTCAGATGCTTAACTGACTGATCCACCCAGGTGCCCCTCCCTGAAGTATACACTTTAAATAGGTGAGTTATATGGTATGTGAACTATATTTCCATAAAGCTGTTACTAAAAAACAATGAACAAACAAGTTTAGGGCCCCAAGAGAGAGTGCTCCTCAAGAACAAAGGTATTAGTGTTTTCCAACAATTTTTTCTCCCACCTGCTATAGTGACAGAGTCCTGGACAAACACCCCTAAAATCCTAGAGCTTCCTTGTGCTTCCGCTCGCGTCTCGCTGAGCAGCTCTGGGAGTTCCATCGGCCTCCCTGTATGTCATTTTCCCTGCCATCAGTATGAATGAGCTCGTGGAGCAGATGACCTTTGAAGGTCTTCTGTGTCCCACACTAGAGCTCGGCGCATGGCCCCTGCCTGCCCAGGGGCCTGTAGGCACAGGGCTCAGGAAGCAGCCCTTGGACTCAGCCACCTGCCTCCTCTCCCGGTGCACATCCGGCCCACTTTCCTTTTATTGCAATTTAATGAAGTTGTTCAATCAGACGAGTACCAGGAATCTGGAGGCTGTAACAGCCTGGGCAGGAGCCTTTTAGCGTAACTAACCAACTAAATCTGCCTCTTGAGCAGATCCAGGAGCCCCGGGTCCTGCTACAGGGCGTCTCTCGGGGAAGCGGGTGAGGAGCTCCCCTGCTCAGTTGACCCGATGGAGTCACTTTGCTCTGGGCCTGAGGACTGCCTTCAGCCTGGACTTCTAGTTCAGTTCCTATGCCAGCTGTGCCCATCTGCCCCCACCCCAGGGCCTGCCTCCTCCGCCCCAGCCTTCCTTGTCTGAAAGTTAATCCTTGGTGACTGAAAGACAGGACTGCCGTGGGGATGGGGGGCGGGGGGCAAGGACAGCAGATTCCAGGACCACGCAGCGGCCAGCTGTGTTTAAGACAGTCTAGAGTGATGGAAACAACTAGAGAAAAATCAGACACTGAGCTGATTCAGGAAAGAGCCTTCGCTCATGGAAGTGGGCAATGAGACACAAGAGCAGAGAAGCACAGCAAGGGACTAGAGCTGCTGTACAGGACGGCATTCATAAGGAACAAACACCACCTGTGGTCCAGCTCAGCCAGTGGGGTGTGGAGAGCACAGCGGGATCCGCCCAGATGCTGTCCTCACAGAGCTTGCCACCTCGTGAGGGAGACAGAGATGCAAATAGTGCGATTTGGGAGACAAATGGGGTGTGTGTGTGTTAAGACAACAACTGTGGGAGAGAGGACATCAGCAAAAGTCTTTGCCAGAAGGCAATATTTGAGCTGACCTTGAAGGATTGAGTGGGATTTGGATGGGGAGTTTAGGAGAGGAAGGTCATTTCAGACTATGGGAACAGCACGTGCGAGGCATGGACGTGTAAGTGTCTGAGATATTTGGGGAGCTGTGAATAATCATGGGGGGGGCGGGGAGCTAGAATTCAAGAACCACTGGGAAGGGCTGGCGATAAAACTACAGCAGGAAAAGCCATGCATGGTTGTGGAAAACCCTTGGTCTCCGCATTCAAAGGATATAATATTCTCAGCTTGCTCTGTGTAAATTGCAGGTGCTGGTTGAAGGGTGACTACGTGTCAAGTTCTACATGAGATGTATGCAGGCTGTAGTGATACAACAACAGTCATGTGTGTTGACTGTTAACTCACAAATGCTTATTGGGTCCCCATGTGTACTATATAGTGTGTATACTATATAGTGCGTGAGGCATGAAGGAATATAGTCCTGACCTCTGGCTACTTGCAAGTTTGGAACAAGATGGAAATACTCAGGTGACTAGTTACAATGCATCTAAGTGCTGGGTGAGTGATGCAGTATTGTTAAGAGTCCAGGAGAAGTCAGTGAGAATTGAAGTGTCAAGGACATCTTCCAGGAGCAGTAGGGATTTGAACCAGGAGGCGAAGGAAAGGTAGCATTTAAATAGATGGAGAGAGAAAGCAAAGGGAATAGAACATTCTCTCTGGAGAAGAGGGTGGCACCGAGAGCAGACCAGAGTGGGGCTTGGGCGGCATGGTCACGGGCGTGGCAAGTGCAGAAGGAAAAGCAGCTGGGAGTTGTAGCCTGATTCTGTGCATGACCTTTTATCTAAAGAGCCTCGGCAACACCGTGAAACAGATATTTTCATGCCCATTTTAAAGATGAGGAAACCAAGTCTCAGAGGGGACACATGGCATGTTCAAGTCACACAATTGATAATTAGAGGCCTGAACTAATTCTTTCTACTTAACCAGTTGCTTCCTTTCAGACACAAATGAAAAGATATTACAGGTAGCTTCTGGGTGTGGCTTCTGGACACACACACACACACACACACACACACACACACACACAATCACTGAGTCACTGGGGGCACATTCACGCTGCATATGGCCCATCCTGCACTGTGTCTCCGAACCTAATTAGGACATGGGACGATTATCATGTAGGAGACTTTTGCCTTTCACTCTAGTCCAAGCTGTGCCAGGCTCCATACCTCCCTTTAGGATTCAATAGAAGTATGGAAAGGGGAACAAGAAATGTGATGCCTGAAACAAAACACCCCATTGAGCTGACCACTAAATAGCACTTAGACCCCGAGTATACACACAGCTGCTTTATGTAATGAAGGCTGTAGACCATGTTCCTGGATATAAAATAACAAACCACATATAACGTTTTACATTGCTGTGTAATTAGCACGGATCTGTGAGTGTGCGAGCTGACCAGGGTGAGGGAGGGGTCTTGGGCCTCGAGCACAGTGAGCCGTGGAGAAAAGAGCATGTGCAATGGGACCAGAAAGATGAGAATTTGAATCCTTGCTCCCTCTCTTTGTACCCCTAAGACCTTGGGCCACTTATTTACACCCTGAAAACTTCCAATTTGTATCTGTCAATACGAGTAAAAGTATATGTCTCTAGAAAATGATTGTGCTTGGGACGCCTGCGTGGCTCAGGTGGTAGAGTGTCTTACTTTGGCTCAGGTCATGATCTCACAGTTTGTGAGTTTGAGCCCTGCGTCAGGCTCTGTGCTCAGAGCCTGGAGCCTGCTTTGGCTTTTCTCTCTCTCTCTCTCTTTCTCTCTCAAAAATAAATAAACATTAAAAAGATTTGAAAAAGAAAAAGAAAATGGTTGTGCCCTTCCTGCCCCTACGAGGACGTTTAGTAATATCTGAAGACATTTTTGGTTATCATAACTGGTGCTACTGACAGCTAGTGGGTGGAGGCAGGGTGCTGTTAAGCATCCTACCATGAGCAGGGCAGTTCCCACAGCAAAGAATGATCCCACCCAAAACGCCAGTCATACTGAGATCGAAGAATTCTGTCTTACAGAATTGCTGTTTGGAGGATATAATCTTTACGAACTTGAATTGAGAATGACTATGTGCCCAGCACTGTTCTGTCCTTTTATTTAAATGTGTTCCATCTTACTTGTTCATAAATTGATGAGGGAGATACTATAATGATCCTTATGTTACAAAATAACTAAACAAAATAACCAAAACCTGCCCAAAGTCACACAGTCAGTTGTCAGCGGAGCCAGGGTCTGCACAAAGCAGTGTGGCTCCAGAGCTAGATGGAGCTCGTGCTTGGTGCCTGCTTCGGTGCCTGGTGCTTGGGAGTGATGGGGACTCCCAGAGACCATGAGAGGGCTCATTCATTCATTAATGCAATGCACATGTGTTGCGAGCCTAAACAATTGATGACTTGTCGCTAAAGAATTGGTGCCCAAGAGGAGCACCTGGGTGGCTCGGTTAAGTGTCCGACTTCGGCTCAGGTCATGATCTCACAGTTCTTGGGTTCGAGCCCCATGTCGGGCTCTGTGCTGACTGCCAGCTCAGAGCCTGCTTCAGATTCTGTGTCTCCCTCTTTCTCTGACCCTCCCCTGCTCACGCTGTCTCTCTCTCTCAGAAATAAACATTAAAAAAAAAATTGGTGAACAAGATAGGTAAAGTCTTTGCCCACACAGACCTTACTTTCTAGTTAATGAAGGACAGTAATATAGAAGTCACCATTACCAGTGGAGATAGTGGAAGTGATGGAATGTCTAGAAGGATGAGAAGTTTGCCAGGAAAAGATCTGAGGAAAGAGTGTTCCCAGCAGAGGGCAAAGCTCCAAAAGAGAAAGCCACCTTCGTGTGTTTAAGAAACAGACAAGTTTAGCAAAGCCAGATGCATAGGGCACAAGAACACATTTTTAGAAGATGGTTCAGACTTTAGTGTGGAGGTTGGGGAGAGGAGATGGCAAGTGAGGACCGTCAGGGGCTCAGGAAGGGCACTAGGACAGTGCTTGCAGTGAGGGTGGTGGTGGCTCAGCCCATGGAGTTGTGGTGAAATGAGCAGATTTGGATCATACAGAGTTAGATCCCATGTGGCCGATGTGACCTAGGGGTGAAGGGGACAGGAATCAAGGAGTATGCTGAGGTTTTTGTCCCAAGCAACTGGCTGGGACATTCACGGAGAGGGGAAGACTGGGGGAGTAAATGAAGGTAACGAGAATCCAATCTTAGGTCCTGTTAGCTGTGGGCTGCCACCTGGGGTCCGTGTGGCAGAGCTGGGAGACAGCTTACAAATGAAACTCGTGCTCAGCAGAGCAGTCCAGGCTGGAAGGATACCTTTAGGCTCCGTTGCATGGAGATGATATTAAAACTAAGGGCTCTTGTGAAAGACAGAGATTGAGAATTAAGGAAAGCCTGCATCTAAGCCCAGAGGACCTAATGATTTCAGTTTGACAGAGAAGCCTCAACCCAAACAACAGAAGTAGAAGAAAACCTGGGAGAGAGAGGTCAAGATATCCAGTGAAATACCAGGGAAGTGACCATTAGATGTGATCACAGGGAGGTTGACCGTGACAGTGGACTGCTGGGGACAGAAGCTCAAGGGGTTGAGAACAAAGAGGGAGGAGAGGAAGCAGAAACAACCTGTTCAGATAACTCCTTCTCGGGTTTTGTGGGAAGGGTAAAGCAGTGGAGTGGCATAAGAACATAGGGCCAACGGAGAGACTTTCTAAAACATGAGTCTTATAGTGTGTTTCTATGCTGGTATGAAGAGTCTAGCCGAGAGGAAGGAACTTTAGGATTTCAGGGAGACAAGGCCCCACTGGAGAAGTCCTTGATAACACTAGAGAAAGCAAGGGGCTTCAGATCCAGAGACAATGGGCAGGCTAATCCTTGTTAGGACAAGGATTCAGTCTGTTGTTTATACCGGGGAGGCAGCAAGTATGTGAATGATGTGCGTGGTTGATAAAGTCGTCGTGAAGTAAGTACTTGTACTTTCTCAGGAGAACAGCAGCACCCTGACCTGGTCTACTGGTCAACCTCTAGCCCTGACCACCGATCCAGACTGAGCTCTGCCCCATAGACTGGATCTCTAATCCCATCAACCGTCTCTCTTTGTTCATAAGGGAGCCCCTGGGAGAAACCGTGGGTGACTCAACATAACCTGTGTGTATGGCTGAAAAGAATGTTTGGGACAGACATTCAGCAGCACCAGCCTTCATCAATAGATGGGGGCCGACTTCAAGATAACCTCAAAAAGGGGAGTTCCCAGGCCCTGTCAGAGGAGGGGCTGTTCTGAGTAGAACCGTTTGTGTGGAGCGTCTCACTAGGAAGGAGCCAAGAGCAGGAGGCTATCACAATGGGCCGAGACCCCATTCTTTGGAAAGAGACCCCGGCTGGGGCAGCACAGAGAGATTACAGAGTTTGTCAATAAGGACGTGAGCAGAGCTAAGTCGAGTGTAAGTGGGTTAAGCGGGGCTATTGGTGGGTCATCTAAATTTAGGAGCGCAGCATGCTTATCCACTGTTTCCTTTCATTTGGGCCCTTGCAGGATCAATGTGGTTTGTGCAAGTCAGTGTATATAATTCTATGGTGATTAAGAGTGTATAACTGCAAAATACATGCTAGTTAAATCCCTGTAGATCTCAATTTCCTCATCTGTGAAGGGAAAACCATAGCAATGCATAGCTCACAGATGGGTGTGGGGGTCAAGTTGATGGATGTGAAAGCGCTGTGTGTAAAGGGCTGTGAATCTTACTTTTATGATCATGACTAATAATACTAATAAGAAGAGGACTCAGAAGTATTTCCTCTCCTAGGATAAACACTTTCATGCGCTTCTAGAAAGTTATAGAAGAGCACAAGTCCTCTGCAACATGGACACTTCATGAAGGAGTCGTGGGTGTCTGTGGCATGGTGGCCCGCACTGGGTAGTTGGGTAGGTTGTACATGCGCAATGGCATCCAGCAGGCAGTAAGCGGGCTGCATCTATGTTTGATTCCACAAGGCACTCTCCAAGCCGGCCGTGGCCCCCAGGGCACCCACCAGCACACTTACGTAAATATTTAGAATCACTTGGCCTTCGCTTATCAAAACCGGGAATGGGGAATCAGTTGACTTTCTTTAGCTATGGATATTTTCATGACTTTCCAACCTGTGTCTCCAGTGACAGGCAGTCTCTCCTCTACTTGCATGCCCTGCCTTCCTTTCAAACTCATCATATCCATGTTCAAAACTCATTTTTCTCAATTCAGAATTTGGCTTGGATTCTCTACTTCTCACCTGCTATGTTTGATAATCCCCTTCGTCTATCCTACCTGGATGCTGCTTATGACATTGAGTGACAAGAAGCTCACTACCTTGTGAGACGGCCAATTTCACTTTCAAGCAACTCTTAACACTTAGAAACTTCTAAATATTGAGTCTGCATCTGCCTGCCTGAGGCATGCATCTTCATACCTGATAACCACCCGTCGCTCGCTCCCTCCCTGGGGGTCGCATGGAGCACATCTTCTCCATTTTCTTCCTGATAGCTGTTCATACATTCTCAGAGACAAGGTCACTCTGTGTCTCCCTGTTCTTTCCTCCATTCCTTATATAAAAGGTTTTGCTTCTTTCTACTCTCCTGATCACCATTTAAAACATTCCTTGTGTCTAGAACAAATGTTGGTTCCAACATTCTACAGTTTTCTCATTTATTGTTTTAAGTCACTATTCATCTGACAGCTACGTGCTCAGGGACTGGAGGCTCAGGGAGACGAGGTGACTTGTCCAGATCTCACAGCTACTGAGCTATCCCGACTCTAACTCCTGTTCTTTTGCTCTGGGACAGCTGCCTCCGTAGAGAAGCAGTGGCCTTGGGATCCAGTCAGCCTTCAAAATGGCAGAAGTGCCCCTCTTGGTTGACTTTTCTGCCTCAGAGCTTTTTCTTAATCTGCCCAGAGTGTTTTAGCGGTCCCGCCTCTTTCTTCCCCTGTCAGATCAGCAGCTCACACTCGCTGTCTAGCCGAATCAATGCCAACTGTTTCCTCACAGTTCTAGATCCTTTCTCCTCCAGACTTCCGGACGTGCGCAGCAGGAGGAGTCACTGTTTCCAGCTATAACGTAAACCATTAGTGCAGGACTGGGAAAACGGGAGTTCCTAAGGCAGTGGATTCAAAGGCTTGTCACATACAGAGGGAGAGAGTATGGCTAGACAGAAGCTTCTTGAGGGTAGAGACCGTGTCTGTGTTCAGCTCCCCGTGTCAGGCATTTAAAGAAACATGAGAGTTAGGAGAGTTCCAGCTGTTTTACCTCTTCACCAACGCTTAACCTTGCCTATTTTCGTAATTCTAGTCATCCTTGTGGGTGTGAAGTGGTACCTCATTGTGGTTTCGATGTGTGTTTCCCCAATGACTAATGATGTTGAGCATCTTTTCATGTTCTTATTTGACATTCTTACTTACTGAATCCTTTGTTCGAATTTTGTGCTCACTCATTACTGGGCTGTTTGACTTTTTACTGAGTTGTAATAGCTCTTTCCATATTCTGTTCACACGTCTTTTGCCAAACATAGTTTTGCAGATATTCTCTCCGAGTACATGGCTTGTAGTTTTATTTTCTTGAAAGTGTCTTTGGAAGAGCAAACGTTTTTAATTTTTAAGAAATCTAATTTATCAACTTTTTGTTTTATAATTTGTACTTTTTGTTTCTTATTTAAGAATCTTGGCCTAACCCACGGTCACTAAGGTTTTCTTTCCTTCGTTTACTCCTAGAAGTTTTATAGTTTTAAGGTTTTACAGTTAGGTCAGCGATCCGTTTTGAGTTGAATTTTGTATGAGATGTGAGGTAAGGATCAAGGGGTGCTTCTTCTTCTTCTCATTCTCCTTTTCCCTCTCCCTCTCCTCCTTCTGCTTCTTTCTTTTTAGAAAAGAGTATCTGGGGCACCTGGGTGGCTCAGTCTGTTAAGCATCTGACTTTGGCTCAGGTCAAAATCTCACGGTTCGTGGGTTCAGGCCCCATGTCAGGCTCTGTGCTGACAGCTCAGAGCCTGGAGCCTGCTTTGGTTTCTGTGTCTCCATCTCTCTCTGCCCCTCCCCTGCTCAAACTTTATTTCTCTCTCTCAGAAATAGATAAACATTAAAAGATTAAAAAGAAAAAAAAAGAAATGAATATTTATTGTCCCAGTGCCACGTGTTGAAACGATTATCCTTTCTATATTGAATTGCCTTTGCACCTTTATAAAAAATTATTGGTTATTCATATGAGGCCCTATATTTAGGGCTTTCTATTCTTTTTCCATTGATATCTATCTATCTATCTATCTATCTATCTATCTATCTATCTATCTATCTATATCTACAGCAACACCACATTGCCTTTATTATTATAGGTTTATAATTAGTTATAAGACTAAGCAGTGTAAAGTCTTCCAGCTGTATTCTTCATTTTCAAATTTCTTTGGCTACCTTGTCATTTGTATTTTCATACAAATTTTAGAATCAGTTTGTCAAATTTTGCACAAAATCCTACTGAGTTTCTGACTGAGATTGCAGTGAATCTCCAGATCAGTCAGTGGAGAATTTACATCTTTAATAATATCATCTTATGGTCCATAAGCAGGGCTTATCTTTCTTTCGATTCTCTTTAACTATCCCCCCCAGCAATATTTTGTGATTTTCAGTGTATAGAACCTATAGATCTTTTATAAAAAATTTCCCTAAGTATTTTATAGTTTTCAATGTTCTTATAAATAGCATTTAAACATTTTCAGTTTATAACTACTTTGCAAGTATGTAAAATACAATTGAATCTTGTATATTTTTCTTGTTTACCACATCCTTGGTGGGTGTTTTGTTTTGTTTTGTTGGTATCTATTGAGATGACCATATGGGTCTGTAATGATATTCCCTTTTCATTCTTGTTATCAGTAGTTTAATGTGTATTTTTCATTTGTGTATGTTCTTAAAAATATACATTGCTGTTTTGTATGCATGTATTTTTAATGTATATCCATGATATTGTTATATTAATCTGATTCTTTTTTTACTTGTTTGCACCACAGCCTATGCTCTTACAATCAATTTCTATTTCTTCTGACTGCCACATAATATGCAATGGTGTATCCCATGCATTTTACCCGTTTGCTCGGAGTGATGGGCTTCCAGGTTGCCTCCAACTCCCTGACTCCACAAACAAGGCTGCAATGAACATCATTGTGCATAGTCTCTTATAAACCTGGATTTGTTTTGGGAGTGTACATACCCAGGAGCTCAGTAGCTGAATTATAAAATATGCATATACTTAATTTGACTACATGATTGGGAATGTTCTCCAGAATGTCTCCACCACTTCATAATCCTGCCTGTTGGAGGGATCTAGGGAATCCTGTATCTCTGCAAAGCTTGCTAACATCCCACTTTCTAATTTTTATTGGTGTAAATTATGGAAAGTGATATCTCATTGTAGTTTAACTTAAATCTCTCTGATGGCCAGTGCTTTTAAACAATTCTCCATATATTTTTTGTCTCTTCGGGGATTTTCACTTCTAAAAATTGCCATGTAGACCCTTTGCTTTGAGTTGTCTCTTTTTCTGGTTGATTTTCATAAATTTCTTGTATCTCCTAAATGTTAATCTTTTGTCAGTTTTAAACATTGTGAAATTTATGTATTTATTTACTTACATACTTATTTATTTTCTGCACAGTCCTCTTCATTGATAAGAAATCTCTTTTTTAATACTCTTGAGGTGCCTGGGTGACTCCATTGGTTATGTGTCTGACTCTTGATTCCGTTCAGGTCACGGCCTCACAGTGTGTTCGAACCCCGCATCGGGCTCTGTACTGACAGCATGGAGTCTGCTTGGGATTCTCTCTCCCTCTCTCTCTGCTCTTCCCTGTTCACATGCTCTCACTCTCTCTCTCTCAAAATAAATAAACTTAAAAATAAATGTTTTTATGATATAATAAATCTTTTTTTAATAATGAAATCCAATTCATTTTTTTCCCTTACTGTTTACTTCCTTGTTTTTTAACATTTTGTATGAGAAATTCTTCCCCATATCTAAGTCATAAAGATATTCTTCAACATATTCTATTAACTTTATATTTTTGTCTGCTTCTGCTAACTTTATTTTTTACCTTTTGTATTTGTCCTTTTAATCCACATCATACCACCTCTGTATGTGGTATTTATTAAGGGATCTAGTTTTCCTCTTCTGGTCTTTAAAAGAGGAATGTGTCCTGGACCTGCTTGCAACCTGACAGGGAGAGAGCTAGGGCATAACTCTCTATCTTCTGTCCCCTCTTCCCTCCAGTGCCTCTCAACGGCCAAACTCAATCAGGAATCACAGGGCCAGGGAGTAGTTAATGCAATGCAGAGACGCCAAACTTTTGGAGCAAGAGTAGAGTAGAGCAGGGTGGGGGAAAAACCTAAAAGGGTAAACAGGATATCTATCATGACACGTGTGAGTGTGGGCAAATGTGTCTCTGAGTTCTCTGTTTTATACCAATGGCATATTGGTCTATCCGTTCTTGTGCCAGGACTACAACGTGTTAACTACCATGTTTTTGTAGCAAGTCGGTATCTGGAAAAGTGAGTTCTTCTCTCTTCATTTTTCTTTTTTAATGTTTAAAGTTTTTAGGTTAGATGCATTTGTACTTCTCTATGTACATTTTGGAGTATGTGTATTGAGTTCCCAAAAGATCAACTGGAATTTTGATCGCCTTTGTGTTAAATGTTTATATTGGTTTCAGAGAGGGGACATTTTCTTAACATTTATTTTTCAGAGGGAAAGAGAGAGACAGAGCGTGAGCAGAGGAGGGGTGGAGAGAGAGGGAGGCACAGACTCTGAAGCAGGCTCCAGGCTCTGAGCTGTCAGCACAGAGCCCAATGCGGGGCTCAAACGCACGGACCATGAGATCATGATCTGAGCTGAAGTCGGACGTTTAACCAGCTGAGCCACCCAGGCACCCCTTAGTGTTATAATTCTTTATGCTAATACCAGGAATTAAATTTATTTTCTCTCTTTGACCTTTCTTTCCCCCTCCAGTGACTAACTTTTCTGTAAACTAGTGTTCATTCCGTTCTCACATACCTCTTCCTTCTGTTTCAGCTCCACTGGACGCCCCACACCCAGCAGCTGGGAGATCAGAAAGACACCATCTGCTGATTAATAAACAGACATGTATTCACTTATATGATGATTGAATCAGGGTGTCTCTTGATGTCCCTGTTCTGAATGTTCATACATTCCACCACATACTCCCTTATCTAAGTCACACCCAGAGGCTCTGTGGCTCAGATGAATCACATCTGAGCTGACCATCCTCCCTGAAATCCATGGGCTACAGACGATGTGAATTTAGCCAAAGTGGACACCTGCCATGGACTCAGAACAGGAGTGGCTCTGGAGGGGCACGTCTTTACAGAGTCCACTTGGGGTCCCGACCGCAAGGCCTAAGGATCATGGATGGAGCGTCTAGGGAGCATTTCCCACATGCTCAGTCCTGGGATGGGCCGATCGTGTGGTGGAACCAGAATAAACCAAGAGACGTGGGTCCTAGCACCTCAGAAGAAGAGAGGATAGCAGAGGAAGGTCGCAGCATTGGGGCAGAAAGTTAAGGCCTTTCATGGGCAGCTTTTTATTTAAGCCAGATTGGGATCTAGCAACCCACGACTTCCCCCAAATGAATTCATATTCTGCCTCAAGATCCACAAATCTCTCAAGCCCCTCTGAGCTCACTGACCTCCCCTCTTTCCCTGGAGTGTGTGTTTATTTCCCTGAGAGTTGCGAGCGCTCATGCTCTCAGGGCTCAGCCGGGGCCTTGGTCTGCCCTCCTCCAAGTGGAGACGAGGAGCTGCAGATGCATCTGGGCCCCTCAACTATCCACCTGCGTTCTTTATCCCTAGCTCAGGGTCCCAGAGACAGTAAGCATTGAAGGGGAGATGGTTTGCTTTGTTTTTTAAAGAGATGTTGACGAAGCAGAATGAAGCAAAAAACCACGAGGAGTCCATCATTCCACTGCCCGAAGGTTTACAGGCGGAAAAAATCCCTCTGTGAGAGGGGTACTCACACCAATCAGTATGCAAGGCGCTTCCATTTTCCAGAAGAGACACTGAGGCCCCCAGTTTAAAAGCGCTTGTAAGTGTTGTACGAAGTCAGTAACAGAACTGAGATTTAAATCCGTGAACTCTTTATCCCAGTCTGAGCTTCCACCTTGCGCAGCTGGGGGGCCCTAGGACAGCCTGAGGAGGGGAATGAGTGGCCCGAAATGGGCAGGCACACACCCAGGCAGCCAGGACAGAGCTGGGGACTACGGCCAGCTCTCCGGGGCCTGAGTATCTCTCATTGGGAGCTCAGGCAGGTCCTTACTTTCCGTCTTAGTCTTCTGTCCTGCAAGCTTGGGCTTTTCAGAAGCTCCACCTCCAGCAAGGCAGGGCTGATCCTGGGTGGCAACCAGGGGCCGCGTCTGTTGGTGTGCGGCCGATCGCTCCAGCCCAGCTCCATGCTGCACACTCACCCACCGCTGAGAGCCCCTGTGGATACTGGCACTGCAGCTGGAGCATGAACATTAGGTCGGACAGCCCTAAATTCAGAACCCAAATCTTACCAACTCCTAGTCGTGGCAGCTTTCCGAGCCTCAGTTTCGGAATCTGATTTTTACACCAACCCGGGAGAAGGATGCATACTAGGAAACTGAGAGTCAGAGGTGGGTCAGCCGCAGTGCCACTGCACTGACCGTATGGAGGGTGGGTCATGGCCAAGGGAGCCCTCGCTCCCGAGCGCTGCACATTGACCCTCCCACCACCCAGCTCCGTGAGGGAAGTGGGACGCTTGTCCCATTTTACGGATGGGGAGACAGGCGGAGAGGGTGGGCACTACCTTTGCTACCTCGTATGCTCCCCGTGTGTTTCCTGAGACAGGCGAGGAGTTCCCTCCCACTGCACTGGGGAGAAGTGGAGGCACAGAGAGGAAGGTAAACAGTGTGCCCTGGGGGCCACCAGGAAGGAGCTGCTAGAGGGCTGGGTCAGAGTCCACAGTCCCTGGCCCCCATCTCAGGGCCCCCTGGCCCCCCGCCTATACTTGCTGGGCCCCGCCAAGCCCCAGGGAAGGCATCCTGCCCCGGAGTGGGGGTCCCCCAGGCCACTCCTCACTTCCCTCACCCCTCCCACTGGGGAAGCATAGCCCTGGTCCCCTGCCAGACAGCCTCGTTGCCCAACTTGCGGGCGGGAGCCAAGCCTGGCAGCCTTTGGCGGGCACCCAAGTCGAACTGCTCTTTCCTGCGCCGAGCTTCGCACGCAGCGCGGCTTCATCGTCCAAATATGTCCTGCCAGACAGGCCTCAGCTGCTGGCCGCCGGGGCGCTTGGCGGCCTGAGGGAGCTTGGCGCTGATTGGGCTCGGCCAACATAAATCATGGCTCTCATTAAGAGGAAGTCCAGCCGTTCCCTGGCAGAGAAGGGGTGAGAGGTGGGGAAGGATGGCAGAGTCAGAGCTTCCCACCGAAAGGGGGTGAGTCCTGCAGTGGCCCTGGGACCTTGGCGAGTATCCAGATGGCTCTGGCGCTCTCTGTCCACCTACTCATCCAAAGGTTTCAGTGGCAGCACCCGATCACCTCTGATAGTTCATGCCAAACCGCACTGCTGCCCTACGGTTGCTTTGGAGACAGGCATGTTGTTTTTCCTTTCTGTTTGGAACATCATCAGGGGTAAACCTCACTGCATCCTGGGATGCTGTGGGCTGTGTCGGTCCCTTGCCTTGGGGGAGGTAACAGAAAGTCCTCCCCAGGAACGAGAGGTCTCCCTGGGGCAGAGCTTTGCCGTCTGGAACCTTTGTAGCAGAAGGCTCGGGGTCCCCCCAAAGTAGCAAGACACGCTGGTGGGGCGGCTTCCCAGCTGAGCGGGTCACTCACTGACCAGCAGGAAGGAGGTTGCTTCTCGGGGTCTGTTCTAAGAGCGGACTTGCGCTGAAAACAATGGTCAACTGTGCCGAGGCGACTGGAAAATGTTGGGTCAGTCTGAAAACAGATTATACTGACCTTGCAACTTCTCCACTTTCCAAGCTCGCATGAACTTACCCACCCATGTAACCCATTGCTACATTCACTCACACCCTCTGCATTTATGATGCACTAGCTGTGTGCCAAGTACCGTGTGGGGTGCTGGGACTATGGACGGACCTGGCTGAATCGTTGCCTTATCCAGAGTCATGGTCTACGGAGAAGGACACACGGCTGGAAGATTGATAACAATCCTGCACCGAAGATATGTGCAAGGTCCTCTGAGGACAGAGGCAGACGCTATGGGCTCTGGCTCAAGGGGAGGTGGCGGAGGGCTCAGACAGCATTCCCAGAGATGATGGCAACAGCAGGGCCTCGGAGAGGAAGTTGAAAGTACCAGAGAGGACAGTAGAGGAGAAAGGAGAGTGCGAGCACAAGCTGAACAGAAAGACAAAAGGGAAGCTCTGATCAGAGAACAGAACAGCGGAGTTCTGTGTAGTTGGAGAATGCATAGTGAGGGGCTGGGGATAAAGATCGTAGCTGAGGCTAAGGCTTGGGCTTAAACAATGTCCCGGCTGGGGAGGGGGGAACCTAACTGTGTTCTGGTAATATTTTACAGCAGTTCCCAAATACTGTCTGTGCCTCCAAAACCCCTGGAGAGCTTTTGCAGAATACAAATAAGCAGTCCCTACCCCTGAGATCCTGATGTAGCTGGCATGGTGGGGGCCGGGTGTCTGCATTTTTAATCCAGCTCCCCCAGGTAATTGTGAGGTAGCTAGCTAACAGCCTAGCTTTGCTTAAAAATGCAAGATGCTGATAAATGCATCAGAAACAAATAGCAGAATTGGGAGACAGAGACTTCTTGAGGGAGGGGGTGGTGCAATTTTAAACAGCATGGTCAGGGAATGGAAGATCTGAAGGAGTGAAGGAGAGAGCCATGAGGAAACCTGGGGGACAACCACTCCGGGAAGTGGAAACAGCAGGTGTAAAGGTTCTGTGGCAGGGCTGACTGATGTCTTGAAGGAATAGTTAGGAGGTCAGTGCTACTGGAATATAGGAGGTAAGGTCAGAGAGGCAGTCAGGGCAGGAGGGTTGTGTAGGACTTATCCCCTGGCCTTTTTTTTTTTTTTAATGTTTATTTATTTTTGAGAGAGACAGAAAGACAGCAGGAGTGGGGGAGGGGCAGAGAGAGAGGGAGACACAGAATCCAAAGCACACTCCAGGCTCTGAGCTGTCAGCACAGAGCCCAACATTGGGCTTGAACTCACGAACTGTAAGGTCATGACCTGAGCCAAAGTTGGATGCTTAACTGACTGAGCCACCCAGGTGCCCCTCCCCTGGCCTTTTAAAACCATTGATTTAGTCCCACCAGCTAGTGAAGAAACAGGTCTGGAGAGGGATCTTGAGTAGATCCACCTTCTCTGTGTCTTTCTGTGGCACTGGGTCCTGAACGAGGCTGTGTGGCTGGGTGGCGTCGAGGAGTACAGAGAAGAATAGAAAATAGTTTTCTTGCCCTCGGGATCTCAATGCAGAGGGAGAGGCGCCAACTCATACCATCCTTTCCAACAGATGGCAGACTGTATTGGATGCTAGTAGCCTGATTCCAACTGTGACAGAAATAGTAGTCACGGTTTGGGGGTGTGTGGAGGAGGTAGGCACGTGACTGAGCAGACTGTAACCGAGTGGCACCTGGCGGGTGGATAAGGACTTCAGCAGCACCACAGGAGGCAATTGCCCGGCGTAGCAGAGCAAGTGCATGGCTGAGATGGAGCCCAAAGGGAGGTCTGTGGTTTGGGGAAGGCAAAACGTGGGGTCACAAAGTCCTGAGTTTCAAATCTCCCTCAGCCTTGAAATTTGAGGCCAACTGCGGGCACGTGGCTTTGCCTCTTTGAGTCTTTGTGGTCTCACTTTTCCCTCCCCTCCCTTCCCACACGGTTAATCCCTGCCCTGAATATTGGCTGTGAATATTGATGAGGTCATGCCTGTGCCTGTGTCTACGAGCCCAGGGCGTGGCGCAGAGTGTGTGGTCAGGAAGGAAGTTTGCACCGCCCCCATGAATAGGTAGAGCCCTCTGTCTTTGGTTTCACCAGATTGCTTCCATTAACTGCAGGAAGAGGAAGAAAGCCAGGTGGGGAAGGCGGGAGAGCACGATCTGATCTGTTTTCTTCTCCACGCACACCTCTTTCCAGCTTGATGGGAGCGGTTGTAGGCAAGTGCCACCGAACACTCTACCCTCACGATTTGCACTGCCTTGACCATTGTGCTCCACATCTCAACCACATCCTGGAAATGGTGCATTATTACTGCCTTGTTCACACAGTGGGCGTGTGGAGGTGGGCAGCAATGTCAGTGAAGGAGCTGAGCCTCTATGTTTGTTCCTCTCTACCCTGCTGACCTCCATGGCCAGGCCAAGGGCATACAGACCTCTGAGGGACCTAGCATGCCAAGGGGAGCTAGGCACTGCCGAGCAGGTCAGGGAGCTCCTAGCTTCCTCCTTCCACGTGCAGGGGTTATAGGTGAGAACGGTCACTTGACCCCACCACCTCCGCCCCCCTCCCAGGGCTTCCTAGTTGGCTGTGCCCCAGCCTTACTGTCTACTTCTCTCAGTAAGCCCTTCCTTAGGTCTCTTGGGCACTCCCGGTTGAGCACTGGGGATAAAGTGGCAAGTCAGACGGAGTCCCTGCCCTGGACAAGTTCACCATTCTTGGGGGCCTGGAAGGTGGGCCCATAATCACGGCTGTGCTGCAGCACCTGAGGAATGTGTAAGCCCTGGGGAGATGCCAGGAGCAAGAGATGAGCTCTAGCCCAAGAAACAAAACCTTCTCTCTCCTTCAGAATGCTCATTCATTCATTCATTCATCGTGCACTCAGCCTGGGCCCTGGGAGGCAGGGATGACCCAGCTGTTTTGGAGAATCTCAAAACTGGTGAGAGATGAAGATGGGCACATATTTGACTTTGAAATCGACCATTAAGGAGGGGGTGGCAGGGAATTGAGGAGCGGGGACGGAAGGTTAGAGTGGGTGCTGCCCCCTGGAAGAGGGGCATTCACTTAGGCCTTGAAGAAGGGAAAACCTCTGGTCACTGGGAGAGACAAAGCTGGGCTCCTGCCGTGCCCTGGGATGGCTCCTATTTAAACGATCTGGGCTTATTTGAACTGAAATATCAGTTTGAGGCCGACCTTTGTGATCATTTTTGTACAATAGTCATTTCACTAAAGGCTACATGTATTCACTAACTATCTGTGATTTGATTTCTCTAAGCAAACCTTTCAGAGAAATCAATGAATCAAATAAGAACAAATCCTTTATCTGACCACATGTCAGAAATACCATCTCTGTGCTTATATCCACACAGCCGAGCTCCACTTTGACCCTCTAACCCAGCCACAGTGTACTCTCTGGCAAGGTTTGGTCTCAGTCTCCAACCCTGAAGTGCAGTAGGGGTGGGGTGGGAGGCAGACAACAGAGAGAAGGGTAAGGAGAGATGGAAGTTCCCTGGTCCCTCACCAGGTGGAAGGCTGGGGTGGCGATGGCATTTTTGGCTTGAAATGCCCTGGGCCCGAGAAAGGAACATTCAGGATCAGGAAGGTGTGGTTATACCTGTGGTTAGGAACAAAGAATCTTGATTGGTTGTGGTTGGTTCTGATCCCTCGCTCAGTACACGTGCCTCTGGGCAAGTCAAAACTAGTGAACCCCGCGCCTCTTGCATTTTCTGTAGAAGCGCTGAGGGCATACTGTGCAATAATGTCAAACGCTTAGCCCTGTCTCTGTCACTTAGTAATGCTGTGGGGGACAGGTGGCTGAGAAATGCGTAATAGTAGTGGAAGCATGGGAGCCTGCCGTGAAGATGACTTTGGGGACCAGAACCCTCACAGCCTCTGCGATCCCATTACCCCCAAGTACATTCACCCAGGCTCCCCTCACCCCTTGCAGTTCATACACCTGCTCAGAGCGCAAGAAGCTGAAATGCCCCCAAATCAGAAAACACTAAGAATGAAGTCGATGTCAGACCCAGGGTTGCCACTGTGGGGATCTGAGCCCCCCGCCCCGAGCCCCCCAAGCCAGCAGGATCTCTCTGGTTACATACTGCGGACTGGGGGCCCTGCCCCTCTAAAAGGCCTCTTCTCATCTTTATTCGGCTGCTCCTATCCATTACCCCTGAATGGAAATGGAAGCTTAATTTTTCTCGCTTGAAGCCATTAACGCTCTGGGCCCTTGACAGGAAACACAGCTCAGCTGTAATTAGCCACAGCAGACTCCCCGCAAGAGCTTCTAGAGCAGCCCGGGGACTTCAGAGATAAAGGCTTTCCCATTCTCTCTAATCACAGCTATTAATGAGCCAATTAAGGCTTTCTCGGCCGAGGCGACCGCTTGCTCAGTACGGAGGGCACACAGCTCTGCCAGCTGCCGGGAAGCAGAAGACGACCGGGGTTGGCTGTCCCGCTCTGTGGCTTCTCTGCTGTGAGTCTTAGGACGGCACAGATGTGTTCTCTGGGCTGCCTTCCACAACCTGGGAGAATGACACCCTTTCTCCTGAGGGGCAGCTATTGGAACAGGAATGATTACAGGTCAGTGGTTCTCAAACTTTCGCATGCATCAGAATCACCAGGAGGCCTTATTAAAGTGCTTTGCTGGGCTCCACCCCAAGTTTCAGACGCAGTTGGTCTGAGGGTTGTCTGCAAGACTTTGCATTTCTAACTTGTTCCCAGGTGGGGTTGGCTGTTGGTCCCAGGATTCCGGAAGACTGGGACTCCAGTTCTCGAACTCTTCCCCTTCAAGCCTTAGTCTTTTCATCTATAAAATGGAGGTAGTGGTCCTTTCCCTGGGGGCCCTTGAAAGGTTTAAGTGAGGGGACATGAAAGGTGCTCAGCCCAGAGTGAGGTGTAGTAGGGGCCCAGGAAATGTGTATTTTCTCCTCTCCCTATTGCCTTTCCGGGTGCAAGCTTGCAATCGGAGTGTGCTGCAGGTACGCGGTGTATGAGAGTGATGCCACACGCAAACACACAAGGTGGGAGGAATGAGAGCTCGTGCATGACCAGGCCACCCGAACAGGATGGTTTTTTTTGGGTTTTTTTTGTTTGTTTGTTTGTTTTAAATGTTTTTTTTTTTTTTATTTATTTCTAGGAGAGACAGAGAGAGACAGCGTGAGCAGGGGAGGGTCAGAGAGAGAGGGAGTCACAGACTGAAACATGCTCCAGGCTCTGAGCTGGCAGTCAGCACAGAGCCCGACGCGGGGCTCGAACCCACGAACCGCGAGATCATGACCCAAGCGAAAGTCGGACGCTCAACCAACTAAGCCACCCAGGCGCCCCCCGAACAGGATGGTTTTAAGAACCACTGCTCTGGACGACAAGTGTGAGACGTTACTTGAAGGTTTGCATTACACTCTCATCTGTAAATGGCCCATCACCCCTTTCCTTAACCCGCCTCATCTGACAGTTTCCAGAAGCCTCCGATCTGAGCTGTCAACGCTTGGACACAGCAGTGTTTGTCACCCTGTGGTAGCCTGACAGTGTATAGCACTCCATGTGTGCTCCTTCGGGAGGGAAAATGGATCGGGACACCCCGATTCCTGAGAGATCAGAGGGCGTAGAGTCTTTGAAGCTGTGTGGTTGGATGTAGAGATGGAGAGGTGCAGAAAGGAGGACACTTCAGTGGGAGAACATGAGCAAAGCGTGGCGCCAGGGTAATGCCTGTGGCCTGTGGGGGACTGCTTAGGATCTTCTAAAGAATCTTCTGGAGGTGCCTGGGCGGCTCAGTTGGTTGAGTGTCTGACTTCCGTTCAGGTCATGATCTCATGGTTTGAGTTCAAGCCCCACACCGGGCTCTCTGCTGTGGGCACGGAAACTGCTTCAGATCCTTTGTCTCCCCACCCCCCTCACCCCCCTACTCTCTGCTCCTCTCCCCTCATCTCTCTCAGAACAAGTAAACTTAAAAATAAAACCCCAGAATCTTCTAAGTGACATCTAACTGGGGTCCTCATGCTGCCTCTTACCTGTTTCTGTAGGCAGCTGAGGCAGACCCATTCAACAACTGCCTCCTGCCTGTAGTGCCCGCAGCATGACTATAGCGGCCGAGCTTGTGGCTTTAGAGACAGACTTCTGAGGTCCAAGGACAGTTCAGGTCCTTAGGATGTTGGATCTCAGCTGGGGCTGTCGCCTCCCTGCCCAGACCTCTTACTGTGCTCACTCTTACCTCTGGTGCCCTTCCTCCTCCCTTCTCGCATTCTCGTCGGCTTCAGCCTTCACAGCCGCCTTGGGTTCCTCCCCAGGTTTGTTTCTGAGGCCTCCTACTTTGGCCATCTCTGCTTTCTAGATAGTACATCCCAAACTATGTGCCCAGGGGCCTTGGGGGGGTGTTAGCAGCTATAATGTGACTCGGGGAGTCCTGAGCTAAGTCAGGGATCTTCTCTACAGAACTTCTCAGAGCCTTGAACATGCTATAGTAGAGATCCAGGAAGGTTGCTTCACAAGCAGTATTTCCCAAACTAATTTCACCACAGAATGTATCCTTTTTCCAAAGAGGATCTGGCTTTGATACAAAGGAGCTGGCTAAGCTTTGGATTCCAGAAGACTTGGGCTCCAGTTCTGGAACTTCTACCCCTTCAAGCGTTAGTCTTTTCATCTATAAAATGGAGGTAGTAGTCCTTCCCCTGGGGGCCCTTGAAAGATTTAAGTGAGGCAACATAGGAAAGGTGCTCAGCCCAGAGTGAGGTATACAGCAGGGGCCCAGGAAATGTGTATTTTCTCCTCTCCCTATTGCCTTTCCGGGTGCAAGCTTGCAATCGGAGTGTGCTGCAGGTACGCGGTGTATGAGAGTGACGCCACACGCAAACACACAAGGTTGGAGGAATGAGAGCTCGTGCGTGACCAGGCCATCCAAGCAGGCTTCCTGGAGGAAGTGGGACTTTGCGAGGCCAGACTCTGAAGCTAGTTCTCCAGCAAAGGCCTGGAGCAGGGGAGGAGGTGGGGGACAGGCTTTGAGAACTATACCTCTCTGCAAGCAAGCTACAGCAGGACTCCTTTGCTTTATTTTCCTTTTCCACCCTGGAGGCCCATTTCCCCACCAAATCTAGCCAACACAGCACTTGTCTTCCCCTCCCACGGCTTGAACTTGGCCAATATTTCAAGTTCCTGAGGTGTGAGCCTCAGACTGGGGCCCTCCTGGCTTGTGGAAATTCACTGGGACCACAGAAGCCTGCTGCACTGATGGCCTCAGGAAGCTGAGGTCAAACTAGGGTGCTGGCCCAGACACCATCTATGCGGGCCTGGCCAAGGGGGTGGGCAGGGAGGAGTCAGCCAAGGCTGAGGAGGAATCATTACTGCAGATTTCCCCTTCCCGCCCCAATCTTTGTGACCCCTGCACTGGGCCCCCACTGATCAACCATTTCCAAAGACCCTATTTTGAATTTTTTTTTAATGTCTATTTATTTTTGAGAGAGAGAGAGACAGATCTCGAGCAGGGGAGGGGCAGAGAGAGAGGGAGACACAGAATCTGAAACAGGCTCCAGGCTCTGAGCTAGCTGTCAGCACAGAACCCAATGCAGGGCTCGAACCCACAAACCACGAGATCATGACCTGAGCCTAAGTCGGGCGCTCAACCGGCTGAGCCACCCAGGCACCCCAGAGACCCATTTTGAACCAGGCTTATCTCATTTAACCAACTCCCTTAATCTCTATAACATCCCTAAAACCGGCATTATAGTTCTCATTTTCCTGATGAGAAAACAGCTGCTCAGAGAGTCAGCTTGAAACCAACCCCATCTGGTCCAAAGTCCAAGCTCTTCGCACTGGTGCTACAGACCCATTTATTTCTCTGTGTATTTCCTAGTCTGGCTCATCTCACCTCCAGAAAGCCTCCCCAGTCATCGCCTAAGGCCATGCTTATCTCCACTATTCTTGGGTGTCCACAGGTGGGACCACAGCATTCCCCTCCCTTTAGTCTCCATTTCCAGGAAGGAAAGGAAGGCTCCGCATCCCACACTGTGCCCCCAGTCGTGGGCATAGCGCACTTAGTGATCCCTGGTGAGAGAGGGGATGAACGGTAATTTCTGAGCTTACGTGACCATGTCATGTGTGTTGCATCCCTCCTGCCAGTCCTCAGTTGCTCGGTCTCTAACCACTCTGCCCTTCCTTACCCTTCCTCACACCAGCCCAGGCCGGGCTCACAGGTACCGGCTGACTCAACTTTTCAAGGTGTCATCCGTTTTACCCTCCTGTGAACCAGCGTGCTTCCTGGATTTCAGCAGAAGCCCACATATTCATGAGCAGATCCTCTTGGCAGGGGTGCTCCGTAAGATCTCAGCTCTAATTTTCTTCCAACAAACGAGCTGCAGTCCACACATCCTCATCAGACCTGAACTCGCCCCGCCACCCGCCGAAACCTGCTTCATTGAGTAGCCAAGATGCCAGGGAAGTTATGAAAACCATGTGACAGGTAAATGGCGGTGCCTACAACTTTCTTAGGTTTCAAAGGGAGGACAGCCTGCTCCAGCATGTGGTCTGAGAATTCAGACTTGCAGGAACTTTCCAGAAAGCACAGGGACAGCAGACTTACAGGATTCTGCTTTTCCTTCAGTGGAATCCAACTGGGCCTCTCTGCTCCTGGGGATCAAGAACAGTCATGGAGCTGGCCCCATCCAAACACTGTGGCATTGTTCCCTTGCATGAAGAGCAGACATGCAAATAGGTTCTGAGCAGAAAAGAAGCAAAGTAAACAGGTTGGAGGATTCCAGAGCTAGAAAACACCTTAGGGCACTAAGTCCAATCTTTTTACTTTCCAGATGGGGAAACTGAGGTCAGAGCAAGGTGTCTGCTTAAAGTCAACAGCTTCTTGGAGACTGAGCCATGACTAGAACGAACACATCAGTGTCTCTCAAAATCTTAGACAAGTGAGTGATAAATGACCATGAAGAATTGTATCCGGAAGCTTTTATTTGTATTGGCTGGTAGAAATATAACAGGTACATGGGATTGGGCTTACTCTGTTCGTGATAAGACTGGACATGGCCTGGTGAGGTGCATAAAGACAGTGCAGGTTGGTTGGGATCTGTGGCCAGAAGCTTTGTCTACCAGCCTCTGGCCACCTGGCTTTGTTTCCCAGGGACCCTGATGCCCAGACAGCTCATAGGCAGACCACATCCCACAACAGAGCTCAACCTGGGCAGCAAGTTACCAGTGGCATGGGGAGAGGGAAATCTCTAGTTGTTATGTATCAGGCTGTTTCTGTAGGGTCCCACGAAATACCTGTAAAAGCATTTTCCACACCTTGATGATACTGGGGCTCCAATGGGTGGTCTTTATATAAACGTACACTGAGCTACTCTTAGATGTGCTGGCACCTTCAATGTCTCCCTACTGCTGTAAGAAATAGAGACAAAGCCATTCTCATGGCACTCAAGACCTTGATGTACTTCTCTGGCCTAGCTCTCACCTGTCTGTAAAAATTCATCAGTACATACCATTCATAGCCATCATGCTGAAAGCACCATCCACCTTTTTGCCCCTGAATCTTTAAAAAAAAAAAAAAAAAACACTTTCTAGAATGTTCTTTTTCTCTATCTGGGAGACTCCTCATCCTTCTCTATAACTCAAGAACACAGTGAAGTGTCACCTCTTCTGTCAGGTCTTCCTTCTCCCAATCCCCAGGCAAAATAGATCTCCAATCTGACCTTTTACTACCTGCAGTGCTAGCCCCTGCGTCTGAGCCACCTCATCCCTTGCCTACTTTGTTCCACAGGCTCTTGACTGGTGTCCCTGCTTTGGATCTTTTCCTGCTACAAAGCGTTCTCTAGCAGCAGCCCAGGTGATCTTTTGTACATTTATAAATCCAATTGGATTGCTTCTGTGCTTAAAACCCTCAGTGGCTTCTCACTGCAAAACTTACATGGTTTGTAATATCTCCCTTGCCTGTCTCTGCATTGTCACATCATCCGTTCTCTGCCTTGTTCTTCATGTTCCAGCCACCGTGGCCACCTTTTTGTTCCTCGAACAGGTCAAGTTTATTCCCTGGGCGCTGCTTTGTGTGTCCCTGGGGGCCTCTCCACCCCACCAGATCCTTTCATGGCTGGCTCCTTTCATAATTCAGGTCATGGCTTAAATATCACTTCTTGGAGATGCCTTCCCTGACCGTTCTATTTAAAGCAGCCTCCTGGTTTTATTGTCTTTGTAGCACTCATCCCTGTATCAAGCGATTTTATGTATTTATTTGTTTCCATGCCTCCTGCTGTGATATGAGCTCAATGATAGCAAAGATGTCACCTCTCTTTATTGATGCGTCCCCAGTGTATAAAACAGTCCAGGTATCCAACAGGTATTTCAATAATAAGCATCTGTGAATGGCTGCCTTCAGTGGTGCCCCAGCATGCAGAGCATTGTGGGGGAAGGAGATTTCTATGGGCTTCCTATGGGAAGGGAAACCTGGCTGACCTGTAAAAAGCTAGCAGGGTTTGTATAGTTGAAAAGAGTCAGGGTTGGTGTCCCAGAAAGCAGGCCTGGCCAGGAGCTTAAGTTGAGTGGTTGGGAAGAGAGGAGAATGCAAGAGAGAGAAAGCCTGGAGCAGGAGAGGGGGCTGACCGTGGAGACCCTTGCAGACCAGACAAGAGAGACCCCTTCCTTCACTCACACTTGCACCATTTCCAGATCCCCTCCCTGCAGCCGTCTTTGCATACACACATTATTACTTGTAATCGAAAAGGTAGACGGGAGCCGCAGGAACTCACGGAGTCACCTAATATCCTCGCGGCGAATGGAAATGCAGCCCACCCCTGCTGGGGCAGAGCACTGTTTGTGCCAAGACGGGCTCTCAAGGAAGCCGGGCAGAATTCGTCCGGACGTGGGAGAATAGCAAGTCATAGAGTCTTTGCCTGCACACGGGCTCAGTGGAATCCAGCCACAATTCTTTGAATCAGACCCATTCAGAAGCCACTGCCCTACAAGGTCACAGTGGCCATCCAGTCCAACCTCCGACGCCCTTTAGCAGCCCGTTGAAAATGAGACCAGGTGCTCCTTGCCCAGCTCCAATGACAGAGAGCTCCCCACTCGGGTTGCTGGAAAGCTCTGACTCTGAAAGTCTTCCTGACATGGAGATAGATCTGGTCTCCCTGGAACACCCTGAGCGGACCTCACTCTGACTCTGGGGCTGCCCACTCTGCTCTCGGGTGGCATGGTGAACACACACATGGCCGCCATCTTACTCTAGGCTTTCTTGCCAGACCCTGCCCTTGGGGCTCTTCCCTTTCTCCTCCATTAACTTCAGTCCCCTCCGGGCCCTCAGCACCTGCCCTGGGCCTGCCCCACTTAGTCTCTCCTCTGCTTCCCTTGCATTGGGGGAAGTCTCCACAGGAGGGTGCCAGCCACCCTGGGAGTCCATCACACCCTTTTAACTGCTACTTCAAGACCATATGGCATGGCTGGTGGGAATGTAAAATGGTACTGTCACCGTGGAAAACAGATTGGTGGGTCATCAAAAAAAATTAAGCGTAGAACCCCTATATGACCCATCAGTGCCACTTGTCAGAATATCCCCCAAAGGACTGAAAGCGGGGACTCGAACACTTGCACAGCAATGCTCATTGCAGCATTACTCACAATAGCCCAAAGGTGGAGACACCGCACACCAACATCAACAATTGAATGGGGAAACAAAATGTGACAGGTACGCACAATGGGGTGCTATTCAGCCTTAAAAAGGAATGAGATTCTGATACATGCTACACTGTGATGAACCTTGAAAACACCATGCTAAGGGAAATAAGCGGGACACAAAAGGACAAATACTGAGTGAATGCCCTTCTGTGAGGTACCTGGAACAGGCAAATTTTTAGAAACAGAAAGTAGATGGTGGTGGTTACCAGGCACAAGGGCAAGAAGAGAATGAGGAGTTACTATTTAACAGATACAGAGTTTCTGTTTGGGAAGATGAGCAAGTCCTGGAGACCCATAGGCTAAAATGGCACATTTTGTGTTACATATATTTTACCACAATAAAACATTTAAAAAAAAAGGACCACATAAAATTCCCCCCCATTTCCGGCCAAAGAATAATCAAGTACCAGACATTTGTAAAATACTAAGTGCAGGGACTGTCTGACACACTGTGGGCCATTGGGATTACCAGTGGAGACTGTCCTTGCTCATAACAACACTTACAGCCAAGCGTTAGGTTAGGCAATTAACATGGACTGCTTTATTTAATCCACACAGAGCCTTCTCAAGTAACTATCGTGGTACCAACTTGACAAATGGAACCGAGACTCTAAGGGATGAAGCAGCTTGCTCAAGATTACACAGGGACAGATTCCAGATTCAAATGTGCATGTTTGATTCCAGAGGCTAGGCTCCCAGTCATACTTAACCACTGCTTGAAGAACTTGGGAAATGCTTAACAGCGAGAAGACACACACATGCAGACACTCCCCCCTCCACTCTCCACCCCTGCCAAGAGATGGTTTGCTGGTGATGTGTGGGCAGAGACTTGTTGCAGAAGGGAACAGCCATTAACTCCAGGAGTGCACTCACCGGTCTATTTGTGATCGATATTTATTGAATGAGTTAAGTGTTGAGCAATCATCAGTGTGTCCTGAAGAAGACAGGTTTCCTGAAGGAGGCAGCATTTCAGCCAGACCCTGCGGTGTGAGAAGAAGGGAGGGAAGAAGACCTCCACCCTCACTTTGCCCAAAAGCCTGTGCTGCCACCGGGGCTGGGCTTCAGGGCATCTATGCCCTTCCACCCTCCTGTACACCCAAGCTTCCTTGTTGATGGTCCCCGTGCTATCGTGGGCTGAGCTCCTGGGTTCCCTGGGTACTGCTTCACTGGATGGGCATTCCTGACCCTCTCCGTGCCCAATGCCCAGCCGGGAGCTGGCGCAGAAGCAGGGCTCTTGGCTCCTCGCTGGAGAGATGGACAAAGGGAGGGCGCTGGAGAAACCCTCCAGAAACATTCAGCCTTGAGGGGCTCTTGTTCAATTCTTCTTATTTCCTTATAATTAGAACCAACTCCCTGTCAGGTCGGTTTCCACTCCCGAAGGTGGAAGGAATTCAGGAAACTTCTCCCAAGATGCCGAGTCCCGTTCTCAGTCTGACTGTCTAGACATAGGACCCACAGGCTGCCCTTGGCGTGATCTTGCGGCACCGGTGGGGGGCTGTGGCAGCAGCTGGTGCGTGTTACCTCCGGGGCTGGCGCGGTCTTCCTTTCTCAGGGGTCTCTGCCCCCAAAACAGCAGCCTGCCCCTGTGGCTGAGGCTCACACCTGATGGGCAGTCGCTTGTGCAGGGGGAGGGCTGGGCCGCTACGGCAATGCACAGCCCTGGGGCACCATCCACATTGAAGGCCGAGCAGCTGGGGCTTCCTGGAGGGGGGCGTGGCGGCCACAGCGGGGCAGAGGTGAGACGGTTGGGGCGGGCCTGGTGTCTGGGCCTCCTCAACGGCTGCCCTCAGAGCTTGCAGCCTCTCCTCTAGCCTGTGGCCTGGGTGTCTCACTGCCGGACCTGCGCTGTACTTGGACTTAACTTCTCTTGTCTCCAAAAGGGCAACCCCAAGTAGAGGAACAGACCTCTACAGGACAGACCTGGCTTCACACCTACACGTATCACAGTAGCTGTGTGACCGCTGTAAAGTTATTTCAGCTCTTCTGGGAGTTTTGGCCTGGTTGTGTGTAAACTGGAGAGAATAAAACCTACTTCTAAGGAAGATTAAATGAGATAGTATTTATAAAGTGCTTAGAACAGTGGCTGACATGGTTTTATATACATGTTTGTTAACTGAATATACATTTTTTTAAAAGTTTCTTTATTTGAGAGAGACAGAGATTGTATGAGGGAGGGAGGGACAGAGAGAGAGAGAGAATTCCAAGCAGTCTCCATGCTGCCAGCACCGAGCCTGAGCAGGGCTCGAATTCATGAAACTGTGAGATCAGGACCTGAGCCGAGACCAAGAGTCGGATGTTCAACCGACTGAGCCTCCCAGGCACCTCTAAGGGCATATGAATTTACCTCAGAATCCCATACGCCAGCCTTGGAAGCTTGGGAGATAGTTTAAAAACAAACAAACAAAAAGATTGTAGGATAAGTGAGGCCCTGAGGCCTGGACGTCGTGCGTCCTGCCCTCACCACAGACGCATGGTGTGACTTTGGGCGAGAGCTGTGCCTTCTGAGAGCCTCAGCTTTCTGTTTGTACAATGGGGGCATGTGACACGTCATGCTGAGGGTCTCCCATGGCTTGAAGATGCTGGGGCACAAGAGCTCAGGGCAGCAGCCCCAGTGTCCAGCCCCAGCCAGCCCTGGCCTTGGCCTGCTTCGTGCCCAGCTGCTCCTGATCCCTGGAGGGCCCAGGACTTCTGCACTGCAGAATGCAGGCCTCTTGGAAACGCCTGGGCCAGGGATTGTCAGCGTGGATTAGTTCTGGGAAACCCAACAGCCAGCAGCGTGTCCCCAGAGAGGATGCTTATCCTGTCTGGCCACTGGGGGGGAGGGGGGGGTTCTGCACATTCCAACCAGCCAAGTGGCCTCAGGGGAGAGTTTAGAGAAAAGGGCAGTGGGAAGCTGGTGCTGGAGGTCTCTTAATCCCGGGGAATTTAGAGCCACCGCAAAGTGGACTCCTAAATGAATAGGGATTTGCTTTTCCTCCTGGCTTCGGCAGACTGCTTCTGCAGAGAGCAGCTTTAAATAGCAAAGGTGACTTGGCTTGATTTGGCCAAGCTTGCAGCTGGACACATTCCACCTTTGGTTCCCAAGGCTCAGAAATAGCCTGCTGGGGGGATGGAGGTGAACTTGGAGGAAGGAGTTGGCAGTCTTTTTAGGTGTCCCCAATAAGAGACATAAGATGTGCCAAATAAATGTGGAGGGGGCCCCTGGACTATTATGGGGCATTTTATGGCTTAGTAGGTCTCAGCGTTGTCTTGTGTGATTCTCCTAGGTGGAGAAACTGAGTCCCATGGAAGAAAAAAAAGACCTGCTCAAGGTCACTCTTGAGCAAAGTAAGACAATGGCAGAGCCAGGGCTAAGACCTGGGTCCCCTGACCCTAAAGTTAGCTGATCCTTACTCCTTAGGCACACAGTTTCTGTACCAGTTACAACCAGTATGAACCAGTGTGTTTTATTCAGTGCACATTTCCTGGGACTTTGCCATATGCTGGTCTTCAGCGAGGTACAGGGAAGGGTGGGGCTGGGATGGAACAGAGATGACCCAGGTGTCACCCCTGTCCTCCAGCTACTGAGGCAGGGATGTTAGCAGCCTGAGAATACATGCTTTAGGGAGGGGGAGCTGCAGAAGGGGGGTGCAGAAGGGGCTGAGGGCTGGGAGCTCAAAACTGCTCCTTTTTTGTCCTTTTTCTTTTTAAACATTTTTTATTAGATTTTGAAAAAAATATTTATTTATTTTTGAGAGACAGAGACAGAGAGGCAGAGCACGATCTAGGGAGGGGTAGAGAGAGAGGGAGACATAGAATCTGAAGCAGGCTCCAGGCTCCGAGCTGTCAGCACAGAGCCTGACACAGAGCTTGAACTCACAAACCTGAGCCAAAGTCGGACGCTTAACCGACTGAGCCACCCAGACGCCCCGCTGCTCCTGTTTTCTGTTTTCTCATTTTCACTGGTCTTATCCCCCATGCTAGCCTGGAGAGGGGTTAAGGCTCCCTCATTAGCCAGGAGGCGCCATCAGGACAGTTCTCTAAGGCAGGGGCTCCAACCCCAGGCCCAGCAGGACCTCCCACTGAGTGTCTGTCCAGTGGCCTTCTGGTTGCTCCCAGCCTGGCTGCCGCCTGACTCAGACTGTTCACCGGGCTGTCCTGGGCTTCTGGGTGCGTGCGTCCTGCTCATGCTGCTAGAGTAGCCTTTCTGCAGCATAACATCTTCAGGAACTGAGCTTTGTGGAAACCTGATGTTGCTTCCCGTTCTCTTTAGGGCTGGCCTGGGGCAGGTGCAAGCCATGGAGGCTCTAGCAGCCCCAGGGGTCAGAGTCAGGGCAAGGGAAGAATACGAGGGGCAGGTTGCTTCAGCTCCAATCCACTAGACAGCACACTCCACTAGCCAGAGGGCCCAAGGTTCTAACAGGCTGCTAGGGTGAGGAAAGGAAGAAGGTAGGGAGAGTGGTTTCCCCAATCGTGGCAGGCGTTTGAGCAGGGTCTTGAAACCTGGTTGCCTGCTTGGACATTGTAAAGGGTGTTCAGGCAAGCAAACGGGCACCAAATTCCACACTGGGACTTAAAATTGTAAGCACCCCAGTGCCCTCTGTTTCCATGTCTGCATCCCTTCTTGGGTGAGGAGCAGTCTGAGAGCATTTGTGATTGCAAATAAGCATGGGGGTCTGATTCATCTCAGCCTCCTTAGCCCTTAGCCCAGAGCCTGGCGCTTGCTAGCTAAGTGCTTGCTGAGTGAATGAATGACTTGTGAGCTTCTGAGATCCCAGAATTACTCCAGGGCCAGGCCCAGCCTTTCCAGTAGAGTAATGGTGGGGACTTGGTGTGGATAAAAGGACCCCCTCTGGCCACCAGTCCCTGAAACCTCACCCACTTCAAAGGACTTGTAGATAAGAAGGGCTTTCTGGGCTAAGTGAGATCTGGCCCTCCTGCGGCCTCCTCCCCACCCCACACCAAATGTGCACATGACAATCCAGCTTCCTTATCTGCCTAGACTCAGATTTGGCACCCTGGGGCTTGAAAGGCTGAGAGAGCAACTGATGTTCCATCCAGATGTCCTTAAAGGCCTCCAGCTGTGGACCACAGGACACTGCTCCTTCCAAGGTGCCAGTCCCAACTTCCACCTGCATGAAGGTGTGAGGCCCTGCTTGGATGGGAATGAAAGAGGCTACACTGGAAGGCAGAGGATCCTATGAGAGTGACAGACCTGGCTGGAAGGATCCCAGAAGAGGAAAGAATGCGGAAGGTGGAGGCTCTCACCTTTGAAAGGGGAATTCCCTGTACAGGACAGAGTCTTTAACTCACTTGATGACTGGATGGTTGGAAGGATGCATGGCAGGAATAGATGATGGTTCATTCAAGGATTTGCTGAAGGCTTCCTCAGACTCTGTGCAGTGAATCAGATCCAGCCTCCGTCCCTAAGATGCCCACAGTACACAGGCGGTGACGTCACAGTTATACTTCAACCTGGGCCTGGAAAGAGGGAGGGTGTTGTGGCTACATGCTGAAGACGAGGTTGAGCAGAATTCTCCATGAGGCTCAGGGGTCACTCCTCTGGGGTCTGAGATGCTCTGAGCATGTCATGAACCACCCTGAGACAAAATTCAAAATGATCAAATATCTTGGTTGGTGTTAAATTGATGTCTTCTTAAATTGGATTTCAGTGTGGTTAAGATATAGGGCATAAAAGTTTGTGAAAAAGTTATGGAAAAAACTTAAAGCTTCAGAAAACTGTATCTCTTAATGCGGGGTGTGTGTGTGTGAATTGAAAACTTGGAAGACTACTCTCTATGGTCTTTTAATACAATCCATGTGAGGATTATTACGCACACCACTCGTGTAAGAAGACTTTGGTTCAGGGAGGTTAAGTAACTCATTCAAGGGCACACAGGCAAAGTGGCAGAGCTCTGACTTGAAAGTCATCACATCTCCCTTATCTCACACGGATCTTAAGATTTATATCAGCAGAAGGACCCCTGGATACAACTCCTGGAACTCCAGACCCCATGGAAAAACAGATTGCAAGTCCCGAGTCTAAACAAAGACCTGGAAACAGGAGAGACTGGGGTCAGCTCAGTGGAGAAGTAGTTACTGTTCAGCGTGACAGAGGGGAGGAGCAGGAGGTGAGGCTAGGATGGTCAGGCCAGTTACTGGGGCTCTGAATACTACACCTGGAGCTTCTCATACTCCCCAGTGCCCCTGGTGTAGAGTTGACGTCCAGTAGCAATTTGTCAGTGATGTTTATAAACCAACAAAATGCAAAATAAGTTTAGAACGGAGAGGAGTAAGATTTGAGTTATGTGAATTGAATTTCTGCTGTTCCTGTCAACAGAATTTATGACAAGGATGTAAACTATCAGCTAACATTTATTGGCTGCTTTGCTTCGTGCCAGGGGCTGTTCCAAGAATTTTGCAAGAATCAGTTTATCCTTGCAGCAAGCCCGTGATATGGGTACGGTTGTGAACCCACTTTACATATGAGCAAGTGGAGGCGGGAGTTGTGCACCTCAGACAAACGATATGTTAGCTGGATCCAGTTTTCGCATCCATAATATGAAGAACTGAGCTAGATAAAATAACTCACGTGCATGTGGCCAACACACAGTTGGTGTGCGAGAAAAGTTTGTTGTTGAGTCTTAGTCTGATATGTGTAAGTAGGTGACAAGATCAGTGTTTTCTGACCCCAGACTTATGGTTCCTCTGCGACCCGCTCTCCCACCCCTAGGGCTGAGCACATAGTAGGTGAGCGTTAGAGACCTGTGAAAGTGCTGATAAAATCTTCGTGAATTCCAGGGTCTGCTTTGGACTGGCTGTTGCTCGCACCTCACCCCTAGGAGGGATGGGGATGTGTGTTTTTGAGCTGGGAATTCCCTCCTGCAGACATTGCTTTCCTGACTCAGAGTGGCCTGATCTCAAAGGGGAGAGTTTGCAGGAAGCCTCGGGGGAAGGGTGATGCTTCTCTCTGTGCTGGTGTCAGCTCTCCGGCAGGGTGGATCCCAGCTCTCTGGGTGGTGTGTGCAAGATTGTGTAGGCTTGTCTGCAAGCCTAGTGCGGACGGGGAGCTCATGTGCTTCCTCTTCCACTGCGGGTGTGTATGCAATCTGCGTCTGTCTAAGTGTGAACGGATCAATCCTCGTGCCCATTTCACTCCTTTAAGTGGATTATCTTCACTCGACTACAGAAACTCACGCTCTGCAATGTCAGGTCGGGAAGTTCTGATGTGGGAGTCAGACAGTGAATGGCCTGTGCTGTGCTCTTTGCAGGAGGTCTTTCCTCTAGCACCCGCGCCCTGCCAAGGATTTCTGCAGAACTGGGGACAGGACCCGCGGGATAACAACCCCTGGCCTTGCACGGGCCCTGCGGGGAGAAAGGGTTAGATAAGGCCAGTGCTTGAAAGGTAAGGCTCCGGAGCAGAGAGGATAAAGAGAAGGGGTACGGTCAGGCAGGGGAGGAAGCCGGTGGGGTTTCCATGCATTCCTCCCCTCTCATGGCACCCAGTGACCTGGTGCGGTGGGAGGCACGTGACCTCTGGAGTCACATGCCCCTGGGGATTGCTGCAAGCCCTGTGGGTTTGCACAGAGTCCGGTCAGTGCAGAGCTGACCAGGGAGGGGCCCCATTGCATTGGAGCAGGGAGGTGCTGTGGTGTTATTTTCCATCATCTGCTAGCTGACATCACGGCACCTGGAGTCGACCAGCTGGGCTCTCAGCCCCTGTCCCCAGCAAGCCTGCAGAAGGGTGTATTCTAGGCCACCCTGGGCTGGGAGCTCTTCTCCGGAAAGTCCAGCTCACCCTGACCTGTCAGACCTGCCCGTCCCTCCTCCCAGCCCATCTTGGAACCTCCCAGCTGGACTCTGTTTGCACAGCTGGGATGAGGGCAGGGCACGGGTGGGGAGAGGCTGCCCTCTGGGGCCCGAGGCTCTGGCCAAATATCCTTATGCCAATTGGAGGTAGCTCAGAACGCTAAAAAGGGCCCCGCAGATCCATGACTGGGACATAGAGCCTTGGGGCTGCGATGTTCCAGCCGCTTTGTCTCCAGCAAGCCCGGGGGCCTCTGTGAGCCTCCATCTCCTCACTGGTAGCTGGAGAAGTAATATACACAGCGGTCTCGGGGGACTAAACCTGCTGGTACACAGGAGCAAGCAGCCTGATGCCCCACACACAGTGGGGGGCAAATGTCAGTTCCCTTCAGTTCCTCCACCTTCATTGTCTTTTCACTGGTTTTTCACTTGGCAGAGCCATGCATGCATTATTCTGATATCTACTCAGTGAGTGCCACTGGCAGCGGGCACTGTAGACGCCAGTGAATGAAGTGTGCCCTGGCCCTCCAACAGCTTACGGCCTCACAGCGGCGGGCGCGGGCGGACGTTAGCAATGCCACACAGGAAGTGGGAACAGGGACAGCTTCGGAGGAGAGGTATTCCCTGTGCCTACCCTAAAGTCTCCTCAGCCGACATTGCTGTTTTACTGTCTTTCTTCATGTATATATATATTTTATTTGAGAGAGGAGAGAGAGTAAGAGCTGGGGAGAGGGGCAGAGGGAGAGAGACAATCCCAAGCAGGCTCCACACTCAGTGCAGAGCCTGACACGGGGCTCGATCCTACCACCCTGGGATCATGACCTGAGCCAAAATCAAGAGTTGAATGCGCATTGGACTGAGCCATCCCAGCACCCCTCGGCTGACAGTCCTTCGTGGTCAGATGGCCTCCTGCTGCTGAGCGGGTGGGCAGCTTCCGTCCGTCCTCCATGCACTGCCTCCTCCAGAGTGCCCTCCAGGCCCCGTTTGGTCTCCCATTAGCCACTGTACCAGGCACTTCACCCTCCAGTCCTTGGAACGGTGCCATGAGACGGGTAACATTATCACCCCAGTTTGCAGATAAGGCATTGGGACTTAGAGAAGTCAGCGAACAATGGCAAGATGTCATCTGAATCTGGCTCTGTCTGAGTCCAGGGTCCAAGTTCTTCCCACAAAGCTAACTGCCTCTTCCTTCGGCCTTCCGTCTACCTTGGGCACCCTCAGCCCCTCTGAGAGCAATTATCACCTGGGTCTTTATTATTTGTTTACTAAACCGTTGTCTCCACTGGCTTAGAAAACCCCCCCAGGAGTCAGAGCGTACCTAGTCCCTGTCCGTGAGCAGGGGGAGTGCAGGCCTGGCACAGACTGGGCCTCAGTGAATGTTTTGTGAAGGGAGCAGTTCACAAGCACAGCACGCCCGGCTCTCCCACCTCATCAGCCAGGCTGTGCTTGGGGCCCTTTTCTCTGGGTTCTGCCTTGGCAGCATGACCCCACCCTGTGGGCCCAGGTCTCTCCCTTCCTCCTTTCTTCCTGGTCCCAGGTGCTCTGGAGCCAACAGGATGTGACAGCACAGGATGTGTGGTGGCCACAAATGTCCAGCCATGCTGGCCAACCCAGGAGCTGAGGCCGTGAGCTCCTGACTCACGCCGAGGTGAGATCGGAGGCCAAGGGAGGGAGATGCGCCTGACAAGAAGTCACACCTCATAAACCCAGTGAAACCCAGGAGGGCTTTGGAAAGGAGCTTCAGGAATTTGGGGTTGGGACAAAGACCTCAGAGAATAGGTCCAAAAAGCAGAGGCAGCTCTGGAGGATCTGTCAGACACGGGTCCATCTGTCGTTGGCATCTTCCCTGTCAGAGCCCGGCTACCCGTGGTCCGTTAGCTTGAGTCCCAGCAGGCTTTGAGGTCATGGGAGCCTGGGAAGGAGCTCACCCAGGGGGATGATTGACAGATTGCCAGGGGGGCCGACTTTGGGGGGGAGCTTGGTTCTCCGACAGATCAGACGCCCCTGAGACCCCGGCGTGGGGGGTGGGGGTAGGGAGCAGCTCCAGTGATGGATGCTCTGAGACCCTCCTGTCTGCCTCAGCTCCTCCTCCCCGGCTCACCCTCCAACTTTGATCCCACCTCCTCACCCTCCCCTGGGTCACTGGCCAGGGTTGCCGGGGGCAGAAGGGCCGGCGGATTCATCAGGCAGGGGCCACATGAGGCAACTCAGCTCTGGCGCTCTGTCAGCTGGACATGACAGAGTGGCATCTGGAGTGTGCCCCCAGGGGCTGGTGCTAAGGAAGGAGGCCTCTGGGACCAGAGGATCTGGCCTCATGCTCCGGTGCCTCCACTCTCCGTTCTGTGACCTTGGGCAAGCCATGTGACTTCTCAGAACCTCAGTGTCCTCCTCTGTAAAATAATAGAATCCCCTGTGCCTAACTCATAGGTTGTTGAGAGGATCGAAGGGAAAAAGGCTTTCAAGTTGCTGTCAGTGGACATTACCATCGTTGCTAACCACACAGCGGGCTGGTGGCAGGATCCAGCTCCAACCCAGGTCTCCTGACTCCCAGACGTGTGTGCTTACTCCCTCCTCTCCCCTCATTGACCAAGCCTAGGTTGTAGACTGGTCTGGAGGCTGAGGGATAGATATGATGACCTCAAGTCTATCACACCCTCTGGGTCTGCCTGATTTGGCTCCAGGGACTGGGAGCACATTAGACTGGCACCATTGCTATGATTCACTGATTCAGTGAGTGATCAGTGAATGTGGCTGATAAAACTGTGCATACCAGTGGATCCCTTAACAGGTCCCTACAGGCTCGGTGTGAAGGATGTATGATGAAGAGGATGCGTACGTAAGCTCCGGCCCTTGAGGAATGTGCAAACTCTTCAGGGGAGGTGGCACACTCGCATGAGAGGCATTAACCAAAAATACAGGGCAGCGCATCCAAGATGCCAGGTCTGGTCTGTTCCTAATGGTGCCTCCAGGCCCTAACGCACATTGCCAACGTTCAGTAAATACCCCTCAAAGGAAGGTGCAAAGAGCTGAATGGATGGCACAGACAAGCCTCATATGTTACCCGAAGGTGCCTTGAGATTTCCATGCTCCCAGGAGGCTTGGAGAAAGGGTGTAAGTCCAGACTGCTCTGCTGTCCCAGTTGTTTGTCATGCTTTTCTGTCCCTGCTGGTAAGGGAGCAAACTCCTCCAGGCCGTGCAAACCTTCAGTTGCACACATAAAACTTTGCCCTCTCCTTTTTCCATAAAAATGTAATTGCCCCAGGAATTTTGCCATGTTTTGTCACTTTACCAACAACTTAAGGGTGTCCCAGGGGAGGTTACCAGGTTTGCCAACTTTTATAGGTCACCCCATAGAGCTAACTCCCCGCCATCCAAACTCTGGGTTCCTGACTTGCGCCCCTCCCCAGCCTTCTGGAAAATGTGGCCTCGAGGCTACCGTCCCCCCCCCCACACCCCTTTCTGCCCCAATCCATGGCTTTTCTTGCAAGAAGAGGGCTGCCAGTCTGATTTTCCCTCTGCCAGAGAACTCCAAGGAATACGATATTCTATGTTTTTTTCCTTCCACATTAATCTCCCCAGGCTCCATGAGTTCCCAGACAAAGTCCCAGAGGGGAGTGAGTCAGGTTCAGACTACGGGTAGAGAAGCCCTTTAAAACACTGAGCACTATTTAGATTGCGTAGGGGTGCTGAGCTCCCTGTCACCGGAAGTGTGCTAGCAGAGGGAGGTCACCAAAGCTCCTTGGGTATGGGTGTGAATTCTCAGGTATTTATTCAATGTGATGGTTGGAAAGGGTATGAAGCCAGAAAGCAAGAGACCTGGGTTTTCAGCCCCAGCTCTCTCACTGACTCTCAGTGTGAGCCTGGTCTCGTCCCCACCCATCTCTGTGCCTCAGTTTCCCCACTTGCACAATGGCTGCGGAGCCAAAGACAGGGAGGCCAGACTGAGTGCTCTCTTAAGGTGCCACTGTGATTATTTGGTATCTGAAGAGTCGAAGGTGATTTGTTTTTTCTGCAATAGGAACTGAGTGTCAAGTTCGTGGGAAGTTGAGAGTGCTGGGATCTTCTTATCTCTCTGGCTCCAGGCCCAGTTGGGGCTCTGTCTGGCTGCAGCAGAGAAGGAAGGGGACCCCAGACTCTCTTCTGGCCTGTGGAAAGAGGGAAGCAGCTGTCAGCATCCTGCATGTAGTGGCCCAGCCGGCCAGGGCCTGGTGTCCCCAGCCTGATGCCCCAGGAGGGAGTCACGCCGAGCAGTGTGGCCTCCGCTCTGCATGCGGATGGGGGTGGGGAGCATGTTTCTGCGTCTCTGTGCTGCCCGATGGCAGGGAGGACAGCTCTGCTCCTGGGACGGGACAGGGTCTGGAGCCCACTCCTGTCGGTCTTTCTCTTGTTGGGCCGACTCCAGGGGAGGACCCGGGAAAGCAGGGCTCTCTCTGACCTTCATTAAAATTTGTACAAATATTCCAAACATGTTTCCACCTAAGGTCTCCAGAGGTCCCTTTAATTATTAGCAAACATATTTTGAACAGCCACCACACTCCAGGTTTTGTGCTGGGCGCTGAGATGCAGCACTGAATAAGAAAGAAATAGACTTTGGTTCTAGCCCTACAGCATACCTGCTGTTGACCTCTCCCCACTCTCCCCCACTGCCCAGCATCTAGAGCCATGGCCAACCTGGAGGCACGTCCATTGCCAGCAAGCCAGAGGGCCCACAGCATGGCCTGGTGGGTTAGGTCATCAAGCATGTTGAGCCGAAGGGATTCCACCTGAGGCCATGAAGTTCCTTAGAGGGACCTGAAGTGGCCCTACATTAGCCTAAAAGACCATCCACTCTTCCTGGGGCTAGAGACATGAACTTAAGGCCCATTGTGGCTATGGTCTGGGAAGGGCTGAATGTGGTAAGACAGGGTCTGTGATGCCTGGGGAGAGCGACCCCGCGGGATCTAAGCTGGGCACCCTTCAAGGAGACTTCTGTATTTGTGTTGAAAGAACGTCATTCATAGCAGTGACTCAGTAAAAAGTGCTGACAAAGAAATCAGCCTACATTTTTAAGCCCAAAGAATGGGTGACTACAAGTCTTGTGCTTTTGACCAAAACTATCAAAGCAGCAGTTCCCTGTGGTACCACCTGATGCGTCCCTTGGAAAAGCTCTCTGTTCCATGGATGTAAGATTGAAGCAGTAGAATCAATCTTTCTTTTCTAATATTGATTTGACAATATGGTCTTTGGAAACTGGGAAGGAGAAAGAAAAGGAAGGAAGGAAGGGAGGGAGGGAGGGAGGGAGGGAGGGAGGAAGGAAGGAAGGAAGGGAGGGAGGGAGGGAGGAAGGATCCAGCTAGGAAGGAAAGGAGGGAGCAATGTATTCTTTTATGCTCAGAAGGGCGGTGCAGGCCCCAGCACGGGTGCAGTCACTCACCGTGGCATGGGGCAGCGGCCAGCCTGCACTTCCTCTAGCTTCTGCCATGCTACCCATTAGCTTCTTCTCCTCCTGGCCCGGGTGAATGTTTAGCTCCATGATCAAGGGCCTTCACTTGTCTGGTAGGCCACTGGCCTACCCCAAGGAGGGGCTTGCAGGCAGCGAGACCTTTGAGATTCTGTCTTCACATCTTCCTGCTTGGACTTTCTCCTTCCATGACTTCAGGCCCCTGCATCAGACACAAAGATGGCCGCCGCAGATGGACCCGCTTCTCACAACCGTGGAGGTCAGGCCCGTGTAACGAACTCTTAGTGGTCCTGTCTGGCTGGCTGAGTCGTCATCAATGCCCTGCCTGTCCAGAGCCATCTTGTGCTATCCTCCCTTGTGCTCGCTGTGTTTGTTTCTTTGTGTTCTTGAACATGTGACACTCCCTCCTCCCCCTGAGCCTCTATGTGCACTAGTTCTTCTTCCTGGATGCCACGCTTCACACATTCTACTTGGCCAACCTCTGTGCTTCCTGTGGACCGCAGTTTTTTATGTTTTCACATGGCACTAAATAGTTCTTTTTGTGGATCTTCCTCAAAAGGGGTGTGTGTGTGTGTGTGTGTGTGTGTGTGTGTGTGCGCAGTGTAATTATTTGTATTAGGTAGTTCTCCCCAGCAGACTATAATCTTCATGTAGGCAGGGGCCACATCTGATCCATTCACCTCATACAGTTCTGCTCAGCAGAGGGGTTGACACATGTAACAGTAGTTCTTTAGTGGTGAATTATGTAGTAGCAATAGAAAGCAAGGGAGGAAAATGAGGAAGGAAGGAAGGAAGGAAGGAAGGAAGGATGGAAGGAAGGAAGGGAGGAGGGAGGGAGGGAGGAAAGAAGAGAAAGGAAGAAGGAAGGATAGAGAAAGAGAAAGGAAAAGGAAGAAAAGGGGTCCTGTCTGCCATCCAAAGTCCAGCAAGGTCGCCACTTTCCAGGAAAACCTTCCGAGACATGCTGAGTTAGAGCACTCTCTGTGGTCCCCACTGTCACACCCCTTCTCACATTGGACTCTGAGTGTCTCCTGCTTCCCCCCTGCACCCCTCAAGTGGGCAGACTGTAAGCTGTCTGGGTGGGGACCAGGCAGGAGCAGCGTAGTGAATATGGGGCAGGGGGAGTGAACTTGCAATGAATGTCCGAGATCCTTAGCTCTGCATGCCAGGTCTTTTGCCACAATGCCTGCTTACCATTTGGGCGCCTCTCTTCCTCTCCCCAAATTCCCCAGTGTTACGTGCACAAGCTACACTCCCTCCCACCTCCAAGCCTCTACAGGTGCAGTGCCTTCCACCATGGCTGTCCCGCCCCCTTCAGGAAGTCCAGATGCCCTTCCAGTCCAGTGGACAGGGCCTGAGGACAGGAACCGGGGCAGTGAAGTCTCACTCAGGCTGCGGGGCTGACTGGTTGTTTCCAAGGGCTTTCAGTCTCCCAAAGGCTCCCTCAGTGATTCAGAGGATTGCCAGGAATAATAAAGGTTGCCGGGCCAAAGAAAAAGAAGGAAGGCTCAGGTCAATAAAGTGGATATTGTCTCCCTGGGTTATGGGGAACACCACTCCCTCTCCTGCGAACATTCGCCCAGCTCCACCTCTGCTGGCTGTCCTAAAGCCCACCCTTCCGTCTACCCTCTCTCAACTCGGTGCCTTTCCCCTAAAACAGGTCCTGAAGCTCACTTGGGATCAATAGCATCTCTGCCTAAGGTCCTGAGTTCAAGTCCTCACACTTCATTCATTCATTCATTCACTCATTCATTCATATATTATTCCTTTCCAGCCAATCACTAGGGGTACAAGACTGGCAGCCTCCGGAGAGAGATGTGTAGGCAGACAATTGTAGGCCCATGCCCCAGATGGGATCACAGGGGGCTGAAGAAGAGGGGACAAGGGGGCCTTGCAGAGAATGTGGTATCTCTGCTTACACCTGAAGGATTATGGGATTTGGCAGGCAAAGTGACCTGTGCAAAAGAGAAGGTGTCCCAGATGCCAGGAACAGCAAATAAGGTCTGCAAGCTAGAGAAGGACCTCGCTCCAGGGCCTCAGTGTAAACGGAGTGTGAAGTATCTAGAAGTTTGGGTATGGGGACTGGTTGGGACCATAGCACAAAGGGACTTAGGGAGTCAGGTTAACAAATTTGAACTTTAGCCAGAGGGCAACAGAGAGCCGCTGATAGGTCTTTGTCTCTCCAGCTGTGAGATGAGACTAACAACCATTGCCTTTATCCTGCTGCGGAGAATCGCATTCCAGTGCCTCCTCCATGATCTCCCGGTGTGACCTTGGTCCTGCCCTTCTCCACCCCATATCCCACCCCTCCCTGACTCCCAGCCCTCTTCATCTAGAATGTGAGGCATTTAGACTAGGTGATCTTTAAGTCTCTGCTAACTCAGAGATCTCCGAATCTAGAATATTCAGTTTGATTCGTTAATTGATTAAACAACATTTACTGAGCACAGATTTTGTGCCAGGCATTTCACGAGAAGATGGGGACCCCACCGCCGCCCTGCAGCAGCTCACAGTCTGCTGGGGAGGCCGATACGTGAATCTATACACAGGACACAGGCGGAATGAGCTCAGAGCTGTGGGAGCCCGGCAGAGCAGTGATTCATCCTCCCTCAGGGATCTGGGGGCGGCTTCGGAGAGGAGGCAGCAGATGATCTGGGCCTCGATGGATGTGCTGGGGGACAAGGATAGGGCCTGCTTTGTTCAGGAAGAGTGAGTCACCTGGGGAGGGCTGGAGGTAGGAGATGAGGCCTGGAGACGCTAGCAGGCCCCTGGAGCCCTGAATGCCAGGCTGAGGGTGTGCCCGCCCTCTGGAGCATACGGGGAGTGCAGGAGAGTCCTGAGGAGGGGGTGGGCTCCTCTCCGTCTTTGGGGCACCAGACTGGACTTTGCTCCATTGGCTGAAGTACAATTCATGTGGTGATACTAGAGGGGTGGCTCTAGAGCCCTGGCTGAAGCCCAGGCTGTGAGCCAGGTGATGGAAACATATGGTCTTTCCTCTTTTAACCCTGAAACGATCCCCTGCCATAGGAATGGTCATTCAGCTCTTCACAGGAGGAAAGTGAGGCTTGGAGGGGGGGAAGCGCCATGTGCTGGGCCACTCGGTTGGAAGGCAGGAGAGCCAGGGCCACAGCCACTCCAGAGCTGTCCTGTCACCTCAGGCCATGGCTCCACAGCCAGCCCTGTGCTCAGAGCTGGGCACTTGCCACCACACACAGCGTCTGTGTCTCAGTGTGGCCTCTGGTGACAGCGGGGTGTGGAGAGCACTGAGGGCCGGTGGAGAGGGAAGGAAGTGCCCCCATCTGTCCCGTCACTGGACACCCCTCCAACACTGGGCACCGGCCTCCCTGCTGCGGCGGCCAGGAGTAAACTCTTGAACTCTCTGCAGAGATAAAAGGTGCTATCTCCTCCCAACCCTGAGTGTCGGCAGATGGGGCCTCTCCAGCCAACCTCCGGCTGCCTCCACCCGCAGCCCTGAGGAAAGGGTGTCTGGTGAGGTTCGGGGGGCGGGCCTCTTAGGTCCTACCCTCCCAGGAGATGCCTCACCCCTTCCTTTCTAAGAGTTCATCCACACACCCCTGACGGATAGAGCGGAGAGTATGAGAGAGCTGACGCAGGTATGGGTTCACCACCCAGCCCGGCCCACTTTCCTGGCATGGGATGGTGAGCAAATGGCTTCTTAGAGCCTCAGCTTCTTCATCTGTAGAATGGGGGTGCTGACGTTTCTTAGGGGCCAAGTGAAGCTGACGTCTGATACACAGCAAGCCCTTAGCTGACGGACAAGCATTTCAAGGTAGTGATGAAATGGAGCCAGACTGCCTGGGCACAGAGCTTCAGCCTCTGTGACGTTGGGAACGTTTGCTTCAGCTCAGTGTCTTGGCTTCCTCTTCTATAAAATGAGGGTTGTGAGGGTGACACAGGTTAGTCCGGACAGAGCACCTAAGACCATGCCTGCACAGTGGCAGGTGCTATGGAAGCACCAGTTATTGATTCTCAGAGTTACTCTTGAATTCGTGCTCTGATGGCTGATTGGGGTGTCCCCAGCCACTCCTCCCTGCCATCCTTCACTACTCTGGGAGGCCCCAGAGTCTCTTGCTTGCTTTCACTTCTCCTGGGTGAAGCCTGCTCCCACCCACATTCCCTTTCCCATCCCATGAGGGAGGATGCCCAGTAGGTCCTTTCCCAGCCAGGGTGTGTGTGAAAGGACTTGAGGCTGTCGGGCACAGCCTGCCTTTCTGGCCTGGCTCAGAGCCAGTAGGTAACACCACTCTGTCCCTTACCCACCCTCCGAGTGCTGGAGGACGGGCCATCTTTCTCCTCATCCTGCAGACAGAATGTCACTGTAGTGACTCTCAGACTTGGGATCCCAGAAAGTCAGGGCAGAAGGAGACTCGGAGGCACCCACCTGCTCCGTGCCCTCACCCCTGCTCTCACCCCCTCAACAGAAGGCACCAGAACTCTAATATAAGCCTCAAGTCAGCAAGACTGATCTGTTTGCCCCTGCTGCTGGGAAACATGTCGATGGGCCACTCGGCCTGGATCTCCCGGGCCTGGGGCGAGCCTGGTTGCCCCTCCGCAGTCACAGGGGGGCGGACAGCCTCCGAGCCTTTGCTATTTGAGGGGTGTTTTGATAACCTCTGATGGCCCCTCCCCTCCCTGCAAAGCCGCACCTGATCACCCGGAGCCGTGGGCCTCCTCTTATCTCCTCGCTCTAAGCTCCCCATCCATTACTGAGCACAAGCTTTATCTGAGCCTCCAGGGCTGAGGCTGATTTCTGTGAATAACTGGAATAGCTGGCTGGTGACCCGATATGGCTGCCACCAGGGCAGCTGGGCCTTCCCAGCTCGCAACCAGCTCTTCCTCTCTCTCTGTCCCCATAGCTCTTGTCTGGTCCCAGCCACCCTAACCTTTCGCATGGATCATGGTTACAGCTTTCTGACAGCTCTCCCTGCCAAGTTTCCCGCACCTCTGCCCTCCATGTTCCCCATCATCCACTCCCCACCATCCCTATGGAGCAGCCAGACCCATAAAAGCTCACAGCTTCCTAGAGAACACACTGACCTTGACCTGTCATGTAGGGCCTTCCTGATCAAGTCCCAATTTAACTTTCCAACCTGACAGGTAAAGATTCGCCCTCTGGTTCCCCAAGCACAAAGGAGGCCTTCACCCAAGCTGCCCCCTCTGGGTGTGTTCATTCATTCAATCATTCATTCAAGTACCACTGTTGGGTATCTGCCTTGTCTAGGCCGTCCATGGCACCCTGAGAAGGCAGATTGGAATAGGGTGCAGACTTTGTCCTTCGGGAGCCCACAGCCTTAGAGAGGCATATCCATAAATAGGCCACCTCTAATGGAAGGAGATAGGTGTTCTGGAGAAGCACATTGAATGGGATGGGGAAGTCTCAGCAGGTCCAGAGGGGCCTACCCCATACTGGAGTTAATAGGGAAGGCTCCCTGGAGGAGGGGACTGACTGGGGTCCTGAAAGATGAGAAATCTGGCTAGATAAGCAAAAGAAACTTTACCTGTTAAACAATACTGACCTTTTGAACCAGGCCAATTCAAATGCTGCTTCCTGCAAGAGTTTTTCCTTAATTGGCAAGCCCTATGCTGCCTGCCCTCCGGGGCCAGGCCTTGGGCACACAGCCGGTGTAGAACACAGGGCCCCACACTGGGCTCAATCTTCTGCTGGTGCTGCCTTGCAATTACTCATAAGTGCAATAATTTTCATTTTTCACTAGCCCCCTCCAAACTAGGTAGCTGGTCCCTTCTTCCTCAGCTCTTGTCACTTTCAACCTTGTGTTATGTTTCTACTCGCCAGGTGCCTTCTCTTTACCTTGGGGAGCACTTGCAATTCTGAGTGGGTGGGACTCATCTCTGTCGTCGGAGGTCAGCACAGAGGCGGGCTCTAAAGAAGCCTCTCTCTCTGCGAAATTCTGGTGAATGAAATCCCACTGGAGCGGGGCGATTCCTCAAAGCCAGGACAGCTCCCACGGAGAGGGGCGTGGTCCGGCCTGCACGTGCTCCAGGAATTCAAAGACAGGAAAGCCGTCTGTGGCTGGAGGTGACAGGAAGTGCTCCCCAGAGGACCCTTCTCTGCTCTTCTGCCAAATGTCCCTTCTCAGCTGAAAGTCCTTCCTTTTGTCAAATTGCTGTTCTTCTTGCTCTACTGATGCCCTCCTCCCTCCTCAGACCTCTCCCCAGGCCTCTGGGCATAACAGAGAGAAGCTGGGAGGTAGGATGACAGCACCTTAATTTCCCTGCTAATTACAAGTGCTGGGAAGAGGGGTGCTAAGTGCCAGATAATTATCCAGGAGGAGACACGTGCCAGACTCCTGGCTGCTCCCAGCCCCAGGAATTTGACTTTAATGGTTTTCTTTTCTTCTTAAAAAGAGAGAGAGAGAGGGGGAGAGAGAGAGAGAGAGAGAGAGAGTGTTAAAGCCTAGCCTCCTCTCTAACCTTAGGAGGTAAAGAAAGCAGTCCCTTTCTTAAAGCCCTTCCCTTACCAGGAGCTGAGATCCACACCCTCGACACTGGGTCTAGGGAGAAGGTCTGAGGATTGGATCAGCAACTGTGTTCCTACTTGAGTTAGGCTGAGGTTGTGGAATGGGGTGGGCGGGGGGAGGAGCTGCGGTCCTCTCCTCCCTGCTCACCACCTCCCTGCTCACCACCGAAACACACACACAGACACACAGACCACACCACCACGGCCGCCGCCACCACGGCTCCACTTCGGAGAGTGGGAAACCTGAAGCTGACGTCTTGTTCAGGTTGCATGGCATGAGGAGACAAGGAGGGGTCCCCTGGGTCCCCTCCGTGGGCTCTGCCCCTCCTCCCAAGGGCAGGGGGCGAGGGGTTGGCAGTGTCACCAGCTGCTTGGACTCACTCCTGTGCCCTGATGCCTGCCAGCCTCAGGCGTAGCTTGAAAGACTCCCAACAGGAAGCTATTAAGTTGATGCGCATTCTTGTGGTCCTGGATTGATACAGGGACGCTCTGTTTTGTAAAGCTGTTGTAATTTCCATAATAACATTTTCCTCTTCTTAAATAAACTTGGACTCCAGCCCAAAGAATGTGGCTGGCTTTGCCTGGGGAATTCAAGACCTGAGATCATGGAGGGAACACTCCTTGGAAAGGTGGGAAGGGGAAAGGAGAGCTGTAGCTCTCCCAGCCCCAGTGCTGGGACTCAGATGGGCTGGTGGAGTCAGGCCAAGCAGAACTTTCAGAGGGACCCATAACTCAGCTTGGGCCAGGCCAGGGCACTTCTCTCCTCCTGGGTACATTCCTCTCACGGCACAGAGAGGCAGCCTATGATAGTGGCCAAGACTCTCAGCTTTGGCTGTAGGACCATAATAGATGACTCGTGCAAGATTGGGGAAGTCCCTAACTTCTCTGTGCTTCAGTTTCCTCATCTGAAAAATAGGATAGTAATAGTACGTAATTTACAGGAACATTGTGAGGATTGAGTAGGTTTGTATACATTAAGTGCCTAAGTATCTGATACAAAGCATGTGGGCAACTCATCTTTAAGAGAAATCCACACAAATGGCTGTCTCATTGATAATTTTACAATTCTAAGTTTCTCAGGTTCTGGTGTCAGGGAATAATACAATCTTAGCCTTTTTGAGTGACTGGGGGAAAAACGCTTTACGATAGTAATGGAATCAAATACTAATTAGCAACGGAGTCTTGAGTTCACAGCATTCTGAACTCTGAGGCAAGATAATACATCTTAAGGTCTTAAAGGTCAGCCCAGCACTAGCCGTCTAGACTTTTCTCCCACATCCCCGTGATCCTGAATCCACTACCTCTGAAGTTTGGCTCCTGGGAAGTTAATGCTGAATACAGATCTGCCTCTTTTGTCAACTCCCATTGGTCCTCCTTCTCTCTGGGCCACCAGATGCATTGTTTCCTCTTCCCATGAGGGCCCTGAGAGATTGGAAGAGATGGGGACATCCAGGTCTACCCAAAGCCTGCTCTTCTCTGAGCTACTTCCTCTCAGACCAAAGCTTCCATCATGATACAGGTGGGCTGCCTCGGTCTGAACAAGCCCTACCAACTAATGTCCCAGAGTGAATACCAGGTGGATCTGACCATGGCAGGCCCAGTGGGACTTCTGTCACCCTCCATTATCTTTTTTTTACTAAATTTTTTTTAATGTTTATTTATTTTTGAGAGAGAGACAGAGCGTGAGCAGGGGAGGGGCAGAGAGAGAGGGAGACACAGAATCCAAGGCAGGCTCCAGGCTCTGAGCTCTCAACACAGAGCCTGACACAGGGCTTGAACTCATGAACCATGAGACCATGACCTGAGCCAAAGTCAGACACTTAACCAACGGAGCCACCCAGGCACCTCTGCCCTCTGTTGTCTTCAACATGCTCTTCCTGACAGGTGAGCTTCCCTAAGGCTCATCTCCTACTGCTCATTTCAGTGAACAATGACAGGAGTGAGTATGTGTGTGTGTGTGCAGATAGAAGGCTGGGAAGGGAGCTTTGAGGCTGGATGGCAGAAGTTAAGAACACAAAAAGTACAGAAGGTAAAGAAAGGAAATGAGATGGCTGAAAGTTCTTCCACTGGGAGACCAGCCCAGCCCTGGCCATGACCATGACCAGCGTCACTGAAGTGGCCTATCTCACATAACCTTCCAACTGCAGAACACCCACAATCACCATGACTGTTTCTTAGTTTTCCCACACCCATTTCCTTTTAGAAGAAGCAAACAGTCCGCTGGTGGAGGGCCCACTAGCCCCTAACTCTAGTGTGACCGAGTTGAAGGTATTTCTCCCAAACACAGCCCGCGGCATCCTGGGGAGGGTTAGGAATGAGGCATGGGACTGTATGGGTGCGCTGGGCACCACGGTGCCTGGCCAAGGGGCAAATTGGGACCAAGATCCAGCCAGTGCTCTGCTCACCAGACACACACCCTGGCATGGAACTGCGTCTAACTGGAGGAAGGGGCATCTTTTTCTAATACACACACAGGCATCTTAAGGCTTAGCAGCAGGCAAGAGGGTGGTGGAGTGGGTGAAGAAATCATAAAAAATGTAGGCCTAGGAATATAAGAACTGGGAAGGGAGACAAGTTTCTTTTGCTGTGAGAGGCAAAGGACCCAAGTCAACGCCTTTCCTTGAGGGGCTCCAGTCAAATGCAGCAAACTTCCCAACAGACCCTGTGAGATGCTGCAGGAGCCTGGAGGAGGGCCGGATGGGGCCCTGGGTGCTGGAGGATTAACCACAGCACATCAGATAGCAGAGACTGGGAGGGGAGGCCTTGGCAGGATGTGGTGTTGGGGAATGGGGGACTCAATATTATGATTTGTAAGAAATATATATATCGGGTCATTCCGCTGGCCAAAATATATTCCTCTTATAATTTTCGTCTTCATCCACAACTCTCAAAACCCTTGGAATTTCCTGACCGATAACAGCAATGGGAGCATCTTTTATCGTAATACTTGGCCTCTTGTCCTCAGTTCCTGAAATCCTTAAGAGCCATAAAAGTGAATGGGTGTCTTGTTATTCATAACAAGCCCCTTTCCACCACAACTGGGCATATGTTAATGAGGTGACTTTTGGACAGCACTTGAGGATGGGGGCTGGTTGCCAGCGGAGCCAACAGGGACTAGAGGGTTGGAGTTTTGAGTCCCACCCCTTGATTTCCAGAGAGTGGAGAGAGGCTGGAGATTGAGTCAACCTGCGGCCAATGATTTAATAAGCCCTTCCTGCGAAATGAAGCCTCCATCCCCAAAAGGATAGGTTTTGGAGAGCTTCCAGGTTGGAGAACCAGAACACTGTCATGGGCCCCATTATGGGCCCCAAACTCCATGAGGACAGAAACTTCTCTATTTCACACCCTGCCCAATGTATCTCTTCATCAGGCTGTTGATTTGTATCCATCAATAACCTTTGTAATAAATCAGTAATCTGGTGACTAAATGGGCTTACTGAGTTTTGTGAGCGGCTCTAGCAAATCAATCCAACCCTAGGAGAGGGTTGTGGGAGCCTCTGATTTATAGCCTGTGGGTCAGAAGTACAGAGACAGTCTGGACTTGGGATTGGCCTCTGAAATGGAGGTAATCTTGTGGGACTGAGCCCTTAACCTGTGGAACTGGATGCTGCCTCCAGATTGACAGTGTCAGAATTGAATTGAGCTGTAGGACACCCCCTGGTGCTGGAGAATTGCCTGGTGCCGTGAGGAGCTCCCCTTTAGCCCTCAACATACACATGTTGGAATTGGGTGTTGGAATGACTTTAGGAGTGATTTAGCTTCTAGCACAGGACTTAATATGAAGAAGGCCTTCCACACATATCTGATGAATGAACAAGGGGTTGAATGGAGGTGCATGGGTGATTGTGGGGGGCTGGAGGGAGGTGGGTGGGACCTGGATCTGGAAGGCCCCCTGTGGGCTCTACGGGAGGGTGCTCAGATGTTTCTCTTGTTGGTGATGGAAAGCTATTGAGTGACAGGATCAGATTTGTTAGAATAATCCCTTTGGCAAAGGTGTGGATTTGGCTCTGATGAGTGAGACTGGAACAGAGTCACCATCAGCCACATATGCTGTCACCACTCTGTGGCAAGCCCTGAGCTCGTTGCTGAGTGGACAGAACGGGGCAGGCCATGGCACTGGGAACTCCGAGGTGCTGGAGGCAAAGACACCCCGCGGTGCTCCTCAAGCCCAGCCCTTGTGGGTGTGGGGCTTCATCTCCACCAGCGGGACCCTTACCTGCCCAGACCTGAGCCTGCGGGTCAGAAGCAGCTTCTGGAGCCTCTCTCAGTACGGACATGAGACAAGCTCCCTGCCAATTCCAGAGCCTGGAGCTGGGGACCACTTGAGTTGGCAAATCGACAGCTCTGGACCATGACACCTGCCTCCTCCCACAGGAACTCCTGGGGAAGCAGGGTCGTGTTGCTGGGTTCTATGGCAGAGGAGCCAGAGGCTCCGCTGGGCAAGGCTGGCAGTAGTAGAAAGCAGGGATGGGCACTGGGCATCCGAGAAAAGCAAAGCCTGAGAGAAGAGGATGCTGTTTGAGCCCCAGCTCTGCCAAGTGGCCGTGGCCAGGTCACCACCGCCATCCTGCACAATCTGGGGAACTTCTAGGACATCAGTCCGAGGCAGGAGAACAAGCAGCTGTGGAGGGTTTGGGGCCCAGGGCTTTCCAGCCTGCTTTGGAAGAGGTGGGTGGGGAAGGTATGTTTGGAAAAGGGCCGTATCTGAAGCACAGAGAGGGCTTCAGGGGGAATGCGTCCCATGAGCAAGGAGGGGGTACCAGGTGTGTGCGAAGGAGGCAGGGACTGGGGCCAAGCAGCCCTTCTTTCTTCCTGATTTCCTGCAGCCTGGCATTCTCCACCCTCCATGATCATCCTCACCTGTGTCTGTGGCCACGTCTCTAACTTAGCTTCCCCTTCCCCACCCCTGCCTAGACTGCAGCTCCTTACTCTCCTCCAAACCCCTCCCTCCCTCTCTGCCTGCACCTGTTCACTCATCCCACGCTCCCTCCCGCGTTTCTTTCCCCATCTGCTTCCCAAACGCCCACCTGCCTCCAGCTCACGTGCCTCCCCTGGCCGGCAGCCCTTCCCCCACTGCTGCCCCCTCTTCCCACTCCGACTTCAGCCTGGAGACATATCTCTTCTTCACTTAGAAAACACTGTTTCACTTTGAATCTTTGTGCCCATGAGATAGGAGTCAGAGGGCCTGGTTTGAATCCTTGCTCTTGAGAGTAATGTAAACGTGGGCACGGCCCTCCATGGCCCAAAGCCCGCCCGCCACCCCCCCCCGCCGCCACCGCCTCACCCCTAAACTAAGGATACCTGGCTTTGAGCCTGGCCATCCACCTGTGCAGGCCAGCCTGCCATGGCCCCGGGTCATGCCTGTCGTCCTCGCCGTTACTGATAGTGCCTTGGTTTGTGTGATAAATCACACGCTGGCCCTACTCCTGACACTTTTGTGAAGATCACACTTGATAATCCATGAAATAGTTCGTGTGAGGTTCTGCAGAGTGAGTGTGGAGTAAGTATTTGTCAAATAGTCACTATTGCTGCTCCCTTCCCAGCAGGCTGAGTGACCCGAGGGGGAGATGGGGTCTGATTCGGCTAGTTACCAGAGGAGAATGGCCAATTATCCAAGAATTTCGAGTACAATCAAGTCCAATAAACGCTAAAATCATGTTGAGGGTGACTCTCTCTCTCATGACTCAAAAGCCTGTCAGCAAGGTCATTACTCACCTTTTGTCACTGTACTGTGGCCTGGGAGCAAGGGAGAGCCGCATTCCCTGTGAACCTACTTTCTGTTTCTACCACGGAGTCCTCACATCCATCCAAATCCATCCGAGAGGGGGTGGTTGCTGAAGGGCCATGGCCATTAGGAGTAGTTCTGTTTCGGCACCGGCCTGGAGGGGTGAGGAGGGAAACGGGAGAGGTAGCCGGGAGGCGGTGAGGCACAGGAGGGAACTCACACTGTGAAAACCACTGCAGACTTTTCTTAAATGTTTATTTATTTTTGAGAGGGAAAGTGAATGGGAGAGGGCAGAGAGAGCCGGGGGGGTGGGGGGAGGGGGGGCGGGGATCCGAAGCAGGCTCTGCACTGACAGCAGAGGGCCCAGTGCAGGGCTCGAGCTCAAGAACCGTGAGATCATGACCTGAGCCGAAGTCCAACACTCAACCTACTAAGCCACCCAGGCGCCCCACCCCTGGGACCTTTTAATGCAGCCAGTGACATGGGTGTAGTCAAGTCCATAGTTTAGAAGGGCTACGTTGGCACTGGCATGGGGGGCCTGGACCGGTGAGGCCAGCCCGGAGAGGATGCAGCGCTAACCAGGGAGAGATGCTGAAGGGCAGGGCCAGTGAACTCACATCTAGAGATGTAGGGTAGTGATCCTCACAGCCCCGAGCACAACGCCTGACACGCATTTGTTATCAGTAGGATACATAATAAAATCATTTGTTATGAAAAGAATAGAATAAAAATAGCACCCATTTGCCGAACATTATGCCATATGATGGAAAGCATTTTATCCACAGTTTTTCCCCTTTAATCCTCAGATCCTATCAGGAAGGTGCTGTGACTAACCCCATTTTACAAATGAGGAAACTGAGGCCCAGAGAGTTTAGATGTTTGGCCCAAGGTCGCACCCAGCTGAAGAGAGACAGAGCCGGGATTTTAAGGAGCAATTGTCCAGAGTGTATGCTCTCATGAAGCCTCCTCACTAACTGCTTTGTAGGAGTGAGAAACTCCATCCTGGGCACCGAGGAGGGAGCCAGCAGGGGGTGGCGTGGCCGGCCCTGGAGGAAGGAAGGAGGACAGGATGATTGTGAAGCCAGCTCCTGGAGTGGAAGGGCCTCATGGGAGCTGCCCCGGTGCAGCGCCCCCCAGGGACACAAGCCGAGCCTGACCTGGTCGGAGGAGGGTGGGCTTTGGTCCCAGGTCTGGGTTCTCTGGCACTTCGAGGATCATCTCTGTACTCTCACTCTGTGCAGCCCAGCATCCAGCTTCCTCCACAGACCACCATCTCTCTTCTAATTGGTGGAAAATTGGTTGCTAACTGTCAGGAAATCGCCGATTTTCCATCCATTACTGGGGGGACTGGGGCTGCGTAGCTGTGGGGACTCTGGGTGGGAAGCAGATGCTGATTAGGCCTTGCAGTTAACGATCAGGTTCGTGGACCTCCTCAGGCAGTCCTCCCAGACTGCTTATTAACTCCCTGTGAAGACCCACTGGGTAGGAGATACTGGTTAAATGGAACGCGGAGCCACAAAAGCGTTACTATTCATTAGGCTTTGGTTGTGGGGAGGGAGGAGACTGGGAGAAAAAAACTGTGGCCTCCATCCAGGAATGTTAAACAGCCCCATAAGTTGGCAGAGAACTTTATAATTGCTGCTATTAAAAATATATGTATTTATATAGGTGATTTGTTGAAGGAAAGAATTTCGGCATTCAGGGGCAATCCCTGCTGTGATCTCACCCAGGATTAAGTTGTTAGGGACTAGATATTAATTAAGGCTAAGGGCCCCAATCCCTTCCTAATTAGCTCACGGAGTATAATTTGCCTGCAAATGCTACTGTTACAATCACCTTGAATTTGTCTGGAGCTTTCCTCCAGCTGGATTGGGTGAGTTTTACCCCCCCCCTCCAGGAGCTGGAGCAGAGAGAAGAGAAGGGGCAGGAGGCCCCGGTTCCTCTGGTACCCTGTCCCCGACTCTTGCGGAAAGGGCTTCCTTCTCCTGCTTCCCCACCTGTAACAAAGAGGTTTTAAGGGAAGGGGGGGTGGCATATGTCTGAGAAGCCCTTCTCAGCTGGAATGTTCTAAGACTCACAGTTAGTGCAGAATCAACGCTGGCCTGAGGCTAGGAATATACTGATGCCCGGATTCTTCTGGGTCCTTCACAAACTGAGAAATCCAAAGGCCTTCCCCAGGGAGAGTCAGGGAGCTCGTTCTTCTACGGGTCCCGAACTTCAATTGTCAAGAGGGCTTTTGTCTGAAGACCAGGAAATAAGGGCAATGGTCAGGCTTGGCGACAGGCAGACCTGTACACCCAGCAGCTCTCACCCTGGCGGACCCCTTTGTCCCTGCGCAGCGCGTCCCCATTCCCGTGTTCACACTCTTCCTGCTCCAGAAAGTCTCCTCTTTTGGTACTGCCTTCTCTACCAGGCAAATGCCTGTCTATCCTGTAGCACCTAACTCAAATGACACTTCTTCATTAAGACTTTCCTGATTGTCCCAGGCAAGGCAAGTGGGGTCCTCCCCTAGACTTTTGCTGTCCTCAAATCCTCTACTCAAGCCTTCGGCTAACCTGCCTTGCAAGGTGACAGTTTATGCCCTGGTTTTACTATCAGACTGTGGACTTCTAGAGGATAGGACTATACCATGTCTGACGCAACTTGGGATCTGCAGAGTTCATCTCAGAAGAGGTACCAAAGTTGGTTGAGCTTGCTTTATGTTTTTGGATTGTGCATTTGTTTTGAGAAAGGACTCCAAGGCCTTGGCCTCTGGTGTGCAGAGGAAAATGGGCTTGGAGAGCAGGTGGTGCCCTGGTTCTTGAATGGTCTCTGGGTTGTGGGGTCCGGACCCTCTTCTCAGCCCTAATAAGGCACTTAAGAGGGGGTCCTAAGTCCCCACCCTGCTTAGGGCTTCTGGACTTGAGGGGGATGGTTTGAGAAGGCAAGGTCTATACCTTCCTCTCCTTCCTCCTGAGATCCCGAACACAGACCTGAGCACATAGATGCGGTTGGGGGAGGAAGTGAAGCTGGGTAGTACTGAATTCCATCGGCTGTGATGGACCCCACGAAAGAGACTGAGACAGGCCATTCAAACCCAGCCCCTCCCCTGCTACGCGGCAGAGTCTGCCTGCAGCTCCCTGGGCTGGGGGCTGGAGATGAAAAGCAAGAGAGGTGCTGCTGACTGGAAATATAAACAGGTTCAAGGAGGGCTTAAAGAAATTCCTGGATGACAGATCCCTAGCAGGTAACAGGTCATTAATAACCATGAAAGATGAGGATGATAATAATAATAATTAATAATACCTCCAAGAGGGCTTTTATACTTTTAAAAGGTTTTTTTCTTGCCACTGTCTCATTGGATCCTTGCCACCCACTTGGGGGGAGGGTGTGGAGGCTCAGAAAGGTGAAGGGGCTTGCCTGAGGCCACACAGCTTGTTCAGAGCATGGCTGGCACTAGAGCTGAGGGGCCATCCTGACTTCCTCCCCGGGACTTCTCAGTGGGTGGGGAACACTATTCAGTGGCCCCATTGTCATGAAGCTTCTGTAAGCTTGTCACTCTAAGGTGTGCTCAGGGTCCCCACCTGCTCTCGTGGCAATCTGCCACGTGACACTGACCACCAGTTTTCATGCGCTGCAGTTTCTGCATTTGTGCAAGGTGGTGGCTGGGTATTCTGAGTTAACCTCCAGCTAACCTCCTGAATCCACTGTTTCCACTCTAAAGTGAGGTGCTAGGAGTGTATGCCTGAGGAGTGAATGGCGCAGTGCGCATAACACACTTAGTGCCCTGCCTGGCGCATCATGAGCCTCGGTGAATGTGAGAGAGGGCACTGCCTGGGGAGAGCAGCCCCCAAGGTGAGACACTCCAGGCTGGCGCAGAGCAGATGGAGGGGCCGTTCATTGCCTTCTGGCTGGCTTTTCGCTCTTCTCGCACCTAAGGGTGTGCCCCTGGGTTCTGTGGACCCTGGTGGACTTCTGGGGAAACTTCCTCCAATTCCTTCGGAAGTTATTGGTGATTTCCGGTGTCCTGCTATGTCCTGAAGGGAGTATTTTACAAGGTAAGCGAGGCTTTGGAAATTTTGCGAATTCACCAGATGTGCTCACTTCTTAAATGTGTGAGGATATTTGTTCTGAAGCTAGTTCCTCTTTTCTGTCCTTGCACTATTCTGTTCTACAGAGCGCTGGTCCTCAAGTGAAATCCTAAGGTCCCCCTCCAGGAGTGAGAGGGACCAGTGCTGCCATCTACAGACAGAGAAGTGATTAGATTCATTTCCAGAAGAGCTTGGAAGACAAGAGCAGCGAAGGAGATGAGAGGAATTAGTTGCCAATCTCAACCACCTCTCTAATCTTATTGCCCTGATATTTTAGAACCTATCGTTGTCTACAGCAATAGTTTTCAGAAGTCCCGCCCTAATAGAAATTTCTGGTTTCAAAGCAGGACGCATATTGGTGCCATTTCCATTGGAGCCAGGGGCTGGAGCCCCAATCCCATCACAGTGCTTTGTATAGGGTACAAAATGATCAGATATCTGTTCATTGACTTCTCATTATCAATTGTGGAACTGCTTTGGTGTTAGACCAAGATTTGTGAAGGGCCTGTGTGAAGTTTTGGTTGAGCAGATCCTATTGCGATGGGATGATCCAAAGGAAAAGGCCAGGAATTGGCCAAATGAAGAGTTTTTGTTCTTGTAGATCAGTGGGCTCAGAGGAGCTTCCTCCAGATACAACTTGGGCCAGTTCCCAGAGAGCAGAGGGGGCCTGTTCTGGGGACAGAGATGCAACCTGGCTAGTGTGGGAGCAAGGAAGAGAGAGATGGAAGGCCCTGCACTCCAGGTCTCATGGCGGAGTTGTGATTTACTGCCGGGTTTCCATGGCCACAGATGCTGTGAGCAGTAAGTGAACTTGCACTGGGCAACCTGGGAGTAAAGAGCAAATATAGACTGAGGAAAAACAAGCATGTATAAACTATTCTTAAGTGTTAGAACATCACAAGGAAACCAAGAAAAGAATTTTCTTCATGTGTCAAAGGAAAAAATGAGAGGTCAGAATGGAGAGCGCCCTGCCCAAGGTTCCCCGCAGGTGGAGGGCAGAGCCAGGACTAGAACCCAGGCTTCCTGACTCCTCACCACGGGCTTTCTCGGAAGGCTTTCATGGTAGGTGACCTCCTGGAACAGGACCTTGCTCTCCACCCAAAGCTCCCTTTCCCTGAGGGCTATGGAGATGAAGCTTAATCTTTAATGAACCGGCTTTCAGTTTAACTTCCCTTTTGGCAATGATTAATACCCAGTGACCTAGTCTGGCACCTGGTGATCCTGACCAGGACTGACCCATGAGAGCGCTGCTGGCCCCCAGGCCCAAATGTGGGCTGGAGTGCAGCGGGATGAGGTTAGAGAGGTGTTGGAATGGCTTCCTGCCTAGAAGACTCTCTTCTGTGCCTGGAGTTCTGTCATTGGATGTCGCTGCTTGGAAGTAAGACATCGCAAATGCCCCTGGTCAGGAGAGCTAGCAATACAAATTATGTTTCAAGTAGTCATTGGGCTATTGGTTTGACAGTTCTGATGTCCAGCAGCTCAGAGGGATTACAGGATTCATGATTGTTAGTCAAAGGTTAATAGGCTATTGTGACGTCACTGCATCGGCAGCACAACCAGACTACGAGGGAGAGAGCTCCGAGATTCAGGGCTGGAAAGACCTCTGTGCAAAGTCTAGCTCCGATAGCCACTAGTTGTGAGATCCTGGGTAAGCCTCGTCTATCGGGGTGGGAAAAGAACGCTTCCCTCTAGGCTCCTTAGAGGATGAAAGAGGGGAGTGCATGGAAAGTTGCTGACCCAGAGGAGGCACAGACTAGACAGTGTCTCTTTCCTGTTTTCTCCCAGCTTGGATCCGCCTTAGCTGACCCTCTGCTGGAAGGCAGAGAGGATTCCAGGTCTATCCTCGGAGAAGGGTTTTTTGTGTGTGTGCCCTGGGATGCTCACAAGAACTGGTTTTCTCCCTCTGAGACTGCATAGTCAGCCAGACATCAGGGCCCCATCCTTTCCTGCCCCTGGAGCCACTGGCACCAGTGAGCAAGACTGGGCTCACCTCCCTCGTCTCCCTGGTCTGCCTGCCTCTCCTGACGACCGTAAAGTCTGTGAACCGAGAAAGGGCCTCTGTGCTAGGCCATTAGAGCTCCTTGCCTCCGTTTTCTGGCTTAGCGTCCGCTGGCACCAGCACTGGCTCCGTCAGCAGCTCCCCACCCCTGCTGTCGGCTGAGCACTCTCGCATGTTGGCCTCCCCGGCCCCGCGTGGCGAGTCCATGCCTCAGTCCCCGGTGCAGCCCGCCACGGGGCCTGCTCCTAGAGTCATCGTGAAGTCAAGCGTGACTGGGTGAAACCACCAAATGGAACGGTCATCCCCTCCCTCTCTGCGCCAGCCACGTGGGGCTGCCCTCCACTGCCTGAAGATGCTCTCCTCTTTCCTGTCTTTGTGTCTTCCCCCCAGGATGTCATTAAGCTTATGTGTTGCTTCCCTGATCCCCCAACTCCAAGCCCATCTGCCCATGGCTTCCCCGAAGCCTTCATGCTCTGAATGGGGGTCCATTTGCCTGCCTGTCTCCTACAGACAGAAAGCTCTGAGGGGAGTCCCCAGTTCCTGGCCTGGGGTTCAGGGCCCAGTGCCGTTTTCTGGGATCACTGAGATGGATGCTGTGTGAGGAGAGCAAAGTGGCTCCCGTGACCTCACCAGGGAGGATCGACTGTGAGGCCTGGGCTGGGGGACAGGCAGGCCGAAGCAGGGAGCCATGGAGCCCCTGGCGGAAGCCGTGGCTCCTTCTCTGTTTTGGTTTTGGTTTTGTGGGCTTTTCATTTCAGAAGTTAATCTAGTTAACTCCAACAATGTCATTTCGGCAAGCCAGCAATTTCCTTTTGCCCTTTATTTAATGAGCCCCCGCCCCCACCCCAATTTCTATAATAAAGGCATGCAGGTGGGTAATTACAGAGGTGTGAAATAGGAGTGCTGGGCCAGGGCCAGCGGAGCATTCTGGAGCATCCGTTGGGAAGGGTTCTGGGGAGCTACCCAGCCCCACTGTTCAGGTTCAGGTAGGGGAAATTGAAGCCTAGAGAAGGCAAGGAACTTCTATAAAGTACATAGCAGTAAAAGGTAGGGCCAGAGCAGGAATCTAAGTCCTTAAACCATCCTCCCCCACCCCTGCTGGGGTCCTTTTCACTACTCAGTGCCAATCCTATCCCCCTAATTCTGCAGAGCATGCCATAGGCATTTCCACCTGTCATCAATCCATCTGTCCTCCTAACTATCCACCCACTCATTTATCCAACCATCCATCCATCCATCCAGTATTCTACAGATACTTCCTGAGAGCCTACTACATGCAAGGAATTGTGATTAGAGCTGGGAACAAAATGGTCTGAACCCTGTGCTCATAGATTGTCACCTCAGATTATAGTCTCACACTCAGCCTGATAGAGGCAAACCATGGGAACAGATCATTTCAATATAGGGTGGCAAGCGCCATGTTTGTTGTAAACATTGGATTCCTAATTCTCCATGTAAAGCCAAAGAGAACTTCTGAGAGGAGGGAACAGGGCATTGTAATGAGTCTTGAAGGACAGGAAGGGGTTTGCAAAAGGCATAGAAAGTTTTTTTTTAAGAATCTGGAAGGATATTTACCCAAATGTTAATAGTGTTTATCTCTTGGGAATGGGATTTGCAGGGTAGTGAGTGGGAGGGGAGAATGAAACAAATTTTTACTTTCTACTTTCCATCTTTGGTATTATTTCAATGAGAGTGTGTATAGATTAGTATTTTAATAAAAAGAAAATATGTCTATTTCAAATAATTGTGTATTTGGAAAAAATAAGATAGGGTATTTAAGGAGCATCAGGTGACTCAGAGTGACAAGTGCAGAAAATTGGAGGGAGAGAGGGAAAACATGAGGCCTTGGAGGCTGGCTGGAGTCAGTCTAAGAAGGTCCTGAAACGCTGGGCTAAGGAGTTTGGAATTTAACCACAGAGGCCCATGGAGGTGAGAGCAGAGGCCACCTCCACAGAGCCTGGCAGTGTCTGGTGCATACAGGTGCTCAATTAATCCAGACCCAGTGTTGAATGAATGGGGATGGCAAGATAATATGGGATCATCTAAGGCTTGAAGCAGAGGCTGTGAAGGTGCAGAGCTTTGCCACTACATGTCAGTGGCAGTGATGGGGCAGTGAGGAACCTGCAGAATGGGTAAAGGGGTGTGGAGAAGCCTCTATGAAGAGAGAAAAGAATGTTGTGGTTTCTACTCAGACCGGAGGAGCGTGGAATCGGTCCAGGGCTATGAACTTGCGTATGAGCTGACAACCATGGGGAGTCCTTTTTTTTTATATGAGAACATTCTCAGAACATAGGCTTTTTCAGACCAGGCAAGGCTTTCTGGTGTCCTTAGTGGCCACACACCAATAAAAGCAGGCCACCCTCACTTCTGCCTCCCACATGTATCTGTTTTAATCTCTCTTCCCTTCAGTGCATCTTCAACACCACAGTGGGAGGAGCCTCCAAAAACGCAGCCCTGACCATATTGCCTCCTTACTTGAATCCTTCGGGATGGAGTGGAGTCCCCTCACATTGGCTCAGGAGGCTTTTTGATCTGTTCTAGTTTATTTCTCCAACCTCACCTCCCACAACCTCTTACTTAAACTCTACCCTTCAGCCAACTCCACTGTTCTCAGTTAAACTGAGCTACATCATGCCTCTCTGTCTTTTTTTTTTCTTTTTCTTTCTTTCTTTTTTTTTTTTTTTTTTTTTTTTGCCTGGATCAACTCTCCTTCTCCTGGGCTGATCCTACCCTTACACCCTCATTCTACCTCCTTCCCATTTGCCTGGTGAACACCTATCTCTCTTTTAAAGTTCCATTTTTGCGTTTTTCCCCTCTGAAGCCTTTGCTCATTGTATCCCTACTACTACCTATGCTTCACCCCTCTGGGTAGACTTGATCATGCCCTTCCTGGGACCTTGTGCCCCAAATGCTCTGTACTATTAAATAGATTTACTAGTAAAGCATCAGGGCACCTCACTGGACTTAGAATTTACATATCTACCTCTCCCCTGCACAGTCCCCACTGGCCCCCTTCCCAGGCTATAAGCTCTTCAATGACTATTTTCTACTCTCCTTAGCACCTGGCACAGAGGCTGGGCCATACTAGGCATTCAGCAAGGATTGGCTGAACCAATGTGTGAATGAATAACAGAGTACCTCTATAATGGGTTCTTATAAAATAGGAAATCATATCACACTTTTACCTTCCCTCACCTCAAGGTGCCGGGAGGCCCCAAGCATCCCTGCAGGAGACAGCCACCTACACCGAGAAGATGCCAGGCAGGGAAGCAGGAGACTTGAGTTCTAATCCTGATCTCTCTGCCCTGGGGCAATCTCCTGTCCCTCTCTGGGCCTCAGTTTCCCCATGTGCATGGTCCTAGTGCTACTTCCATGTGTGGCTATTTGTCATAGATATGCTGTGAAGCTCAAAGAGAGACCAAAGCCACTTCCTATACAAACTTTGGGTAGTATTGAAGTGTCAGCTGAAGATGTGGCCCTCTGCCAAGCAGCCATGCCTAGGCTTTTTGTGGGGCAGAGGGGTTCTTCACTCCCACCACTGATGGAGACCTGCTTGGAGACTCTTTTCTCCCCTCCTCCAGCTCACTCATGTTGTGGGGCTCAGAGAATGTTAATTATTAGGCCCAGCCCACCCGGAGAGCCCCAGATGAAAGCAAGCTCAGAGTGTAAAGTCTAATCGATGCCTTGTGCCTGGCGTCGGAGCCTCAGCTGGCTCTGCCTGGAGACGGATCATTAATCCAGACACTCCGACCTGGAACACTGGTCCCAGGAAGTCCTGAAACATTCCTGACCACCCACGGCTCAGCTCAGCAGCCCCACGAGGCAGCCAGCCTGTCACTGAGTCTCAGAATTTTACAATCTCAAAGTTAGATGAGACACAGAGAGCAGCCAGTCCAGACCCCCACCCAGGGCAGAACTCCAGGCTCAGTGCGATCGCTCACCACTGATGGATTCTCTGGAGATGTGCGCCTTGATGAACAGCCCTGGACTCGGAGGGGACAGATCTATGTGACTTTGGGCCTTGCGTTCTCCTTCTGCAAAAGCAGGATAAGGTTACCTACTTCATAGGGCTGATATTAGGAATAAATCAATTTGCTTGTAAGTTTTTTTTTGAAATTTATAAGAATGATGTGCACGTGTGAGCTGTCATTATCATTGTTGACATTATAAGCTCCTGTTCCTGGGATGGAGTCTTTGTCCCCGGAGTCTTCTTCAAGTGACAATGATTAGCTTCTCTGCTTGAGCACTTTTATATCCCAGGGGCCTGAAATATGAAGTCAGGAATCCCTTGCCTTACACCTAAGGCCCTTCAAGCGAAAGCCACCATCCCCCCCCCCCCCCCCCCACCTCACCCCAAGCTGCATCTCCTTCTTCTCCCCACCCATCGACTGCCTCCCAGACATAGAAAGCTGACCTTTGATTCCCCCTTGGTGTGGCACGTCCGAGCTCCTACCCCTTACTCTTGGTGAATTTCTGTTCACCTTTTGAGGCCCTGCTTAACTGCCTCCTCTCTGGAGAAGCCTTCTTGATTCTCTATTACACACTCCTGTTGAAGTTAGGTTTTGCTTCTCCTGGATTTTGTAGCACATCATAGCTCTCACTACCATAGTGCCAGAGTACATTGTTTGGGTTTTAGCTATTTTTCTTCTTAAATGAATAAGGAATATTAAAATGCATCTTCTAGGGTAGGATTGGCCTTCTTCTTATAACTACTTACAAGCAATACTGGTCATTAGTTCCTTGGCATGGTTTTTTTTTTTTTTTTCAACAGCTTCACACCTGGGTTGTAGACAAAATGGCCCTAGAATCAAACAGACCTGGATATGAATCTACGCTCAACCACCTCAAAGCTGTGTAACTTTGAATGTTGTTTTGTCTTTCTCAGTCTGTTTCCTTATTTGAACAATAGGTGGTTTACAAAGCCTACCTCTTAGGGTTCTTGTGAAGATTATAAGAAATATCTATACTGAATAGTAGCACATCTTGCCCTGAGATGCAGGACTATTAGTCTTATAATCTGGGTCCCAGCCCCACCTCTCTCTGGCTCTCCATTTCCTCATCCATGATATAATGTGATTCTATGCTCAGAGCTTTTCAAGTTTTGTTCCTTGGTCACATGGCTGCACCATATAAGGCAGTGGGCTCCCACGTGAAGGCTGTTCTTTATGTAGACCACATGGTTCCTTTCATATTGATTGAATAGACTGTCTTTGATTGGTTTCAAAAGACTCTTCTGGCTCTGATGCCATGATTCCAAGAGTGAGACAGGTAACAGGGAAAGAGGCCGAGAGGCTGGCCTGGTCACAGTCTAGGCCCTCATTTGGGTATTCCAGGTACCCAGGGCAGGTGGAAGAGCAAGGCTTTGTCTTTGCAGTCCCTTCACTCATGCCTTGCATAACTTCTCACAGAATAGTTGTTAAGTGGGTCTGTTGGGTGGAAAAAAGGAGGGTCCACAAGGAATGGTTCTTCAGACCAGGTAAACTGAGGTGACCCAGGCCCAACCACTGTGGCTGGTCCTGATTTCTCTCTTGGGAAAATAAGCATTGAACACACTCACCCAGCCTAGAGTGCTTTTATGCTCCAACTTCTCGGTGGGGATGCAGCCACCAGACTACACCTTCAGACCAGGCTATGGAAGCTTCCTGGAGAAGAAGATGGGGGAAGCTTCCCACTCAAGGGAACTGAGGTAGGCAGGTCTTGAGATGTCATCAAGCATCTTGGAGACGCCACAGGAGTCCCTGAGTAGAGACAGCATTTGAAAGAACTGTGGAGGTTCCTGAACCTCTTGTCACTTTAGGTAGGTCTTCAAGGGGAGTAGCTATAAACTCTGAAGGAGAGTTTCTAACTGGAGAAGGACAACTGTGAGGTCAAGTTGTGCACAGCAAGAAGGGTCTGGGGAGGCCAAAACTCCTTGTAACAAGGAGCCCATGATGATCACAGACAAAGACAGAGTTGCAGAGTGAGGAGTGCTGTAGGCTGAGGTACTGAAGTTTGTGGGAAGGAAGAAACGTGAGGGTCAACTTGGAAATAAGATGAGTCCGTGGGCCACCCTCCCCACTGCCTTATTGTGAATTCTTCACTTAAAGGACAGGACATGGGGGTGCTTCTCTGTCTCCATGGACCCAGCATCAAGCTCTGCAAATATTGGATGCGTGATAAACACTGCTTGAGCTCAATTTCCCCTCTTCCATTTTACCCTTTTATTTTAAGCTCAGATCTTCCTCCTCCAGATAGATTTCTCCCATATGGTTACAGAAACTGAATCAGTGGAAAGAGAGATTCTTGGATGTTGGAATTTCAGGAACGTTTCCAGGGTGCCAAGAAAAATAGCTCTGTGATGACCCAATGGCATCATGATGGCAGATCTGGAAAATAGATCTGATTCTTTCTGAGTCACAATCTCATAGGATCACAGAGACACTCAAGGTATCTGGTCTGCTCCATGATGTTACAGATGGAGGAGCTGGGCCTGGGGAGGGGAAGAACTAGTTGGTGGCAGAGATAGGACTGGAACCAAGTCCTGTGGTAGCAGCCATTAACTTCACTCTGATCAGATGCCAGGCCCCCACCGCCGAGCTCTGCTAAGAGCTGTCTGACATGTGTAGCTTTGCCTTATCAGCAAAAAGAAAGATGACAGTGGGCAGTCTTCACTGGCCAAGCATCCATCAGGACCCACATAAATATTTTCCCAACGTCTGCATGGCCAGCATCTAGTTGGCTAAGTTCCAGGGGACAGTAAATAATTCGGGCGACTGGTTACTTCCTGACAACTTTCTCGGGTGTGTTTTCTGCCAACTATGTTTTTGGAGCGGACGTTGGGGGGCCCTTGATGAGGGCAGCTAGCCAAGCCCTTACTGGGCTCTCTGACGGCATTTCTGGGCAGGAAGGAAGTGCCCGTGGTGTCGAGATGTCATCGCGCTTGGGGCAGAAGACTATTTTCACTCAGTCAGATAAGCCTCTCAAGTGTGGCCAGGAATTAGTTTCAGGGATGAGGGTGGGGTGAGGTTAGGCTGTAGGAACAAAATATCAGGGGAAATCAGCTCAAGTGCATGTTGGGGTCCTGGCAACTAGCTGGTGAGGAAGGCAAGGTAGTGCTGGAGCTAGGAATGGCCCCAGACCATCAGAGTGACCAGTTTGGGAGCTGCAAGTTCAGGAGGGGTTGGGGTGTCCGGGTTCCATTTGTTCTGATGCTTCATCCAGGGCAGAATTACCCCAGAATTTCCCAACTGAGATTGGCAGTGGGAATTTCAAGGAAGTATATGGCAGTTCAGGTGTCCTGACTTCAGCTGGCAATTTGAGGAGATGGGAACAGAGGGGAGGGCAGGAAATATCTTGAAGAGCAGCAGGGCCAGGGAGTCTCCTGACAGCTGAACCTGACACCAGGCTTAGGAAAGCAAGATAAATTCTATATCTCCCTCTTTGGTGGAGGGAGTCATTATTCTCTCCGCATTAGACAAGATGGACTTGGTGATGGAGCAGGTCTGGGTATGCAGTGGGAAGGCTTTTGGTACCACTGCTTGTTCAGGGTGATGGAAGCCTGACTGCCACTGATGCAAACATCCAACATCCCTGTTGCTTAAGGAAAAGCACAGTGCCTCTGATGGGTGTGTGGACATAGAATCCCATACGGCTGGAAGGACCTGTACCAAAAAGTCTTGCCCAGTCTTCACGATGAGATTATTGGGGCCATGTGTCCCACATGTCTTGACTTCTAGCTCCCAGCCCCATGTGATTGTCCTTGGAAACCCAGTAAAGATCACAGCTGCTCAATATCTGAAGGAGGCAAGGCTGGGACTTTTGAAGCCCAATCTGACTTCCTTTATGTGGTTCTTGATGACAGCAATGGGACCCTTCGATCCCCAGCAGGGAACTGTCACCCAGGCATTTGACAAAACTTTTTGAAATGGCCTTTATTCTAAGCTTATATACACTCTAGGGACGGAAGGTCCTAAATTCACTTCTTCGTAAGCTTTGTTACAAACAGATTTGCCCTGACTTTGAACGGAAATGCAAAACTGTTCAAAGACTATGGGCATTGGAATCAGGTGCCTTGAGTTCAGGTACAGGTTGTACTAGCTCTGTACCCATGGCCATTTTCTTACCACTTTTGAATCTCCTTCCTCTCACCTGAAAGATGGAGAAACAGTCACTGGAAGGCTGAAATGAAGTAAGGTGTATAAGGTCTCAAATCCAGTTCCTGGCACAAAGCAGATGCCCAATACGTGATTATTGACTTACTCAGAATTCAATTAAGACATGAGTTCTGGTCTCAGAACTGGTCTCGGCTGGAGCCAGACTGGGTGTCTTTGGGCAGTTACCTCCCCATTCTGAGCCATAGTTGTCTCATTACTAGCATGGAGAAAATAATGCCCACTTCACAGGGTTGTTGTGAGGTTTTAATGAGATACTTGTATAAGCTCCCAGGTTCCTACCAGTTTCCAGGTTTAGGGGAAACTGCCTCATCATGAAAAAGATTGGAAAAATGAAGACCTATGCCCCACCTTCTAATGGATGCTAAGGCTTCTGATTCAGGCTAGAAGCCTTCTTCAGTCCTTTTCCTCCTTTCTTCACTCCTCCCTAAAGCAGGCCTCATCCACCCTTTCCTGGAGGGCAACAGCTGCCTCCTTACAGATCCCTCCTTTCCATACTCTGGTCTGGCATACGTTTCTGCTCAGTCCCCCAAATCCTTCCCTACAGGCCCTCAATTAATTTACATTTGCATTTTCACACATCTTCGATGGGGAAGACCCTTGGGCTCAGAGTCAGCAGATATATATTCTGGTCCTTGTTTTGCTGCTGGCTGACCTTCTACATACCGCTTCCTTTCTCTGGGCCTCCAATTCTCTCCTTGGATGTCAAGGATTGGACGAGATGATATCACAGGGCCTTTCAACCCTTATGGTATTTTAACAAAATTTGATACCCTCTAGGGTGGCCAGGAATTCTCTCTTTTTCTCACCACACACACATACACACACAAACACACGAACTCCCACTCAATCACATGCACACTTTCACACAAGTACACACTCCCTCATATATACAGACATGTGTTTTCATACACACATCCTCACTCACATGTGAATACTCCCTCAGACTTGCTAATTCATACTCAGACACATGCAGAAACTAGTGTATCTTGTTTATTATTTGAATCCCCTGTACTTAGAGCAGAGCACTTATTAAATCCTCAAAACTCATCTAAGGAATGAACAAATATGCCCGTCCCCCCCAATACCTGATGCAGGGATTCACATTCTCCATACCCATGTGTACAAGGGATCAGATGTGCACACTCGGGCACTGGTGCATGCTGACCTGTGTTAGACACACGCAGCATACTCGCTCCTACCTGCATTCCCACACCAGAGATCTCCTTCAGGGTCCCTTCTGGGAGCTCAGCTAAGGGAGATCCTTTTCTCACATGTCACACTGAAGGCTCCTTTGTTGGTATCACGTTGGCTCCAGTGATACCCAAGGACCTCGGTCCAGCTATCAGGGATACTGAAGTTCCATAGCTTTCAATGTGGATAATACTTTGAAAAGTCAAATCAGATGATATCCTACTTGAACCCTCAGCAGACCTGAGTGGGGCCTCAGAGTAAGGATTACCCACAATGTCCCAGTCAGGGAGACAGAGACTGGGAGAGAGTGCACCATCTGCCCAAGGTCAGAAGGCCAGCTAGTACGTGACTCGCCCAACCAGAAACCATGTCATCCTTGTCCGGACCCTCTCCAGTGCTTCTCCCAGTGACTGTTTTAAGAGGATTATTTATTCTTCAGTTGTTTCCCCCCTCTAATTTATTTCTTTCTTTATCTTTTTTTTTTGTTGTTCCTTGTTTCCGCCTGCAAAGAGTTGGGTTTCAGCAGGGAGTGAGGGAGGCCAAGTTCACCGTCAGAAGAAAAATCTAAAAGTAACTTTCCTTATAAACTCCAGCCAAGATTCCTGGCAAATGAAATGAGAACTTACCACACTCTCACGCACCCACCTTCACAAAGAACCAATTTAACTTGCAAAAGGACTAAACATTAATGAAGTTAATATCTACTTCAGAAAATGAAGCCCCCCCCAGCCATATAAATTGCCAACTAATTAAAAAAATTATTCATGCCACTTTATGATTTTTTAAAAATTTGTATTATTTTTGTTCCTTGGAAAGAACTGGTAAAGTATAGACCTATTCTAGTGGTCTTGGCTTCGGGATGGCTGGTGAGTTTGCAGGTCAGTCTGGACTGGTTCTTTCCCATAAAGATGGTGTGAGTAGTTGGGGTCCTGTTTGGGGCTCTGAGGACCCAGACTAACCGTAGTCATAATGACCCCTGTCTTTGCTGACTCCAGCAGCCCTCAAGAGAGGCAGTAAGGCTGTTTGACAAGACTACTAACTTTGAAGTCAGACTGACCAGTTCCATCCCTTAACCACCATATGACTATGATCATGAGGTTAAGTCACTTAATCTCATGGATCTGTTTTCTCGTCTGTGCAAGGCCTATTGACGCTCCTAACATGGTCAGTTATTGTGAGAATCAGGATTAACATATGTAAGGGACCTGACATGTAGGTGCTTATTAAATGGTAGAAACCATCAGATCAGCAAACTTAGCACTTGACTCCACTTTGTCTTTGATTTCTAGGAGGAGGCTGTCTGAAGTAATGGTACAGGTATGCAAGAGGAAAGAAAGAGAGCCAGGTTCCACATCTGGTTCTACAATGGATTTGCTCCTTTCTGGGTCTCTCTCATTCCATCTGGATATTCCTAAAAGTTTCCCAGTCTTGTGAACTATGTGTTCCCTAAGGCTTAAGACTAGATCTTCTCTTCCTATCCCTACTTCTGGGGCAGATTGAAAGCATAGGTCAGATACACAGTAGCTGGTTAAAGATAGCCTCACCGATTAACCTGGCCCACTGCTGGTCAATCAGGCCAAGAGAAATGGTGGAAGCAAACCCTAATGCTCAAGTTAAGCTGTGTGCAAGGGATGACATATGTCATGTCATGCAGCTATTACATTAAACAAGTGAGACCCAAGAAAGGACTTTCACCAGCCCTTCTGTGGGGCTGAATCTCCTCTATCCCATTAGATGAAAACTTGAATTTGCCCCATGACTCTTCTGTTTTTATCTTAGGTAATAAGAAGTTCCCCTTTATTTCAACTCACAAAACATCATTTCTTCTCGTTAATAAACATCTTATCCAGTGTACTACTATTATTATTTCTAATATTAGTACTATTGCTAATATTAGTATATTATTGCTAATATTAGTAATAAACTTCAAACTTCATTTAAAGGAAATGCTTTCTTCACTACCCACTTGGACCTGGAACTGCTGCTGGCCAATCTCCTACAGTGAGAATGAGCCTTAGTTTCTTCTTTCTTGTTCTACCTGGAGTATCACTTCTCTTTCTTCATCTTGCTAACCATTGTGGATTTTTTATCTCTCCATTGCCAGGGACAGAGGGAAGGAGAGAAGGAAAGGGGACAGGAAAGTTCTTAACTAGTATAGACTTGAAGATCCAGGGTCAATGCTCTCTGGGCCTGCCAGGCATTTAACCTTGCTTGTTTTCTCATGAGGCATTTTTGTGGGTTCTTTGGAGAAAATCCCTCCCCATACAGTAGACGCCTTGATGTGGACAAATGCATTTCTATTCCATCTGGCTGATTGTGACTCTTTGCCAGCCCCTAGGCTTCTGCCAGCACATCAGCCTTTCTGCTAAGGTCTCTCCTCTCTCTACAGGATCTTAGGATGGTCTAGACCTTCTCCTTCTCATTGGTCCAGATCTGGTTCAGAAAAATACCTTTGTATTTATCCTCTGCTTGATAAACTCTGAGAGTGCATCTTGCCACAGTACAGTGACCACCCTTTACTCTGCTGTTAGAATAGCTGGTCAGCCAGCCTCTTGCCCTTTAGGCTTAGCAGTGGAGTCAGACTCTAGTCCACTGCATCCCCCGAATACAGAAAAACATCAGTTCTCCAACTATCCCATTGAAACCATTTTCCCCAGGCTTCAGTTAAGGGAGGGAGTGGACAAAGAGGTTCAATATACTTACAGTTCATTCCAGAAATCTCCTATCTAATCCCTGGCTCCATTCTTGGCCTCTCCCACATTTTTTTTTTTTTAATCCTAGAGGTGGGTGGTCAGCAAAGAACTACAAAAGCAGTTTTCAACACCACCTTTTGCAGCCCATGTGTGGTGGTCTTGTGTTTCACTTGGGATGTGTTATCCATTATCTTGGGGCCTCACATGAAGGCTGAACTAATATGGGTAAACTTTAAGATTCTCTTTCCATTTGTTTTATTTTCAAAGCAAAACTTTGAGGTAGATATTGCTATCTCCATATCATGGTTGAGAAGACAGTTTCACAAAGGCTGAGAAACTATACAATTAGTTGGGATTGAAACCCAGATTAATCAAATCCCCAGACCTGACTTCTTTCCACCCTACGACAAGGATGGAGGCTGTACCACCACAGCAGGTGGGGGACAGCACGATGTTTGCTAGTCCATTATACAGGTGGCAGTAATGCGAGTGAGGACATTAGCATCAAAGTCTAGGCTGGCTGTCAGCTACTTCTTAATCTTGAAACATGCTCTTACCCACAAACTCATCTGCTGGGAAGTCATCCAGGACAAAATCCTCCCTGATGCCCACGGAGCTGCTTTGGAAGATGATGGAAAATAGCCAGGCTTTCCTGTGTTTCACCTCCACAGCTATCCCTTCTTCCCAACTTCTCTCCAAAGCTTGTATATATGTATTTTTGTTCTTCTGATTATTACATTGGAGAGAAACCCTCCACCAACATAACCTTTATCATCATCAACACCACATGTTTAAGAAGTGTGAAGTTCTTCTTAGTGTCTGTTTTCATCTTGCTCATCTCTCTGTTTGCAATAGTTCTTACTCAATAGAGGTTCATTCAGTTAATTTATTGGCTGGCCACAGTTCAAGTGAGAGTGGGTGAGGCACTGGTGAGGGAGGATGAGAAGGAAAGGAAATGTGTACCCAATCGGGGCTGTCACATCAACTGACTATTGCTCTGCTCGGGGTCCTGACTCCCTGGGAGACCCTGGGTGAGTCATCCTCTGTCAGCTTCAATTTTCTCATCTGACCAATGGGGATAAAGGTCCCCGTCCTGTCAGCCTCCCTGGGAGTGTAAGATGAACCTCAGACAACATCACAGACATGAAAAAATATCAAACGTGTGGGTTTGGTCTGCAAAAACAAAACTTCTGACTCAGCCCGACAGGCCAGGCTTTGCAGATAGTGGCCTGGGAGGAACTGGAGAACCACCCTGGCCTGTGTGAGTCGCAAAAGAGGCCTCTGCTTTCTGGAATAAATTATGCACAAGGCAGAGGCGTCAGGGCTGTCTGCTCCCTGTCTGGCCTCCTTGGCCATCTCACTTTATGAGACATAAATCCCCAAGACTCACTGGTCATTTTTAATCTTCATCAGTGTTTATTTTTTTTTTTAGTTTTGTCCCCCTTTCTCTCTACCTTTGAGGCTGCTTGCTATTTTATAGGGTTATGAGCCAGGAGGGCAGAGCGCAGCTACAAATCTCACGGCATTCCCTGCTGAGACAGTGGACAGGAGAGCGAGCGGCAGTGGTCTGAAGCGCAGATGCTGCCAGAAGCCCGGGCCAGGTTGGAGGCCTGCCTGAGGTGCCTGTCCTAGGAATTGGGGCCCGGAGTTTGCTCTCCCGGTGTGCCCAGGCCTTAGAGTTCAGGAGCAAGATGGATCGAGGAGCATGCTCACATGGGGAGGACACCTGGGGTGGTAGTGGACTCACGTCCAACGCATCTAGCTGGGTGACGTTGACCAAAAGCTACTGAATGCCTCTTAACTTAGCCTTGTGTCTCTTCCTTTAGAACGGAAATGACAGGGACACCTGGGTGGCTCAGTTGGTTAAGCATCCAACTCATGGTTCATGAGTTTGAGCCCCACATCAGGCTCTGCCTGATAGCGTGGAGCGTGGGACCTGCTTCGGATTCTCTGTCTCCCTCTCTCTCTCTCACCCTTCCCTGATCACACTCTCTCTCTTTCTCTCTCTCAAAAATAAATGAAATAAACATTTAACAAATTGGAAGGACAGTAACTAATTCACAAAGTGATTGCAAGGACCAATGAAATGACCCAGGCCAAGGAATCTGGTCCACATTAGGCATTCAGCACACATGGATTCTCTCCTTTCTTAAGTGGTCCCTGATCATGAGGTAAGGAGTCTATTATCTGATCTTTCTCCAGACCCATTTATTTTTTTTATTTTTTTTTATTTTTATTTATTTCTAGGAGAGAGAGAGACAGCATGAGCAGGGAGGGTCAGAGAGAGAGGGAGACGCAGACTCTGAAATAGGCTCCAGGCTCTGAGCTGGCAGCCAGCACAGAGCCCGACGCGGGGCTCGAACCCACAAACCGTGAGATCATGACCCAAGCGAAAGTCGGACGCTTAACCGACTAAGCCACCCAGGCGCCCCTCTCCAGACCCATTTTAATGTGAGCTCTTTGCAGACAGGGACTCTGTCTGGCTTGGTCACCTCATGATCGGCAGCACCTGGTGTAATGAATGACAGACTATCTGTGTGTCTGTGCTCAAGAAACATTGCCTGAATGATGCAGCAGAACAAGTTGTCTGGACAATTCCTGTGGATACGGAGCAGTTTCCATGCAAGAGAACTCTGCCATAGAGATATATGGGCATGTAGAAGAAAAGGAGTTTAGAATAGCAGGCAGCTTGATGTTTTCACTGTTTTTTTTTTTTAGTTTATTGATTTATTTAGAGAGAGAGAGCATGAAAGTGAGCAGGGGAAGGGCAGCAAGAGAGGGAGAGAGAATCCCAAGCAGGCTCCACACTGTTGGTGCAGAGCCTGACTTGGGGCTTGATCCCACGAACTGTGAGATCTTGACCTGAGCCGAAATCAAGAGTCAGATGTTTAATAAACTGAGCCCCCCAGGTGCCCCGATGTTTTCACTGTTAAGAAGCCTTTAGATTCAGGGAGGAGAAGAGACTTGCCCAGGACCCACCAAAAGTTCATGGTAGAGCTGAGGCTGGCACCCAGGCCTTCCTTTGGGTTGACTCCTCAGCTGGGATTAATGGTAGTACGTTATGCTGCTAGACACCTTTTGAAAGTAGAAGACAGAGGTAGAGAAGCTGAAGAAAAAGAGTAGCTAAGAGAAAGAAAACATTCCTGCTTCAATCCTGAGAGAGAGAAAGAGAGAGAGAGAGACAAAGGGAGGAAGAGGGAAGGAGATAGACTGACAGGGAGAGGCTCATGGCTAAGACAGACAAGGAATTAAACCCCAAACAGACCACAGTACTGGCAGCCTGAGCACTTCTCCAGCACAATGAGACCACTACCCTCACTCTGGCTCAGCAGTGCCCTTGACCTTTGACCATGTGAGTCACAGGACAGAGTCTTGGGCAGGGGGGAGGGAAAGCTTCAACTTCCACTAGAAGCCAATCCACTGCCTAGTTCAACCGGACTGGCAAGTCCTTCTGTTTTCCTCATGACTTCCATGGAGATGTCACCACCACCGGCATTACCCTGTCTACTACCATGACTGTTACAAAAGTTAGTATTTTTTTAATGCTTACCATGCATTGGGCACGGTCCTAAGTAGTTTACATGTATGAATTCAGTTAGTCCTCACAACTGGCCCTATTTTACAGAGGAGGACAATGAGGTTAAGTAATCTATGTATAGCCATCCTGTTAGCAAAGGGAAGAACCAGCCGTAAAAGTCCGGACATCTTGCTGGGATCAGAAGCCAGGCACCGCCTGGCCTCGGGCCTTTCTCGCCTTGTCCCTGCCATGCGAGGATACCACTTTGCTTTCATTGACCCTGCACAGATTCTTCCACTTTATTCAGATGTGCTTTGACCACACGACCCACTGCTCCGTGTCAGCAAAGATCCTAAATAAATACTGCTCCGGGCCCTGTGCTCGGGGCTGGGGACACAGACATGAACAAAGGTACAGTCTAATGGAGAGACTGACATTGAAATGGAGCCTTATAAGAATGTGCTTTAAATGCTCAGAGCAGGTGCAACCCAAGCACGCGGAGAGCAGGATTCACAGGGGAGGAGACGGCTGGTCCTGAGCATGAGTGAGGGGGGAGAACACCCCAGCTGGGGGAACGGGGAGTGCGGGCTGTGATGTGCTTGTCCACATGGGATACTGTGGAGCTAGTAGGGTTCACAACAGAGAGGGCCAGATGTGACACTGGAAAGTGACAGGGTCAGGTGCCAGAAGACTTGAAGGCCAAGCTAAAGACTGGGGCTTCACCTTAAGGCACCGGCTTGTGTAAGGCTTCAAAAACAAGAGACTTTCCTGTCCCCCGTGTTGACTGGCACATAGTAGGTGCTTAGTAAAACCAACTGCCTGGTTGATTAGAGCATTTGTCAAAACTCCCACAGCATCAGACAACATATGGATTGCAGCCATTTGTATTGAAGGCCCAGCCCTGCCACAGCAGAGAAAATTCTCTTTCTGCCCTCAATTTCCTCTGAGCTGGGACTGTGCTGCTTCTGGCCGCAGATGGTGCCCCTGGCTCTGGGATGTGTTGGGCCAAGAATTTCTGCCAGCCCCCTGGGCTTCTTATGAAATCTGAGATTCGGGCCGGGCCCCAGTTTCCTGACACATGCCTAAATCACTTCCACTGCTCTGAAGCCTCCCCGCCTCCCCCCCACTCACCGCAGCCAGAGGGGTCTGTGGCCAAGCTGGGCGGGATCAAACCTGCAGAACCCCCACCCCCAGGAGACAGGGGGCTAGGACCCGGCCGGGGGGTGGGGAGAGGTGGGTAGGCACCCTCCTCCCTAGCTTCCCAAATGTTCCACCATGAGCAGCTTTCATAACTCTGGGGCACACTCACGGACATAAACTCTCAAGTTTTATTTTGCTATTTATAGTTACTTGTAAAATAAATAACACATTTGATTGGAGGCTGTTAAATTGGTGCTCACCGCCTGCCGAGGGCCTGGGAAGCTCTCCTCTCTAGGGTGCAACTCTGGGCATTTTGTGAAGAAGCAGGATTGCTCATCCTTCCATTGTGGGCCGGTGACACTTTCCATATGCTTGTGTTCGCACCCGAGGCCCGTGACCCCCGCCCATGGCCCCACTCAGGACCGGCGAAGGTCTCCCCGCCTGCCTTCATGCCAGCACCTCCCAGAGCAGGTAGGAGATACTCCAGCACCTGCCACGATCTTAGAATCAGTATTTCAGAATCGAAAACTTTTGTAATCCTAGAATAAAAGTTTTAAAATTCGAGAATATTCAGGCTACAAATTAGAAGAAACATGGAATTCTAAGCTATCTGAAACTATTAAAATACTAAAGTATTAAAGGCTAAGGTATATAAAATATTGGATGATAAGAATATTAAGAACTTAGGAGCTCAGCTTGAGTCTAGGCCTCTGTCTACCACTGAGGTTTAGACAGAGTTGGACATGTCTAGCTAATGTGTGTGTGTGTGTGTGTGAGAGAGAGAGAGAGAGAGAGGGAGGGAGAGAGGGAGAAAGGTGGAGGGCACGGGGGAATGACAGGAGGGGTGTCCAGTAGTGATCAGACAGACCTGGCAAGGGAGCGGGAGGGGGCAATCCATTTCCTTTCTTGGTTGTCCTTTATGTTTCTACTTAACGAATGGCCCAGCAGGAGGCTCAGAAGGCTGTGCTTCTAGTGGACCACGTGTGTTCACGAAAAGGGCATGGGAGATACCTGTTTGGGGACAGGAGCCAGTGAAAATCTCAGTTATTACTACTATGCAACTTCATTTATTTCCTGGAGAAATTCAAGTTATCTGTGAATTCTAGGCACTCATGGCTTTAGAATATAAAACTACAAACAGTCTTGAAATTTGGACTCCCAGATACTAAGATTAAAATCTGAAATATTAAAGATGCAGATTATTAGATACAGAATCTTAGAATCCTAGAATTCTAGAATACCGTAGGTTGAAGGCACTTACAAACTCACCTAATTCAGTCTTTTCAGTAATGGAATAGATTGGGGTTTGGGACAGAGGGTCTGGGTTAATGAAGACCCATTGGAGGTCAGTGCAACTTTTGTTGAGTATCACACACCCAAGAATCACAACACCCAAGGCCTGGGCTAGGCGTAGTGACACGGGCAGGGAAACAACAGCCTCACATGGTTACCATTAACAGTAGACGTATAAACAGGATCTCAGTGTAATACTTCTCAGTGCAGTGAACGTTAAAATTAAGAGAGATGCCCAGTGTTCTTACTTTATGTTAAGGAAACAAAGGTCTCTAGAAAGAAAGTGATTTGTCCAGTTTGGAACAATCATTCAGTGACAGATGAGATCTGGACATAAATTCGTGTTTTTTTCACTTCCAGCCAGTTACTGCCCTTCCACTGGTCTGCCTCTCCTGGACCGAAGTCACTCATTTCACTCCTTTGACAGCTTTATGGGAAGCAGTTAGTATATCACTGAGCTATTTAGTAAATGGAAATATAAAGGACAATGGAGAAAGGAAGTGGATTGTGTGATGGGGCTATAGACAAAATTCACCAGCTAATTCGGGGCAAGGCTGTGGGTTTTAACTTTCTATAGCCCATTCTGTCTTCCTGTCACAGACCAAGTCCTGTCCTTGATAGGCTGAACCTGCACCTTGGTCACAAAGTAAGGCCTCAGACCAACCCTAGACTTTGGCCAAAGACTGAGTCTGGACGGCAGTAGTAAAATAAGATAAAGTACTTTGTGAGGAAATTGGAACATAGGCCATGTTTTGTGCTGAGCAGAATACAGGCTGTGTTCTGTACTAAGCTAGACCTTCGGATGTAGGGGAAAGACAGTGAGTGGGCTTTGGAGTTTCCCAGAGCAGAGCCTCCTGGTTTCATGAGTAACGGGTTTCCAAGAAGAAGGTTTTCCCACCAAGCATACAGGTGAATTTGGGCAGAAACTTCTGTAGAAGCTCCCGTAGAGCTTATGCAGAGCTCAGCCTTATCTTGAAAGCTGTCAGCTCACAGGAAGTGACTGTCTGATGTTCCTCTGGGGCCTGGTCCTTGGAGACAGGGGTGGGCCCTGGTCTGGTGCTGCTCTGCCTGGTTGGGTGAGTCCATCTCTTTAAGAGGATCATCTGGCAGTACTGCATCAGCCAGCATGAGCTACCTTTTGAACCAATAGCTCCCAAATCGCAGTGGCTCTAATGAAGTGAAAGTTGATTTCTTGCATGTTATTGACACATGTGGGATGGGTGCTCTGTTCCATGAAGACAGTTTGGGCTCAACTTTCTTCTACCATGTGCCTTTGACATCTTCTAGACCAGTGGTTCTCAACCAGGGATGATTTAGGTCCCCATGGGACATTTGGAAGTATCTGAGGACATTTTGGTTGTTACACTGAGGAGTGGGGATGCTATTGGCATCTACTGGGTAGAGACCAGGGGTGCTTCTAAATATCCTACAACACACAGGACAGCCCCCACAACAGAATTATCTGGCCCCAGATGCCAGTAGGGTTGAGGATGAAAATGCGTGTTCTAGGGCCTCTTTGGGGCAGGTGGAGAAGGAGAGAGGGAACAGAGTTACATGTGGGAAGAGTTCATGGCCTTGCCCAGTAGGGGAGTACATCACCTCTGCCCACAGACCAGTGGCTAGATAAGTCACATTATCACACCAGACAGTGAACGAAGTTGGGAGCTCTGATGGGCAGGAGAAAGAGGAAGCAGGTTTGCCAAGCATCTATCCAGTGTCTGCTGTAAGATGCATTTGTCTCCCACTCTGACCAATAACGATAGTATTTTGGCCTCTATCTACATTCTCTTTTATCTCTTAAATCCTTCAGATTGAATCAACCATGGGTTCAAATGCTGACTACGGCAAACTGCTTTACCTCTTTGGTCTTCTGTTTGCTAACCTGCAACAGGGAGATAATAAACATGACCTCATGGGGAGCTGCTGTGAGTTGTTTCTCCTGCTATATCTTTACCTGCATCCTGAGAAGTGACCCTTCCTTCCTTCTTCGACTCAGAAGAAAATCCCGAGGTACCCCATTCCGGAAAATGAAATTTCATCCTGATTGTAGAACTCGGTTCTCCAGGAGAGGAGAAGAAAGAAGCTTGCAAGAAGTTTCAATATCCAGGGTTCCTAATAGCAGAATTCTAAGACATCTTCCAGTTGCTAAGACATTTGTTTTGAAAATGAAAATGACTGCGGGAGAAAATCTCAACTGGGAGGTAGGACCCTCGACTCCCCGTTTCAGTCCTTCCCTTCCTTCTGCATAGTCTTGGACACGTTCCCTCTCTGGGGCCTCATGTCTTTGCTATGGGATGAAAAAGGTGACTTTCCTTCTAGTTATAAGGTGTAACGTGAGCCTATGGGCCCCTTGTATTTCCCTCTGCCGGTCCCCCCCTCACCCCCACCAAGTTTGGCATCAGTACCCACTCAAAGAATGTGATCTTGTTTATAAAGGAAGGGCACAGCTGAAGTCGGTAGCTTCATGACCATCTCCCCTCCTGGGGAGCCCAGCTGACAGAGGGAATCCTCAGGAGGTTGTCGTAAGTACCCAGTTTCATATCCTCACTTCCTCCCAAGGAAGTCTCTGTACTGAGTGATGTGGCCCATTTGGGCAAAGCTCGGAGCCCAGAAGAATGCTCCCTCACAGATTTGCTTGCGAAGTTTCACGTTAACCCCAGCCTGGCTGGGAGCCAGGGTCTCAGACATCTTTGCAAGGCCTGCTGACGAGTCTCAAAGAAGAGGCAGAGAATCTCAGGTCAGGTGGGAAGTGAGAGGTCAGCCTGTGGGCATGGAGAGTAAGTGACCCACTCGAAGTGGGGTTCACAGAGAACACTTACTAGAGTTTCTTATAGGATCCTTAGAAAAATTTTTTCTTCACCCTTCACATCTCCCAGAACATCGGGAAAGGACCAGGCATACAGCAGGCATTCTTAAAGCCTACTTGCCTTGACAGGACACGCACACTATTTGAATATTTAAATTGTTTTTGGAAAGCTAAATAATTATGTGTTAAGAAGCATACATAGTGGAAAAATACCAGACATAAAAGAGTCATCTATTCTCCCTCCTCAGAAATGCTAAAAGCTGGAAGGAAGAGTGAAAAGAGGGAAGAAGAATGTGGGAGGAGAGCATAAGACAAAACTCTGCTGCCTTCAAGATCTGGCCGACCCAAATCTTAATTCCCCCAAGAGGGATATCATTAAAGGCTCTGACTTAGCTCAATATGCAGCCTGAAGCTTTCTGGGCCCACGATGGCCCTGCCCTGTGAAGCATCCCATCCCTCAGGCTTGCATGAGAAGATAGGTCAGGAGAGAGGGGAAGTTTGTCATAACCATCGTGGGAAGTGCAATGTTCACAGAGAGGATATTCCCTCCACTCCACTTCTCCCCTAACTTAATCTAATTGAGAGAGGAGTTTCCAAGAGATCCCCAGAGCCTGGGAATGTCTCCGAGAAGAGGGGATTGGCAGTTCACTCCTTGGTTGGATTCCTGCTGAGGTCCTGAGGTCCTGAATATGCAGCGTCTTCCCCGACCTGCTGTTAGAGCACACAGCAGAGCTTAGAGAAGAAGTTCAAGGAGGAGCTTGACCTCTGTATCCTGGAATTTGAGGGTACACATGAGCTCAAACGATTGGCACTTGTTTCCTTTTCTTAAACAGCTTAATTGAGGTAGAATTGACCCCTACTGCACATTCCTAAAGTGCACAATTTCACAAGTGTTGATGTATGGATACTCACATGATTCATGAAGACTCATGAAACCTTCACCCCGATGAAGATAGTGAATGGATCCATTATCCCCAAATTTCCTTTGCAAAAAAATCCCTTGGTAAATTACTGCCTCCAGCCCATTTCGCACCTAGTCTCTTCAGACAACCATTAATCTGCTTTCTGTTACTGTAGAATTCGTTTGTATTTTCTAAAGTTTTATTTAAATTGAATCATATAGTATGCACTCTATTGTGTTTGCATGAATACACTGAGACTCTTCTGTGCTGCTGTGTGTGTCACTAGTTCATTCTTTTTTACTGCCAAGCAGCTTTCCACTACATGTGTGTGTAACAGTTTATGTATCCATTTACCAGCTCATGGACTTGGGGGTTGTTTCCAGTTTTAGCCATTACAAATAAACCTGTTATGTCCATTTGTGTCCAAGTCTTTGTACAGATATATGTTTTCATAGATCTTCAGTGGAATGGCTAGATTGTACGGCGCTACACATTTTAAGAAACTGCCAAACTGTCTTCTGAAGCAGTTCTGCCATTTTACATTCCCACCAGCAGTGTATGAGAGTTCTACTTCTCCACATGCTTGCCAATGCTTGGCATGATCAGTCTTTTTAACTATAGCCATTTTCATAGATGTGTAGTAATCTCACACCATGGCTTTTAAAATTGCTAGTGATGATCACCTTTTCATATGTGTATTCACCACCTATCAATCTTCTTTGGTGAAATGTCTTTTCAAATATTCTGTCAATTTTTTATTGCATTGCTTATTTTCTTTTTATTGAGTTTTAGGAGTTCTTTGCACATTTTTGGATTTAAGCCCTGATCAAATATATGCTCTGCAAACACTTTTCACCTAGTCTGTTGTTGGTCTTTTTACTTCCTTAAGAGTTTTCTTTTTAATTTTTTTTATGTCTTTATTTTGAGAGACTGAGACAGAGAGCGAGCAGGGGAGGGGCAGAGAGAGAAGGAGACACAGAATCTGAAGCAGGCTCCAAGCTCTGAGCTCTCAGCACAGAGCCCAGCACGGGCTCAAACCCACAGACTGTGAGATCATGACCTGAGCCGAAGTCAGACACTTAACTGACTGAGCCACCCAGGCGCCCCCCTTAAGAGTTTTCTTAAGATGCAGAAGTTGAAAAAGTCCAGTTTGTCCAAATTTTCTTTTATGAGTTGTACTTTGATGTGGAATCTAAAAACCTTTGCCTGTCCTAAGGTCTCAAAGATTTTCTCCTATATTTTCTTCTGGAAAGTATGATAGCTCTACAATTTACATTTTGGCCTATGACACACTTTGAAGTGGTCTTTCATATAGGGTATGAACTAGGGATTGAACCCCCATTTTTTGATTATGCAAATCTAACAGCTCCAACAACATTGTTGAAAAGACTGTTCCTTCTCCACTGAATTGCCTTAGATCTTTGTCAAAAATTCAGTTGTCCATAAACGTGTGGGTCAATTTCTGTACTCTGTGATCCTGTGGTTTTTTTTTTTTTTTTTTTTTTTTTTTTTTTTTTTTTTTTTTTTTTTTTTTTTTTTTTTTTTTTTTTTTTTTTTTTTTTTTTTTGGTCTGTTTCTTTTTTGTATCAGATAGGAGGGTAAATCTAGTGTCTGTAACTTTATCTTGGGCAATACTGGAAATCTGGCATTTGCTTCTTACCATAGATTTCTGAAGTCTGGAAGAGCAACCCACTTTTGAAGGGAGAAGAGGCACTCTCGTGAAGTTTTTCTGGGAAAAAGAAAATGCTCTGCTCTGTGTCCACCCACCAACTTACCTTTAGCCTGAAGAGTGTAGAAGAAGACCGCCATGTTTCTCTGGGCCCCATTATAATGAGAGGACAGAGGTTACAAGAGAAGGTAGGAGCTCGTTTGGACCAGGTAAGATGGCATCCAGACAGAGAAAGCTGGGGGCAAAGATTGCTTACAGGACAAGGCAACTCTTCTCTATGAGGTTCTCAGGAATGAGGGGACTGGCATAAGATTAACATTTCCCTCCAATGACATATAACTCTACACACCACACTAATAGGAAACCAACACGTAGACAGAGACCACCAGCAGCAAAGGGAGGCAGATCAAGCCATTGTGAGAACAGGGCCTTCTTTCCACAAATGATAAGCAGCCATTTATTTAAGGTGATCTCTGCTATCCCCGTTAGACTCCTTCTCGATGTGAGGGTCGCTAGGCTCGATGTGAGGGTCGCTAGGCTCAGAAAAGATAGATGGAGGAGTAAAAGGCAAGATCAATCCCCCTCAAACTCTTGGAACTTGTTGCAAGTCTGGTGAAATCTGGAAGGAGGAGAAGAAATGATATCGAAATGGGATATGATACAACATCAAAGTCGTGAACTGGGTGAGACTGGGCTTGGAGTAGCCGCTGCTGATAGAGGGCAATAGGGTTTGCCTGGAGACAGAATTAGCCGGTGAGACTGAGAGACTGGCCAGACTGGGTAATGGCAGACAGGGGAGAAAGTAGCTTGATCTTTATTTATACCCCCAGTGAACTGAGGCTTCTCAATTAACTGGTTACATCTGAGCTGCTAACAGTAGGTACCAATACTGAGACGGACACAGTGCGGAGTGCTCTACATATGTTATCTCATTTATTCTTCACAAGCTATGACACAGTTACCGTTTGTTTTCCCCCATTTTGCAGGGGAGGTATACTGAGGCACAATTGGCTTGCCTAAATACAGCACCTAGAAATTTCTGATCTGAAATAAGCCATCTCATGCATCACTTCAGTCTAGGGAAAACCCATTCTACATAACTTCATGGCTCTTCTTCGTGATGTTTTCCAAACACGTTGCCTATGTTCAGGGTTTCTTCCATTTCCCCGGACTACTTTCTGTCAACCCATCTCCTAGGGAGACCAGGATAGCTTACCTGCTGGCACAGAGGAGGATGAAGAAAGTGGCAATATGGGAAAGCATTCATCGTCAGCAGGTGGACTGTTGAATCAGGGCTCACAGAACCATGTCCAAGTGAGAGGCAATAAATAGCTGGCACAGAGGAGGAGGAAGAAAGTGGCAATATGGGAAAGCATTCATCGTCAGCAGGTGGACTGTTGAATCAGGGCTCACGGAACCATGTCCAAGTGAGAGGCAATAAATAGCTGGCCGGCCTCAGACAAGCCACTCAACCTCTTGGGGCTTTAGTTTCCGTATGTAAAATGGGGATAGCAACCACCTTAGTCTGTCTGGGCTTCTCTAACACAATACTGCAGACCTGATGGCCTATAAGCAACAGAAATGTATTGCTCACACCTCTGGAGGCTGGATGTTCAAGACTAGGGTGTCAGCACTGTTGGGTAAGGACCCTCTTCTGAGGGGCAGACTTCTTGCTGTATCTTCACGTGCCAGAAGTTCTAGGGTTCTCTTTCTTTTTTTAAAAGGTGTTTTGTTTTAAAATGTTTTATTTATTTCTGAGAGAGACAGCATGAGCAGGGGAGGGTCAGAGAGAGAGGGAGACACAGAATCGGAAGCAGGCTCCAGGCTCTGAACTAGCTGTCAGCACAGAGCCCGACACGGGGCTCAAACCTATGAACTGTGAGATCATGACCTGAGCCGAAGATGGATGGTTAACCGACTGAACCACCCAGGCGCCCCTCTAGGGTTCTCTTCAGAGCTTTCTTTATAAGAGCACCAATCTCATTTATGAAGGCTCCACCCTTATGACCTAAACATTTCCCAAAGTCCCCACCTACGAATACCATCACCTATGAGGTTAGTATTTCAAAGTATGAATCTGGGGCGGGGGGGACACAAACATTCAGACCATAGAGGTAACAATACCTACTTCATAGGGTTGAACAGAGTGTTAAGATAAAGTCCTCAATCAGCATCTGGCACATGGTTTATCTACACTGTCATGAGTTTGCCACATCATTCTGCTACTGAAAAACAAGTCTGAATGAATCCACATATATGTACTTCTTTTTTCCCCACATCTTTGCTGTCTCCTCCCTCGTTACCTGTCTCCCTCACCACCCCAAGAAACATGTCTTTACTTAGCCAAACCACTTCTCTTCACGGGAGAAAGAAGGGGAACATTTTTTACTGTTCCTGGAGAGAACCCCCATTTGATGCTGGATTCTTGCCCAGTTTTTCTAACTACACCTCTGGCTACATGGCTGAGGGTATCAGTGCAGGTAGTGAAGCCCCACTCTGTCCGGTGGATGGTTAGGCAGATTGGGACTCTTAGGGGCTTCGCGACCTGTCGGGTCCCTGCAGTACCGGCTATGCTCACCAGGTGGCAGGTGCTGCACCTGAAATGCCCGTGGGGCGGCCACGCAGCGTGTTCTGCAGGTGGCACCAAGATCACCCGGGGGAGTTCTAACCGCACAGATGCCCAGGCCCCGTGCCCGAGATCCTAATGCTTTGGGTTTGGTGTGAGGCCCAGGCATATGCATTTCTCGAAAGCGCTGCGGGTACTTAAGATTCCATGAGTTGCAGGAACCACACACGGCAGCCGCTGAGGCCAGGGAGGACTTGCCCATGGCCAGGGGCCTGCCCAGCCCAGCCCTCTGTGTTACCTCATTGCCCCACTAGCCCAGAGAGCTGAGGACACTTTTGGGGAAGCTACAGGAACAACCCTTCCCCACGTCAATGTCTTTAGCTGCTTTGGGAACAACTTCAAGCCCAAATAATTCACAAATGTGTGGAACACATTTTTGCCTGAGTCAAGATTCACACCCTCGCAACAGGGCTCCAGAGGCCATGGTCTCAGTTACATGGCAACACACCACCCCGCTGCCCCTGCCCTGGGTTTTCCCCGTCTCCCGCTCAGGGGCTTCCCTCCTCTCGGAGCCCTTGGGCAAATCTAACTTCCCTGGGCCTCAGTTTCCTTCTCTGAGAGATGGCACGGGGAGGCGCAGGCATTGCTGTGTGTCATTGCAGAAAGCAAGTGGGGCTCCGCTTTCCTCTCTACCCTCTCGGACTCTCAACGCTTGTGAGCTGGACTCCAGCCGGATGCCAGGGGTGCAGGAAAATCAGTAGCCTCAGCTCCCCACTTTAGAGAAGGGCAAGCTGCTCCGTGCACTGTGAAGTACAACAGGGCGGGCCGGGCTAGGACCTAGCGCCCCCCCCTCCCCCGCTGGCTTTCAGAGCCTGCGGCCTCCTGGGGCACCGCTTACTGGGACTATTGTCCTAGGCCACACCGGCCTGCCCCTCTTCCTGCCTTCCTTCCGTCAGTGTCTAGTGAGGACCTGTTTTATTTGGGTCACTGCTAGAGAAGTTTATCCACAGTCTTTACCAAGTAAGTGTTTGATGGTGTTGTCTGTTTACATTTAACCACACACTTAGCAAAAAGCACTTGCTTTGTGTGAAGCTCTTTTGAGGGAAGCTGTGAGCGGTCCAAGAGCAGCAGAGAAGGACGCGATCCCTAATGCCCTTAAGGAGGTGGTAGCGTGCAGGGGGAAGAGCCTCCATGGACACACACATGCATGCACACGCAGACTCACGCACATATGCACACACACGCACACACACACCCTGGGAGGATAACAAGCGTCCAGCAAAGGTGCAGAGGCCACGTCAGTACTGAGTGTGCACAGTACTGATATGAGGCTGGTTAGGTCTGGGGATAGGAAGGCTGAAGACCCAGACCTGGCTGCTGTTCTGTGTTTGAGCCCAGCGCTGTGATGGTGCGGTGCATGCCCCAGCCATGTCACATGCCCTCCTCTTCTAACACCTTGTGTGTCAGGCTCCTCAGGCGTGTGTCGTGGCTGTGTGCTCTGCACATGCTATATTGGCTTCATGTTGTCATCCATTTCTCTGCTTCGACGAGCATCGATGTCATCATAGCTCGTAAATCTGCATCTTGGGAGGGAAGCTCCTTTGTGAATTTTAGACCCTCACATCCACCGCCGCCTGAACATCTGTGACCAGACCACTCAAAGGCCACTAGTCCCAAACAGCTCATTTCCCTGCCAACCAGCTTTGGGCTCAGTTCCTCAGTCAGAAATCTGGAAGTCGTTCTTGACCCCTCCCTCTCCCTCCCTCCTCCAACCACCCCAGTAATTATGACATGAGGATCATAGAGCTCTAACTAGCCCTTCCACAGATTCTTTAGGCTGCTCTCAAACTTGCAGTGTGTTCAAGACTCATCTGGATGATTGTAACAACTTGTACCTAACTGGCTTCCAAGCTTTGGTCATGCTTCTGGTCAATCCTCCACACTGGATACGCAGGACTCTCTAAACAAAACAAACCAACCATGAATGCAAGTCACTGCATCACTTTCGGCCCTTCAGTGTCTCCCCTTTGCCTGCAGAGTCAACTTTATGCTCCTGAAGGTGCCCTCTGTAACCTATGTTATGAATTGAGTTGGGTCCCCCAAAAAGCTGTGTGGATGTTCTAAACCCTTGATGCCTCCAAACGTGACCTTATTCGGGAATGGGTTGTTGAAATGTAACTAGTTAAGATGAAGTCATCCTGGAGGGTGGGCCCTTAATCCAGTATGATTGGTGTCTTTATGAAAAGGGGAAATTTGGACACAGACACAAACACAGAGGGAGAATGGCCACATAAAGAGAGATGCAGAGATTGGCATCATACGTCCCAAGCCAAGGAATGTGCAGGGCCACAGGAAGCTGGAAAAGGCAAGGAAGGATTTTCTTTTGAGGGAGGATGGCTTTGCCAATACCTTGATTTCGGACTTCAAGACACCCTAATGGAGACGACAACATCTGCTGTCTTAGCCACCCAGTTTGTGGTCTTTCTTATGACAGCCTGTCAGGATCCAAATACTACCTGTCTTTCCAGCCTCACCTGCAATCACGTGCTTCAATCCACCTTGCCATCTCAGCCTCAGTGGATCATTTGCGACTCTCCAAACGTGCCATACATGCCCACACCTTTGCTCACACTGGTCCCTCTGCGTAAAGGTGGCTCCTCCCTCCCCCCCACCAGCTCTTCTTCACACCCCACTACCCCCCACCCCCTGTGCTATTGCAGCATCCTACAGCTATTCTCTAGCCCCTGCCTTTGGTCATGGTCTCTCTGAGAGCAGGCACACTGTTTCTCTCTTTTCTGACTCCCCGGTGCCTTAGCACCCAGTCTGACCTAGTATAATGCTATAAGAATTGATGTGTGTTTGGTCAAAAGCTCTGCTACAGTGTATGAGGTGGCTGGTAGGATTCAAAACACTCCTCACTGGGTTACCAAAGCCAGTGCTACCCTGATTCGCCCACCACTAAGAGCTACTCAACTACAGGACGTAAATTCTAGGAAACCTTCTCCAAACTGGTTGCTTAACCCCCCCACACCCCCCCCCCACCGCCAACACACACACTATTGCTGAAGCTTTCCAGCAGGCCTGAGGGAGGTGGACCCAGTGAAAGAGATTTTGCATGTTCCGTTGAGGCCAACACCTAATCACTGTCCCTCTTCAAATGAAAAATGGGGAAAACACTAGCTAACTGTTGTTTAGTGACCCCAGCCCCCACCCCTTTAAAATAAACACTCTTTTCAATTAGGAAGATTTGTCACCGGGGACAGTAATTCCGTGTCCTACCAAAACAAACACAGTTGTAATTAGTTTTATCCAGGAAGAAAATTAACTCTGTTTATCTTAGCATAATGAATCATTGACCCTTTCTGTCCGGGCAGCTTGGGGGAGGGCTCGGGAGTGGGGGCTATGATCTACAGCAAAGGGGCATTCCGGGGCCCATCTATCTCTCCTCTGGGTTTCACAGCTGTCCGCATGAGTTATTTGAAATAATATTCCTGGCCAAGAGTTATGAAGCTGCCTCCAAGCTAGCCTTGGAGACACTAAATAAGGCTGTGATTTTATGCTTTCAGTCTGCCGAGGATTTTAGACGAGTACGGATGAGATGGGCCTTAGGCACACTGCAGACCCCTGAGTTTGCTCGGCTTCTGTTGTGCTTTTCACCATGACCTCCGTGAGTCTTGAGGATGGGAAGGCAGCTTCAGGCAAAGAGGCTGGTCCTTGATTATGGCAGAGAGGCTGTTGCTGTAGTGAGGAGGCCACAAGCTTTGGGGTTCAATGGACTGGGGGTCTAGTCCTGGCCCTGGTGGCCTCTAGCTGTGTGACCTTGGACAAGATGCCTTATCTTTCCAAACCACAGTCACCACCTAAGGTTTGTTTGTTGGTTTGTTTTTTAAGAGTGGCTCAGGGTTAGTAAACTGTAGCCTCAGGGATTCTGTAAGGATCAAGAACGAGGTGTGCCAAGCTCCCACCACAGCACTGGGCACCATGTAGTCATTCAATAAACGCTGGTAGTTCTGTTATTCTTGCATGAGCTGCCTGAGGACTCAAGGGTGGAGGACACACGGCAAGTCTTTTCTCTACTTTGATAGTTTCTACCTCACAGGGACCATACTGTGTGCAGGGCTCTGCATTAGGCCCTGGAAATGGAAAGAGGGTTTAATCACAATCCCCGTGCTCACGGCACCCCCAGACTACTGGGAAGAGAGAGACATTGTCAGGCATTCTCAATCTGTCCCAACAAATGCTGAGCTGGGACACAGGACTGAGACCCCCATGGTGGAGGTGCAAGCAGAGACAAAATCTGACTTCACGTGCTCTAACCCATTCAGCTGATGCATAACGCCTCACTTAATCCTCATGATAATTCTAAAAGTAGGCACGGGAGGGGGACCCAGGGACAGAGTCATTGAGGCTCACAGATGTTAAGTCGTTAGACCCCTAACTGCTTGACTGGAGAGCGGCACAGCTGGGATGTGAACGGAGCTCCTCTGATGCGGAAGCCTGTGCTTCGTCAGCTTCACCTTGGAGGTCCTGGCTGAGGTTTAATGGCTGGGGTCCTGCCCCCAGACCCTGAGTCAGGGACATTAAAGCAGCGTGTTCCCTGGGGCTGGTGTCTTGAGTCCCCACAGTTAAAATCACAGCTTCTTGGGCTTCACCTTGGGCTCTTCCAAATCAAAATCTCTTGCAAGGGGATCATTTTAAACAGCCGTCTAAGGTGATTGTTATGTTCTTACCATCTGTTAGAGTCATACGCATCTACCATTTACTCATGATATTGAGACGACTCTTCCCAGAGGAGTCCTTGGAGTGGGGAAGCCTGTCCTCTAGATGAGGGGACAGGATAACTGCGAACCCAAGGAGCCCTCCTGGCCTGAGATGAGAGAAACAGAGAGAGAAAGTGAGATGGGGCCAGGACTCTTTGAGAGCGGCCTGACGAACTCACACTGGGATGAGGCCCCAGAGGCAGAGATGGATGGGCACCTGCTTTGAGCACCAGACCTCCCCATTTTCATAGCCCTGTAATCGGGGGCTTCCGGAACAGCGGAGAGCTGGATAGGTTGTGTCCTGAAGCAGGAGAGAGCTTTGGCGGGAGGCAGCGCCTCCTGCCCACCACAGACAGGGAGCACGGCAGCCGCTACTGATGCCCATGCTGCCGGCAGACTGAGGGACGCTGACCCTCCAAGCCCGCAAGGCACAGGAATGGGGACAAGTCCATGTTTGGTGGTGCGCAGGACTCTGGCAGAAAGCAGCTACAGATTCCGAGAGTGTCAAGGCTGGCTTTCCTGGGCCATGATGATGCCTACCGCTGCAAGGTAGACACCCAGATGGCAGGAGACCCCACACACCCCAACAAGGACGCAGGCCAACCAGGCAGACGAGACTGTACGCCATGCCCCACCCTGCCAGTGACGGGCTGAGCCACCCGGGAAAGTTCCCTTCCCTCTCCAGTGCCTCAGTTTCCCTATTTGTAAAATAAGGATAACAGTATCTCTTTCATCAGGCTCCTGTGAGGATTCATTGAGTACTCTGTGCACATCACCTCATTTCATCTTTGCCAACAATCTCTGAACTAGCGATATAATTATTCTCACGTGCACAGTGGAGTATATGAGAGGCTTCAAGGGACTTGCTTGAGGGGATACAGGTTTTTAGTGGCAAGGCTGAGACTTAAACCCAATAGTATCTGGTTTTAGGACTTTTGACCATATTCCATAATGCTTTTCTAGGAATGAATGAGTGGATGAATGGATGAATGAATGAATGAATGAATGAATTTCCTTACATATAGTCCTGTAGCCTCTGAGCTCTCCCAACAAAGAGAATTGCCTTTTCCTGAAGCTAGGATTAGCTCCTCCTCTAAATTCCTACTACAGCTCACGACCCTGCTGGACTGGCTGGGGTATGTGGCTTTCACCATAGGGGACATCTACCTGAGGACAGAGAGGACTGGAGGCTGTGTGGCACAGTGGCTTCAAGCAGAGGCTCGGGAGTCTGGCAAGTTGGGGTTCAATATGGTTCAGGAAATCCTTGGTCTGTAGAACTCCCAGTGAAACAGACACTGTCTGATGATGGGGCTCCCCAAGATCCCAGGTTTCTTTGGGGCACACAGGCCAAGAAAGAGCCTAAAACCTCCTGGTGAATTGCAGCCGAGAGATAAGGGGCCATGTTGCTAGAGTCCAAAGCCTGAGCTTTGTGGGAAAGGAAAGAGGAAGGTCTTGCAAATATGTTTGCAGTTTATAACCTTCCAGTTAGAACTTTATATGCAGGATTGAATCAGCAAGAAATCCAGACAGGACTCATTTTTCTTAATGTTGCTCTGAGTAGCTGCTTGGACTGGCTCCCCGGTGGCTATCTGCAATCCAGCTAAAAGTTATTGAGAGTGCATTGGGTTCCAGGCACTTTCTGGAGCTACAGGGATGACAGAGACAGTTCCCATGCTTAAGGAGATGTTCAGCTCTCTGCAGCTAGGTGGAAAGGCAGTGTGTGTGTGTGTGTGTGTGTGTGTGTGTGTGTGTGTGTGTGTTAGGAGCAAGGGAGAAAGAAGAAGGACTCACGCATCCACATAAAAGGCGTGTCTCATTTACAGTCCTGGAAAGAGCTCTTCTGGTCAGGACCAGCTCTGGTAGTGCTGGGCTGAGAGCAAGCAGATGACTCTTCGTTTTGGAACTGGTTTATATTTGCCCAGAAAAGAATTTAGGAGTTGAGATTGAGGTTTTTGAGATGGAGAGGGCTGAGCTCTGTGGGTGTGGGTGAATAGTCAGACACCAGTCTGTGTGCTGGGAACAAGATGGGGAATAGGGAGAAGGAAAGGGGACCGGGAAGAAGGGTCTGGGAAGAAGGACCCAGGAGAACTGGCCCGGCCTCACGTCCAAATCTCCAACTATAAACATCTAGTCTTCGGGAGCCCAGTCTTGTACCATTCATGTGCAAAAGAACGAGCTGAGACCCCGAAGGGCCACTGGGTGAACAGGAAGTAGCTGGCTGGTCAACTGCTCTCAGGTTCACGCAGTGCTGGCCAGAGTCACAAGGGTATAATGCAGTGTTCATGCCTTCAGCCCTGGTCAGAACACTGAGCCAGCCATCCCCAAACTGGGGGTGATTTTACCAGGCTGGGGAGGGATTCGTTGGTTAAAGTCTGAAGGAGAAGATTCTTGGGGCTGTATTTCTGACTCCAGACCCCTAAAGGGCCCAGTGCAGGAGCATTGGTGGAGAGCCAAGTTTTAGACTAAACAGGGACAGATGCTCTGACATGGCTGCCTTGTGAGGCAGTGAGTTCCGAACCTGGGAATGTTCAATGGAGACTAGAGGTCAAGGACTGCTCATTAGTGGGGCTGGGCAGCCTGGGAGGGATAGGGAGGGCAGAGCTGTGACATCGTAAATCTCCTGACTGAGGAGTTATCTGGTAGAAGGCTTGGTGACAAACAGGGACATTTGTTCATCTCATATCTGGAGAATGTAAACTTTACAGTTTAAAGTTTATAAGATAGTCCTTCAAGAGAGGCTACAAAATGAATTCTTATCCACAGTGAGATGTGGATTTTCTGTGACTCAGGCTCTCCCTGCATGATTTGGCTTTTTGGGAAGAGGACAGAGAATCGGATGATGTTGTAGCCCATTTGGGTCGCTGTAACAAAATATAGCTTATAAATGACAGAAATTTATTTCTCACAGTTCTGGAGTCCAGAAGTCCAACATCAAGTTATCAGCAGATGTCATGTCTGGTGAGAACCTGCTTCCTGGCTCATAGACAGCTGTCTTCTTGTCTTCTCACTGTGTCCTCACCCAGCTGGCAGGGGAAGCATTTCTCTGGGGTCTCTTTAATGAGGGCACTAATCCCACTCAGGGGAGCTCCGCCCTCTGAACTCATCACCTCCCAAAGTCTCATCTTCTAATACCATCGCATTGGACATGAGAATCTCAACACAAGAATCTCATATACAAACATTCAGTCTACAGCAGATGAGGAGGAAGGAGTGGGGAGAAGGCAGGGGAAGGGACATCAGAAAATCGCATCCACTACTTACGGGACACATTCACCTGGTGGTCACATTCAGTTCTCACACAGCTTCCTGTGTCTGGCTTACAGATGACAGCCTGAGGTACACCACCAACCGGCAAGGCCCCAGGTACACAGAGAGGCAAAGCCTGCTCTATTCTGTGTCGCCCGGTGCCTTCTTCAGGGTGGGAAGCATAGCACCTAGCAGTGAAGGTCACCCCCTGCCTGGAGGGCCTGGCTCCTGCAATCTGTCCCCCACACCCCCGTTTCCGCCAACCTGTGGGTCTCTACCAGAAAGAGTGGGGCGCTTGGCTCCCTCTTGTGGTCGCATTAGTAAGGAGACCCTACTTGCAGGAGGCGACGCCTTTCAGGAACGCTGAGAAGAGAAAAGTCAGCGATGGACAAGGTCTGGCGCGTCTAAGGGGAATCCGGCTCTCGGGCATGACATAGCCACCCCATACAAGTCTGATCGGTGAATGAAACAGACACCCGGAAGCAGAGGTGGGCCAGCGGGGAAGAAGGAACCAAAGCAAAAGGTGGCGGCCTGGTAGGAAGAGCGACATGGGGCAGAGCACGAAGTTACAGAGGCAGGTGTCACGGTCACCCCGGGGTCGTGCACACGCTGCCCTCCGCGGGAGGGCCTCAGAGCCTCCCCACGCACGGGGTTGATTTATATCAGCGCTGTTCGTGGTGTTCATTCTAGGCTGCACTTATTAATCACCGGGGAAGTTTTAAAACATCCTGCTAACCGGGTCCTATCCCTGGAGACTCTGACTTAATAGGTCTGAGGTGGGGCCAGTGCGTTGCTATTTTTTTAATCTCCCCCAGGCGATGCCGCCAAAGCTGAGGAAGGCGTGGGTTCTTTCCCCACATCCCCCCCAGCTCCCATCGCCTGGGATTCAGAGGTTGTTTTTGAGGAGTTTCACTACATTTAATTTGTATCCTGCGGTAGTAGATGATGTTATGGCACCATTAGGACAATGGGCTGATATTTGTCACCAATAAACCTAGAGATAGATCTCGAAGCTTGTATCCATAAGGTAATCCCAGCCACAGGCAGCGGTATATGATTTATTTCCCCAGCCTCTGATGTAATTAAGTGTGCATTACAAAGGAAGCTGCACTCTTGGGATGCAAATTACTAATGGCAGTTTACTTTGGAATTGCCATTTTGTGGAGGTTAGGGGGTGGGGTGCGAGTGCTTAAAAGTGCATTATTCGTGTAGCAAACACAGGAAGTCTATGGGGAGAGAAAGTGCAATGCGCTCGAGAGATGGTTCAAGGCCTCTGGACTTTGTCACGTCCAAAGGAACTGTTACTTCATTCCTTCCCGTTTGGTCTCCCTGTGTCTCCCTGTGCGCAAGAAACATAACGCCGGTGAGCGCGAAGGAGAAGGAAAAGCGATCTACAGGTTGCACATAAGTTACTCTTCAGATACGCCACGAGGAGCAAGTTCTTTTTAAAAATGTCCAAGGAGCGAGCCTTACGTGGGGGGCATTTCTCGAATGTCTCCCTGCCGGGGAAAACCATGTACCCAAAGAGAGAAGTAGGCGAGAATATTTAGAATTCTGAGCCCTGTGTCTGGCAGCCTGGTCTGCCCCCGCCGCCCCCGCCCTGCAGTCTCCGCCTCCATCCTGCAGCTCTCTGGCCTAGACACCCTGTGAGCATTCACAGAGAGGTCGGTAACGGGGCCCAGATGAGGCTGCCACCAGCTGACAAGAGCTCTGGCTTGGATTAGCAAGAAACCACGTGGAACAATAATATCAGTAATAAGAACCACCATTGATTGAGTGCTACCATATTCCAGATGCAACACTTGAATGACCTCCTTCACCAGTTGGAGGCATAAAAAAAAAAAAAAAGGTTACAAGGCTTTTACTTCTCATTTAATTGTTCAAGGCCTACCCACCTATAAAGCTACCTTCCTTGACTTTCCCAAGAACATCGTGTAATACAAAGAGTTTGGTGATGCTTCAAAGTGCATTCAGTCTATGGGAGAGATTGTAACCTTGCTGATTTTCAGAAGGGAAGAGACTGGCTTTAATCCTTTTTCTTCCCAGGGCTTCCTTAGCTCTGTGCAAATTTAGCCCCTTCTCATAAGTAGCCACATTTTAGGAGATTTTGCAAAGGACAGTCTTTGTAAGCATCAGAGAATCCTATTACACCTGTTCCATATCTCAGTGTGTACTTTGTGTTCTTTTGTTTGCAGTAGCTAAGAGGTGCCACTGAAGTGTTCAGAGAGAAACCAAAGAGCCTCTTCAAGGTGATAAAACTTCCACCCTTTGTTAGATAGAAGCCACTGGCAGCTTCTCTTGAAAGAACTGTAAGCTCTCTCTCACTTGGCAGCCTATCGCACATGTGTACATCATTTAACCCTCTCAACAATTTTGCAAGGTAGCTCAGTTACTCTGGTAGTTAGAATTTTTATTATTATCAGAACGATAGGAAAAGCTAATATTTTCTTAGCACCTTCTTGGTTTTGGGAATTATGCTAGGTCATGTATAAATTATAAATAGTATTGCTAATCGTAACCATAAGACCCTGAGGGGGGTATTATCATTCCACTTAGTAAACTATGAAATCCAATCTCAGAGACATAAGTTGCCCAAGGTTCAGGATTTTGCACATTCCCCAAATGATGGCGCTACGATTCAATAGTGCGTCTTACTGACTCCCAAGCCTGTGATCTGCACTGCATGGGGATGCACTTGCCAATGTTACTTGTCTGGAGACAGTGGGGTGTGCTTTTCCGGGGACTCCTGGCCTAGCAAGGGAGGGAACGCGTTGTAGAGAGGCAGTCCCGAGTGTTGCTGCTGAGGAGAGGAGAGTCCCGAGTGTTGCTGCTGCACTGCGTCCCCTCCAACCCAGGGACTGACTCGTCGTGGATGAGCTGATAGCCCCATTGCCAAGCACAGTTGGCACAAAAAATATGTTAAAAAATACTTGCTGAAGATAGAAAGTGCTCTGATGTGGGACCATCAGAAATTAATGATAAAGAAAATATACTAGGAACCATCAGGGAAGAGGTTACATGGTCTGTAGTGTTCTGCTAAGCAGTGGAGGCAGATGCTGACCCAAGATATGAGAAAATTCATGCTTCTTCCCTCACTGACTATTGTACCAACGTCCACCAAGCTGTGATAGGATTAGGGGTCTCTGGGAGCAAATTTCTGTGCCCCCTTTTGTATGAGCAGCCTTTAGAAAGGCTGCAGTACTAGTTTTACCTCTAGATGGCACTCATGTACCTTTAAAGTTTATACAGCTTCCCTTTCAAAGGAGCTCACCTGTGGTTGGGGTCCAAAGTCTGTCCAAGTTGGTGTCCAACACTATGTTCCTCTAGGGTAGGATGTGCACTTATGGCTACTAAAATACCAGAGGACATTACCTCATTTATTACTAATTCATTCACGTATACTTCCTCTCAACCTAAAAAAGTTTGAGGCCAAACAGAATGGCATCCCGAGTGATACATATGTGAGGCAGACGACATAGATAGATGTCCTTGACACAGTCCCTCTGTCTCTGATGCCAGTGCCACTCCATCTTCTCTGGATCCTCAAAGACAGTCAGGGCTTGGACTATGGGTCTATGAGGGGAGAAGACCCCAGCATGACCCTGTTCTGCGGTAAAATACCCGTTTTGTCTCAAGTGAGAAGCAGAGGCCATTTGTCTTTATCAATTCTATATTTATTACTCATTATTTGCTCCTACCTATTCTATTCCTCTGAAACACAGATAGGCAGGCAGGACGAAGGTAAGGGAGGGTCAAGATCACAACCAAAAGCACTGTATGTGAAGAGGTTGTGAGAAACAGGGAATCTGAAAAGCACCAAAGAGGCATAACGAATTACAAGCTAGGAGTACGGGACCAGAGGACACACGAGGTCTGGAGAAAGAGCGGTCTTAACGTCCTTGACCCTCCAGCCATGGAGAGGAGTGAGTGCCTTTGACCTGGGATGCGGAAGGGGTGTCAACATGGCTCAGCCCAGGCTAGCAGAGCTTTGAGCTGGAATGGAAGTGACTCCCTTCTCCACACCTGTATTCCATAAACACCTGAGCACCTCTCGTGTTACAGGTATTGGTGGAGGCATGAGAATATAGCCATGAAGAAGACAAACCAAATCCCTTACAATTTAATGTTTATTTTTGAGAGAGAGAGAGAGAGTGTTTGGGCACACCCATGCAAGTGAGGGAGGGGCAGAGAGAGGGAGGGACAAAGGAGCTGAGGTGGGCTCTGTGATACCAGCAGAAATCCCCAGTGTGGGGCCAGATGTCAGGAACTGTGAAATCGTGACCTGAGCTTAAATCAGAGACTTAATGGACTGAGTCACCCAGGAGCCTCAATTCCTTAGTTTAGTAGGGGAAATAAATACTAAATAACAAGATCAGATGGTGACAAACGCTATCCAGATGACAGAATCAGGAGCCATGAGAGGGAGTAATTAGAGGTGGAGTTTGTTCAGATAAGGGGTCACATGGTAGACTTCTCTAGGGTGACACTGGAGCTGAAACCTGAACAATGAGAAGGAAGCAGGTCTGCATCGGCATTCTTATTTATTTATTTATTTGAGAGAGAGAGAGAGAGAGAGAGAGAGAGAGAGAGCGTGCGAGGGAAGAGAGGGGCAGAGGGAGAGAGAGAAAATCGTAGGCAGGCTCCATGTTGAGTGTGGAGCCCAACACGGGACTCAAGCCCTGGGATCATGACCTGAGCTGAAATCAAGAGTCAGATGCTCGACTGATTGGAACCACCCAGGCACCCTTGAATTGGCATTCTTTTTTTTTTTAATTTAATGTTTATTTATTTTTGAGGGAGAGAGACAGAGTGTGAACGGAGGAGGGGCAGAAAGAGAGGGAGACACAGAATTCGAAGCAGGCTAGAGAATTTGAGCTGTCAGCACAGAGCTCGACACGGGGCTCATACGCCTGAACCATGAGATCATGACCTGAGCCGAAGTTGGATGCTAAACTGACTGAGCCACCCAAGCGCTCCTGCATTGGCTTTCTTAATATCAAAGATGCTGCAGCTAAAGACAGGCTTGAGACTCTGTGCGTGATAAAGAATGGGAATGAAAAGCGGGGAAGAAAACAGCAAGATTAGCTGAAAGTTTGCACATGCAATCGTCAGCTTGCACCCTACTTCCACGCACAGAATAGCCGTTACCAGTATTTATCCCTTGGCAAAAGCCAACCAACAAAAGAGATCACAAGCAAAGAAATAAAACAGAGGTTCCTTCGAAACTGTATTAAACACACCATGTGTGGAAGTCTAGGATAGCAAGTATTGCCCTTACCTGCCAGGGTAAAGGCCTGTGTGTCCTGCAGCTTTGCGTGGGCGAGGGTGCTCCAGAGGGGTGGCTGGTGTGCTGGCAGCTGCTAATGGTGGATGGCCCATGAGACTCACTCAGCTAACAGAGCTGTAACTTTGCTTCCCGTTTTCTTCAGTCTTATGCGTAAATTGGAGAAATAATACAAAATACCTAAGAAAAGTCTACAGTATGAAGAAAGACAAGATTAAAAGGCAGAAAATGGAAAGAAATGGATAAATTTAGAGAACAGAACAAAATCAAACAAAACAAACAAATGAACAAAAAAAAGTTTGCCCTCCACCTCCAATAACACTTGAAAGACAATTTCCCAACCGAAAATGAAAGAATCAGAACAAATCACTATAAATTAAAATTGCCGTTATAAAAATGTTAATAGGAAATTGGGATGAAAGAGTCAAGAAAACGTTCCACAATATAGAAGAAAAAAAATAAGGTAAAAAAACGAATGGCAGTATCCCAAATGTCTGTCAGCAGGTGAACAGGTAATCTGTGGCCCATACATTACAGTGGTACACTACTCAGAAATGAAGGAGAAACTGTTAAATAAAATTTTGGATAATTTCCAGCCATTTTCTCTTCTTTGCCAACATTTACATTTCCATCAGTGGTATGGGAATCTTCCACTTTCTTGCCAAAACTTGGTATGATCAATCCTTTTAATTTTAATCAGTAAAAAAAAATTTTTTTAGGGGCGCCTGGGTGGCTTAGTCGGTTAAGCGTCCGACTTTCGCTTAGGTCATGATCTCGCGATTCGTGGGTTCGTGCCCCACGTCGGGCTCTGTGCTGACTGCCAGCTCAGAGCCTGGAGCCTGTTTCAGAGTCTGTGACTCCCTCTCTCTCTGACCCTCCCCTGCTCACGCTGTCTCTCTCTCTCTCTCTCCTAGAAATAAATAAAACATTAAAAAAAATTTTTTTTTTACAGAGAGAATCTCAAGGAGGCTCCATGCTCAACACGGAGCCCGACACAGGGCTCGATTCCATGACTGTAGGATCATGACCTGAACAGAATTCAAGAATCAGGTGCTGAACCAGCTGAGCCACTGAGGTGCCTCGAATTTGAACCACTTCTATAGGTTTGTGGTGGTGCCTCATTGTGTTTAATTGACATTTCTGAAATGACTAGTGATGGTGAACGTATCTTCATTGCTTATTTAGTGGAAGTGTCTGTTCAATTTTTTTGTCCATTTTCTTGGGTTTTCTTATTATTTTCTCACAGGAATTCTTTATATATATTTTGTCCTTTATGAGCTATATGTTTTGTAAATATTTTCTCCCTGTCTGTAGCTTGTCTTTTTGTTTTTTTAAGTGTCTTCTGAAGAGAAGTTTTATGTTTTGATGAAGTCCAATTTATCCTTTTTCTTATGGATCATACTAGGAATTCTTTGCTTAACCCAAGGTGACAAAGTCTTCCCCTAAGTTTTCTTCAAGAGTTTTATTGTCTCACATTTCATATGTAGGATTGTGATCCATTTCAAAAAACAAAAACAAAAAAGCCAGACAAAAACCCATTTTGTTACAACAGTTTTAGACTTACAGAAAAATTGCAACGATCTGGTAGAATTTTCATGTACCCCATACTCAGTTTTGCTATTATTAACATCTTATAATAGTATGTTACAGTTATTATAATAAATGAACCAATATTAATATGCTGTTTCAGTCTTACTTTTTTTTTTTCAGATTTCTCAGTTTTTACGTACTGTGCTTTTTCTGCTTCAGAGCCCCATCTGGTGCAGCTACATTCCATCTAGTGTCGTGACTCCTGAGCCTCCTGATGGCTGTCACAATCTCTCAGACTTCCCTTGCCTGTGATTACATTGATGGTTTTGAGAATACTGGTGAGATATTTTGTGGAATGTTGTGGTTTTCTAATGTTTCCTCATGAAAACATTGGGTTATGGACTTGGGGAGGGAGACTGTGAGGTAAAGGGTAATTCTCATCACATCATATCAAGGGTATGTATTATCAACATGACTTATCATTGTTAATGTTGACTTTGATCTGTATGATCTCATCAACTCACGGATATTTATTTTATACTTTGGGTCATAGTCCATGCTAAGTTATTTCTTTTTTTTTGTTGTTGCTCAAATTGATCAAGCCTTGGCCACTGGGAGTTCTTTCTTTTTCTTTTTCCTAATGTTTATTTATTTTGAGAGAGAGAGAGAGACAAAGTGTAAGTGGGGGAGGGGCAGAGAGAGAAGGAGACACAGAACCTGCACAGAGCTGGATGCAGGGCTCGAACTCACGAACTGTGAGATCATGACCTGAGCTGAAGTCAGTCGCTTAACTGACTGAGCCACCCAGGTGCCCCAAGGGAGTTCTTCAATTGGCTCCCATGACATAGCCTATTAATATACATATACATATATATGTATATCCACATACATATATATATATACACACACATATACATGTGTGTATATGTGTGTGTGTAGGTATATATATATACACATTAAAACATATATACCTATATGTATAAAACATATAAACACTCATATATACCTATATATGTGTGTATATATAAATATATATTCTTTTTCTTCCCTTCATTTCTGAGTAGTGTACCACTGTAATGTATGGGCCACAGATTACCTGTTCACCTGCTGATAGACATTGGGGTACTGTCATTCGCTTTTTACCTTATTTTTTTTCTTCTATATTTTGGGACGTTTTCTTGACTCTTTCATCCCAATTTCCTATCAATATTTTTTTTTTTTGCACTTGGTTTTCTGGCCCTAAAAGCCACTCCAGGATCATTTTGTATATTCCCAGCCCCAGTCCTGGGATCAGTCACTTCTCCAAAGAGCCCTGGTTCCTTTATCGGTGAATGGTACTGGAAACCAAGACCTGGCACTAGCTGTGCTCACTGCAGCACTGATGTTATCTCCTATAGGCTCCTCTCTATTCATAGGGCAAAGAAATATATGTGCCTATTAGCCCGGGTAGACTTTTATCTATAAATATTTCTGTATATAATCATCTATATTATATTAAGCTCAGCATGAATTCCTACTGAGATTTCCAAGTCGAATCCATTGTCACAGGAATCTTTCTAGTCTCCTCCCCTTGCATATCTGTAAATCCTGCCCCAACAGTAAGACACTTGGGCTCCATTATCCTTTCCCCATCTACTTAATTATTCAATTCCAGTCTAGCACTCTTCAGAATTTTTATCCTTACCCCACTGGGAAACAGTTTTATCAATGATAGTGCAGTGCTTACCTGTAGCTCCTTTTTACATTTGAACTTATAGACTCCATTCAATTGCAAAGTTACTGAGGTAACTCAGGTATGTTTCCCACCCATCCCCTTGTTTCATACATTTGTAATACGGTTAGAGTCCCCTGTCACACTTTACATTCCTTCCTTGGATTATCTGACCTCCTAAACTTTTTCCTTACTTTTTTAATGTTTATTTTTGAGAGAGAGACAGACAGACAGACTGTGAAGAGGGGAAGTATGGAGAGAGAGAGGGAGACACAGAATCCGAAGCAGTATCCAGGCTCTGATCCCGACACGGGGCTCAAACCCACGAACTTTGAGATCATGACCTGAGCTGAAGTTGGACACTTAACCCACTGAGCCACCCAGGCACCCTGACCGTCTAAATTTTTAATTTGCATACCTTGAAGTTTACTATTCGTGTTACAAAGTTCTTAGGCTTTGTCAAATGCATAGTGCCATGTATATCTACCACTGAAGTATCCTACAGAATAGTTATTTTCCCCTAAAAATCCCCTGTGCTTCAGTTCTATATCCCTCCTCTCTTCCCCCTGAACTTTCAGTAACCACTGATTATTTTACCATCTGTAGAATTTTGCCTTTTCTAGAATGTCTTACAATTAACATCAGACTGTGGTAGCCTTTTTAGACTGGTTTCTTTCACTTAGCATTTCACTTAGCATTTAAGGGTTAGTTTTTCATGTCTTTTCATTGCTTGATAGTTCATTTCCTTTTGTCACTAAATAATATTCCAATTTATGGGCAGACCACCATTTGTGTATCCTTTCACCTATTGAAAAAAAACCTGTTGATTCCAGTTTTTGGCAATTATGAATAAAGCTGCTACAAACATTTCTGTGCAGGTTTTTGTGTAGACATAAAATTTCAAGTGAGTTAGATGACTAAGAGTGCAGTTGCTAGATTATATAGTTAAGACTACGTGTAGGTTTGTAAGAAACCACCTAACTGTCTTCCAAAGTAGTTGTACCATTTTGCATCCCTGCAAACAATGAATGAGATTTCCCTTGTGATATTGTCAGTTTGGGGGATTTCAGCCATTCTCATAGGTGTGTAATGGTATTTCATTATTGCTTTAATTTGTACTTCCTTAATGACAAATGAGCATCTTTTCCACGTGTGCATTTGCCACCTGTGTGTCTTTGTTGATGAGGTGTCCAGATCTTTTGCCTATTTTTTTTATTGGATACCTGCCTTCTTTTTATTGTAAGTTTATTTATTTTTGAGAAAGACCGAGAAAGCGAGAGAGCAGGGAAGGGGCAGAGAGAGACACACACACACAGAATCTGAAGCAGGCTCTAGGCTCTGAGCTGTCAGCACAGAGCCTGATGTGGGGCTTGAACTCACGAAACTTGAGATCATGACCGGAGCCGAAGCCAGATGCTTAACCGAATGAGCCACCCAGGCATGCTGCCTGCCTTCTATTTTTAATTTTAATATGTAGATACAAATCTTTTATCAGATACATAATTTTCAAATATTTTCTCCCTTGCTGTGACTTGTTCTTTCTCTTAACAGCATCTGTTGCAAAGAAGTTTTATATTTTAATAAATCCCAATTTATCAAATTTTTTTTCATGGAACATGCCTTTTGGCATTGTATCTAAAAACTCATTGCTAAACTCAAGATCACACAGATTTTTCTCTTCTAGAAATTTTATAGTATTGCATCTGACATTTAAGTCTATGATCCATAGGGTCTAATGTGTAGGTTTTTGTTTGTTTTGGTTTTGAGGTGTCGGTGTATAATTTTCTTTCTTTCTTTCTTTCTTTCTTTCTTTCTTTCTTTCTTTCTTTCTTTTTTGTATATGGACATCAAATTGTTCAAACACCATTTGTTAAAAAAGATTATCCTTTCCCCCACCGAGTGTTTTTTTTTTTTTTTTTACTTTCTTGTCAATGATGGTTGATTATTTGTATGAGACTATTTCTGGACTCTCTATTCTCTTCAATCGATGTATTAATCTCTATGAATCTGTTCTTTCACGAATCCCAGGCAGTCTTAATTGCTATAGCTTTATAGTAGGTCTTGGCTTGGTTCTTCAATGTTGAACAGGCAGTTCTTTTTTTTTTTTTTTTAATGTTTAGTTTTGAGAGGGAGACACACAGAGTGTGAGGAGGGGAGGGGCAGAGAGAGAGGGAGACACAGAATCTGAAGTAGGCTCCAGGCTCTGAGCTGTCAGCATAGAGCCTGATGCGGAGCTTGAACCCATGAACTGTGAGATCATGACCTGAGCTAAAGTCGGCCGCTTGGCCTACTGAGCTGACTGAGCCAACTGAGCCAACTGAGCCACCCAGACGCCCCAGGCAGTTCTTAATCTGTTGTCTTGCTATGTAAACTTTAGAGTCAGCTTATTGATATCCACAAAACAGTTGGCTGAGATTGTGCTGAATATGTAGATTCATCAAAAGGGGGGGAAGAATCAAAATCTCGTAATTTAATGAAGAGAAGGTTTGCATTTTTGTTACATTTATTCCTGAAGACTTCATATTTTTGTTGCTATTGTTAATAAATGATAGTTTTGAAAAGCTATATGTGTTCTGTTGCTGGCAGAAATGCACTTTGTAATAAAAGTAGAAACAAAGTATTTATTCAGAAAAATATAATTTTCCATGTAAAAACCTGCAAGGATATCCAGCTAAATGATTGTAGATGGTAAGAGATTTTAACACACTGATTAATAAAAAAATCAATTATCAACATTCTGTTTGTGAACCAATCGGATGGATGCTGATGTTACTTGGGGTTATAGGCGTGGGTTTATTGTGAAAGATGTGTGTACTGACCCCAGTTCAGTCATTCCCAGTAACGGTGTCATGAAGTTTATTGTCCATGTCTCTTGTCCACAGGTACATAGAAGCATATGCCCAGAAGTAGAATTGCTGGGTCACAGGCTATGTTTATTTTAACTCTGGAAGAAGATACCAAAGTGCTTTCAGATCTCGCTCCCCCTGTCTCACTGTCACTGGCCGTGAACATATGCACACATTGCCCACAGCTTCATCAAAACCTGGTATTGTCAGCCTCTCCCATTATAGCCATGGTGGGTGTGGGGATTATGGTTTTAATTTGGGCGTCGTTCTGATTCACAGTGAGCATCTGTCTGTACCTTTTCTTATCTTTGCTGCTATTTGGGTAGTTTTTAATGCTGAGACTGGTCAGGCTCCTTGCCTATTTTTTTTTTTTTTTTGGCTTATCTGCCTCAAAAATAATCTGCATAGGGGTGGCTCAGTTGGTTAAGCTTCTGACTCTTGGTTTTGGCTCCAGTCATGATCTCACGGTTTGTGGGTTCGAGCCCTGCATCAGGTTGCGTGCTGACAGTGCAGAGCCTGCTTGGGATTCTCTCTTTTTCTCTCTCTTTGCCCCTCCCCTGTTCACTCGCTCTGTCTCTATCTCAAAATAAATAAATAAACTTTAAAATGTTTAAAATGAAAAATAATCTGAATAATTAAAATTCAAAATCTGTACCTTTAGGATATGAGCCCTTCATCATTTGAGGTTTTGCAAATAGCTACCCTCCCCCCATGGTATTGCTTTCATCCGTCACAGTCTTTCCAGCCCCACTCTGTCTTCAGTGGGTACGTTAGAACAATGCAAAAGACCTCAACTGTGTAACTTCTCTCTTTTAATTCCTTATTTGATATCCTTGTATATAAAACAGAAATTCCATCATAGGTTACACCATTTATATTTTGCATTTAAGCACTCCGTGTTTTCTAGCAAGTAAAATCTGATGTTTTACTTATTGGCCTGCTTGAGGTCCTTCGTGAGCCAGATCCAGCTTCACTGCTGAGTATATGGAACCTAATATATGCACGTCCCTGAGTTCAGCCCGTTAGTATATGCTCTATCTTTAGCAGTATCTTTGTTTTCTCTGTCTAGGATACCTAGAAAGAAAGGATATGCCAAAACTTATTTCTGACAGTTTGTTGGAGGGGGGCTGCTTCTATAGGTAGCACAAGTGAAGGGAAATTAGAAAATAAAGGAAGAAAGGAGAGGCCTTCCTTTATCTGCTTGGTTCTTCCTATTTCCTGCCTCTGATTGACCCACAGTTGTCTCACATTTAACACACCTTTGCATATGAGATACTCACCCAGGCCCTCTTCATAGCCCCTGGGGAATCGGGATCACTTCTTCACATGGTGGGTTTCATTTCAACGCAGAAGACGTGGGTGCGACCAGAAGTTCTGTAGACTCAGGCAGGGAAGATCCTGAGTGTAATGCCGGATTATGGAGGTTTTGCTAGCGCTGGCTCGCTCCCCCCACTGAGGAGAAGACATACAAGTATTCCCATTAGGAAATGAAGCAACATCAGAGGCAGCCACCAGGCTGTCCACCTGGCGTGCAGCCTAGGCGCAGGGCAGAAGGGGCTGAGTGAGTATGGGGATGGGCAGAGCTGGGTTCTGCACACTTTTTTTTTTTTTTTTTGAGAGCAAGTGAGCATGAGCAGGGGAGGGGCAGAGAGAGGGAGAGAGAGAGAATCTCAAGCAGGCCCTGCACTGTCAGTGCAGAGCTCAATGCGGAGCTCACACTCACGAACTGTGAGATCACGACGGGAGCCAAACCAGGAGTGGGACACGTAGCCGCCCGAGCTGCCCCAGTGCCCCGCACACCATTTATGCTCTGTGCACCACCGCTGTCCTTCGGGACAGTAATCTGACAAAGGTAATGAGCCACAGTGAAAGCACATGAAGGAAACAGGGAAAGAGATCATCTTGGTGGGTCTGACACCTGTGCTTCGACTAAGTCACATGGTGTCCATCACAGGGAATTCTCTCGAAAGGCGGGATTTCTAAATGGTCTCTGTTTCTTTTTCTTGTTTTTTCTTCTTTTCTGTGTTACGATGATTCTTGCTGCCTGATGCCGCAATTACGACTTCATTTTCTAGGTTTCACTGAGCCCCCATTTCCCTCTGGATCTGGATGTTTTGCGGCCATTGTTCGCTTACAGATAGCAGTACTCGCCTCAGGTAGGGACACCGATTCCTCTTTTATGATGTGTCAGGTCTCTAAAGAACAATAATGGAAGTAAACAAGAAGCTCATCTTCAGAGCCCACCCTTTTCTTCCAGCTTTGAGGATAGAAACGAGCGTTACAACAACTTACAATTAAGAAATTGCTTTCCTGCCTTTCTCACGGCAGCTCCGTGCCACAGCGCTACAGCACTATACCCAGGAGAAGAAGGAGGCGAATGTCTAACGTCTCCCCTCGGGAATCTCAAATTCTCACTGGGGAATCATAATGAACGTACCCCTTCTACTTAAGGCAAACCACAGTCGTTTATGCGACGATATGAATTATAAGTTCAGGAGGACTTCAGATAAAGGAGTTGTTGTGAGCTGGAGCTGTACACAAATTTCCTCCGCACAGCAGGCTTGACATGTAATAACTCAGGTTCCTGATGGTGAGAGGGGTTAACATTCTTGGCAGAGTCGGGAATGAATGTGGCGGAGTTGAATGGAGCAAAACTAAAGATGCTTGGAGGAGTGGGTCGTAGTTATTTACAGCCTCAGAACAGATTATCCCCATGCTAGTGACTTCAAATGGCAATCATCCCATCATATCTCACAACCTTGTGGGTCAGGAATTCTTGCCAGTGATTCTTCTGTTCCCCGTGACAAAGACTGAGGTCACTTGTATTCAGCTAGTGGGATGGTCCAACGGGCCCCAGGTGGCTTCAGTCACATGTCTGGTGCTTTGGTGCAGTGAGCCAAAGGCTGGAGTCAGCTGGGCCTGTCAGCTGGATTGTCATATGTGGCCTTTCCACCATGGTGGTGTCAAGGCGGTCAGGCTTCAAATACGGCAGTTCCGGGCTTCCAGAAAGCATGTTACCAAAAAAGAAAAAGAAAAAAAAAAAAAAGGGCAAGAGCTGAGATGGAAGTTATTCATTCCTTAAAACAGACCCAGAAAAGGGTGCAGTTTGTCTTCTGCCATAGTCCACTGGGCAAAGCAATCACAGAACACAGTTTTAAGAGGAGGGGACATTCCTTCTCTTTTTTGAAAGAGCATCAAAACCATCTGTGGCCGTATTTATTCCACCCAAAATGGACACTGAGAAAAGCAACTGGTATATCCGATAAGTGAAGACTGTTTATTGTTCGGCTTAGCAAGCCACACGCCGCCTCTGGACAATGGGAGCATCCTCCTTTCCTCCATTAAGTACTGACAGTATCTACTATGTTCTGGCAATGTTTTATGCCCTAGGGGTGATAACGAGAATTTTTAAAAGGGAATAAAACAGACTCTGCTGTTGCATGGCTCACACATTAGTGGCTGTGAGAGAACATAAGGACAGGAATTAAAAATATCGGGGGTGATATGTGTTATGAAGATAGTTTAGGTATGATTAGGGGAAGTGTTGAATGGATGGTCATAAACATTTTCTCCAAGAAACTGACGTTTAAGCTGGGACCTCAGAGACCGAGGAGAAGGCAGTGATGACGGAAGCATCCGAGGGAATCATGCTGCTGTCTGAGAGCAAAGTTCCAAAGTCAGGAAGAGCTTGGCATCAAGAAACAGGAAGAAGGTCAATGGTACCAGTGCAAAGGGATCTAGATGAAGCTTCCGGGTGGTCCCAGTAGGCCGACAGGCTGAGCTCAGCTGCCAGCTTCCCCATCACAGTGAGCAGAGCACACGAAGTGGGCTGACTTCAGGATCCCACTCCCAACTAGTTTACTCTTAGGAGGACAGGAGATAACTCTCTGGAATAAACACTCACTATTATATGAATTGTACAGTTTTCCTGAGAGAAGGCAAAATGACCCCCAAAATTCACATCGATGTTTTTTTGACAGAGGGCAGTACTATTCTTTCTTTAAAGATGGTGACACCTGTGAAGAGGTCTCTATGGATCTAAGGGCAAGAACAGACAGGAGTCAGCTCCAGGTTAGCTTGGCAATGCAATTCAGGGCCCATGACCCTGAATTCATGACTGCTGGATCATGAGGAAATGGCCTCAAGGCATTTAAAAAATAGAGCTATTATATTTAAATTAATGTAATTAAGATTTTTGTTCCCCAGTCATACATTTCCAGTGCCCAATAGCCACACGTGGTTAGTAGCTACCAGTCTGGACAGCATAGGTCTGGAATAGCTCTGTCATAGCAGAATGTTCTATTGGACCACACTGAAGGCTAAACACAGAGACGTACTGTCCCACAACCGCTCAGATTTCCAGCTGCCCAAACACTCCCCAGCCAACGCTGAATCTTGCAGGCAGATGGGGTCACACATAAGGCAGTGTGCAAAGTGCCTCCAAATGCTTTACCCTTTATCACTAAAGGTGACCGGCAGCCAAAGAGGCTGAGATCTGCTCTGTCACCTCACCTTGTGTCCAACTCTTGATACTACATGATCGGAGTTAGCAACTCATATAGCAATAGATGCCCACATTAAGAAAATAGAATGATCTCAAACGATCTCAAGTAACTAGGAAAGGAAGAACAAGTTAAGCATAAAGTTGTTAGGAGAAAGGAAATAACCAAAATCAGAGTGGAAATAAATGAAATGGAGACTAGCAGGACAATAGAGAAAGTCAACAAAACTAAGAGTTTTTTGAAAAGATGAACAAAATTGGCAAACTTTCAGGAAACTGAGAAAAAAGAGAGGAGACTCAAATAAATTAAATCAGTAATGAAAGAGGAGACATTACATCCTGATCCCAGAAATACGTGGGATTATAAAAGACTACTGTGAGCAATTATACTCTAACAAATTAAATAGACCAAGAAGAAATGGGTAAATTCCAAGAAACATACAACTTACCAAGGCCAAATCAGGGAAATAGAATATGAACAAATCAATACTGGGTAAGGAGGTTGAATCAGTAATAAAAAATCTCCCAAACAAAGAAAACCTCAGAACCAGATGGCTTCACTGGTAAATTCTACCAAATAGATGTGAAGAATTAATACCAATTCTTCTCAGACTCTTCCCAAGAAACCAAAGAGGAGGGAAGACTTCCAAAAACATTTTGTGAGGCCTCCATTATCCTTAGGCCAAAGTCGGACAGGCTAGTACAAGAACAGAAAATTATAGGCCGACACCCCTGATGAACATGTAAAAATCTACAAAATACCAGCAAACCAAATAGCAACATATTAAAAGGACCATACACCATGATCAAGTGAGATTTACCCTGGGACATAAGGATGGTCCAACATATACAAATCAATAAATGTGATACACATTTTACAAGTTGAAGGATTAAAATCATATGATCATTTCAATAGATGCAAGAAAAGAGCATTTGACAAATTCCACATCTTCTCATGATTAAATAAAATGTTCAACAAATTACGTATAGATGGAATGTACCTCAACATTCTTTCATGATAAAAATTCTCAAGAAATTAGACATAAATGGAATGTACCTTAACAAATTAGGTACAGATGAAATGCATCTCAACAAAATAGAGACCTTGAACTTAGCTCACAGTTAATATCATACTCAATGGTGAAAAACTGAAAGCTTTATTCCCCCTAAGATCAGAAGCAAGACACAGGTACCCACTCTAATCTCACCTACTCATATAATACTGGAAGTCCTAACCTGATCAAGTAGGTGAATAAGGAAATAAAAGATACCTGAATCAGAGAGGAATAGGTAAAATGTCTCTGCAAATGATATGATCTTATGTAAAGAAAACCCTAGAGATTCTACAAAAAAAACTGTTAAAACCAATGAGCAAATTCAATAAAATTTCGGGATATAAAATCAACGTATAAAAATTAGCCACATCCCTGTACACTAAATGCGAGCTCTCGGGGCGCCTGGGTGGCTCAGTCAGTTAAGCGTCTGACTTCGGCTCAGGTCATGCAAGATCTCACAGTTCATGGGTTTGAGCCCCATGTTGGGCTCTGTGCTGATAGCTAGCCCAGAGCCTGGAGCCTGTTTTGGAGTCTGTATCTCCCTCTCTCTCTGACCCTCCCCTGCTCACGCTGTCTCTCTCCTAGAAATAAATAAAAATATTTAAAAAAATTTTTAATTACAAGCTATATGAAAAATAAACTATGAAAATAATCCCATTCACAATAGAATGAAAAAGAATAAAATACTTAGGAATAAATTTCACCAAAGAGGTGAAAGATCTATATACAGAAAAGTGTAAACATTAATGAAAAAAATTGAAAAAGACACAAACAAGTGAGAAGATATGTTGCATTTATGGATTGGAAGAAATAATACTGTTAAAATGTCCATATTACCCAAAGTGATCTCTATGTATATTATATATTAGGTAAATATAAATATATCATGTATTATACAATGTGTAAATATATATTGTCTGATATATGTGGGAATATTCTTCAGCCTTAACAAAAGAAGGAAATCTTGGCATTTGTGATAACATAGATAAACCAATGGGCATTATGTTAAGTGTAATAAGCTAGACAGAGAATGACAAATACTGTATGGTGTCACTTGTATGGTACCAAATAGAAGTCACACTCCTAGAAACAGAATAGAATGGTGATTTCCAGGTCTGGAGATAGAGGAAATGGGGAGCAGTTTGTCTGTCAAAGGACACAAACTTACAGCAGTAATATGAATGAGTTCTGAGTGTCTGATGTACAGCTTGGTGACTATAGTTAATAACACCGTCTTGTATGCTTGAAATTTGCTAAGAGAGTAGATATTGAGCATTCTCAACAAAAAAGGTAACTATGTGAGGTGACAGATGTTTTAATTAAGTTGATTGTGAGAATCATTTTACAATGTAAATGTATATGAAATTACCAGGTTATATACTTTCAATATATTACATGTCTATTTAGCAATTATACCTCAAAGTTGGAGAAAAAAAGAATAACTCTTTCAGGTCCACAGTCCCACAAAATCCAAAGAGAAAGCAATATTGTGGGCTTATATAAAGCAATTTCTGAAATGCAGTAGCCTCTTTGAGGTTTAGGAAACAAATCTCTCCTCTTCTGAACTCGTCATGCTGGTTGTGGGTGTTCACCAGACACTTTCACCTGACTACCTCGCACAGTCTCTATTCCTCACAGCAACTCCAGTTCACATGCTTATTTTCACTAGATTAGGAGAGAGCTGGAGAGAGAGAAACAACAATCACAAGGTCACACAAATAGTAAGGTGAAGACCAGGGAATCAAGCCTAGTTTGACTAACTCCAAATGCCTGACCCTTTCTTCTGGCTCCAATTCTAGCTGAAACATCCCTGTGGAAAGGGATCTGATCACCTTCCTCTGAACTAGGAAAGGTGTAGCCTTGAGCTCGGACCTGAGCAAATTCTTGAAGCTAGTGAGTGAGGAGGGTTTGTCACAAACAGCACCTGTTTTGCCCAACATCCATTTGCGAGATGATAATGAGCTGTGGTAGACTGATGGATGGGCAGTCGCTGAGACTCAGAGACAATGTGTGGTTTCAAAAGGTAGAGAAAATCCAGAAAAAAATCCACATAGAGATTTAAGATTTCAGAGATTTATAGAAAGTCACAGCACTTCAAGGAACTTCAGAATATTTCAGAGAGAGAGAGAATCACGGTGTTCCAGAGAAAGTTTTCAAAAGTTCTGAGAAATAAAGAAAACTGTAGATGTTTGCATATTTTCAGAGATATATTGGGAGAGCTACACAGACAACTGGAAAAAATTTAAAGCAAGATTGAGAGTAGAGAAGATGAAATGAGGGATTTTTCTGACACTCTGGCTCCTCCATGCCAGGAATGTCTCAAGGAACTTTTGACATATTACTGCAAAACGAAAAGCTCAGTGAGTCCCCATCTATCTACAGATATTGTGCATAGTTTAGTTTCAAATTCAGGGTGAAATGGGATGGGAGGGCATGAGAAAGACAGTCACTCTGTGGCTTCCCTGCCCAGGGGAACAGTGAACTAGATGTTAAAATTTGTCCTATTCCTCCCCCCAGTGGCCATCTACTATACTGCATGTTCTGAAAAGAGCAACCTTTCCATGGCCTCAGACCCAAAGGGGACGGACGGAATGAACTGCTCTCTCTGAGGCAAGGGCTTTTAAGAGAATCTGTCTATGACTCTCTCCCTTCTCTGTAATTCCAGTATGACTGTAAACAGTTATAGTTGTGTGCATTCATCCTGCATTTGCCAGTTATCACCAGCACAGTGCAAACTATAGGCCAAGTGTTTTATATTCTTTCCTTTAACATTAACACCAGCCAAGCCAGGTCTCCAAAGCATGGAGCTTAGAAAGGTGAGGCCACTTGCTTACGGTCACACAGTTAATAAGCTGTTGTCATTTGAACCTGTATTTGTCTTACTTCAAATCCCGTATTCTTTTCCCTGTTCCTACCTCTATGCTCTCCAGCTAAATTTCCTTAAGGGAAGAGACCCAGTCTCCACTTTATTTTCTCCAGTTATAGGCCAAGTGCAGGATTGGCTACACAGTAGAAGCTGTGAATTCTGATGATTACAAACTAATTGATGATTGGTTGATCGCTTCCTGCTTGACCGTTTGTTGATCATTATTGATCAGTGCCCAGCTGGAGACAGCGCCTGGCTAGACATGCCATGTGATTTTCCTCAAACCCTGATCGATTTGCTGAGGTCATTGTGATGTAGTACATCCTGTCTGCTGCAGGCTACAATGGCAAAGTTTTGCCCACTGCATTTGCCACATCAGGATGCAGGGAAGCTAGGAGTCCTACGGAAATGAATCAACCTCCTCAGATAATTCCTGCAGGGGAGGGAAAGCACTTGCAGTGGAGTCTAGCAGAGAAAGCACTTCAAGGCTGACAAGGGGCAAATCTCCCTCGGCGAGATTTCTTCTTTCTAGTCGCTGGCTCATGATTCTGACGGGTGCTCACTGGCTATCAGGCTTCTAGCTACAGAATGAAATCCAGGTGGTGAGGCAGACCCAGCCTTGTGGGCAGTAAGTACCGGCCAGGGGTCAGAGCAGTGGGAGTGGCCTGGGGAGCCCCCCAGGCAGAGCCTTGGTGAGGGAGGAGGTCCAGCAGAGCCGTCGGGTCGGGAGACCTGTTCTCAAGCTCTTGCTCGGCCACTTACCTGCCCTCTGACCTTGGACAAATGACTGGAACTCTCAGAGTGTCAGTTTTCCCACTAGAAAACTGAAGGTCCTAACTTGCCTTCCGTAAAAAGAGAACTAACGTTTCCTGACCTCGAAGCCTGAAATGAGCTGTGCTGCTGCACCGCACCCAATATAAGTATCAGGGTCCTTTGCCTGAGGCATGGAGCCCAGGTCAACCCCATCTCCTATCCCCGATGGAATACTGTGGTCTGCAATAAACTTAAAATGGTGTCATGTGCCCCTAAGGTTAGTACCTACTGGTCTACTCCCCAGGGCCCACCGCACTCACAGCTTCCTGTGGGATGGAGTGGGAGGACCCCAACCACCAGCCTTTCCAAGAAGACCTGGGGCAAGATTTCAAAGAGGAAAGAGCACTGACCTTGCAGCTGGCGGCCTTGGGTGTCCATCCCCATCTTGCTGTAAACTCTCCTAAGACTCTGTGGTCTTGGGAAGCTCACTACTTCTCAGGGCCTTCATCCCTCAACTGGGAAGTGAGGACGGTGCCCCTACTCCTTATTTTACTTGGTAAAATCTGAAAATGATATTTCAGAATAAGGAAGTTTCACTGCGCAGAACCATTTTGGTTTTACACTCGAGCACCTTCTTCTGATAGGGATGGTTTCTGAACGAGCGTGTCAGAGTCGTGGCTCTCATGGGGTCGCATGTGATGTGAGCTCCATTTCTTTGTGCTTTATGTACAAGTTTAAAAATGAAAACTGTGGGGGGGGTGCCTGGGTGGCTCAGTTGGTTAAGCATCCGACTTCGGCTCAGGTCATGATCTCACGGTTCAAGGTGTCGAGCCCTGCGTCAGGCTCTGTGCTGACAGCTCAGATCCTGGAGCCTGCTTCGGATTCTGTGTCTCCCTCTCTCTCTGTCCCTCCCCTGCTCATGCTGTCTCTCTCTCTCTCTCTCTTAGAAATAAATAAAAAAACATTTCAAAAAAAATGAAAACTGTGGGGATAGCACTGTGCGAAATTAAAAAGAATTATCCAACCATTCCAACTGTATAGCTTTTCAGCTTGTGGCATACATTTTAAATCAGGTGATAATAAGATAACGGTGTGCAGTTGGGAATATAAAGTATGGATTCCTAGTCTCCCCCAGCATCCATTCTTCTCTGTTAATGAGTAAAAATATATTTCGGATTCCTGTTGGGGCGCAGGTCACACAAAATATTGATGGCATTTCCCATCCTTCCCTGCAGCTTAGTTGTGACCACCTGACTAAGTTCTGGGTGACAGGATATTAGAGGAAGTGTGGTGTGCAATTTCTGGGACAGGGCACTGGAATGTGGAGGCCGTGGCTGGCATCGGCACAGCCCTTTTACACGATGAGATGGAGGCTCCTGGGGCAACAAGGTAGCAGGAGTTCAGTTCTCTTAGGAATTTGTGAACTACCTTACCCATCTTGTTCGGTCCATCTCCAGACTTTTATGTGAAAAAAAAAGTCTTTCTTGTGTAATCTGCTTTTAATTTGGGTATATACTATAGACAAACTTAGTCCAGCTGATAGATGGAGTTCTGCTAATGACAGTTGGCATGGTTTTGAGTTGTACACTGTATGGGGGAGCTTTTGAGGGAAAGGAGGAAACTAATGCTATTTGTATTCATTCACTTATTGGATGAAAATGTAATGGGGATCTGATCTGTGCCATGCAGTAGGACAGAAATGAATCCACACACTCTGCCTTCCAGGAATCCACGCCAACAGGGGAAACAGACAAGCAGTTATAATGCAACTGATAGGTGTTACAATGGGGGAAACAGGCAGCCCTGGGGTGTCCAGTAATCCAGAATCAGGAGAGGGCATGATGTGGGGCGGCTGAGCTGGGATGGTGGACAGGGGAGTAGTCCAGGCCACCTGCCTCTGCCTCCACCTGCCAACCCCAGGCTCCTCTGCCCTCCTTGACCGACTTATGAGAGGCAGTAGAGACCATTTATTTTCTTCCAGCAAGGGCCGGCTGCTCACGGAAGAACTCTCCAGAACCTTGTTTGGGTAGCTGCAGGCTCTGCTTCCAGGAGAGGACGTGAGGAGGTGGGGTGATATTGACACAGCATGAGGCCGTTCTCCCCAACCCCACCTGTGACCCCTCAGGTCTCAAATCTGCCAGGACAGAGGAAGGCACTGAGTGGCTTGCTTGTTCTGAGGTCCACGCCACGTGAAGGCGCCTCACCCACATGCATAATAATAGCACAATAGCCCCCGTGGTAGAGCTGCATTGGGCCAGGCCTGGGGCTCTGTGCTTTACATATCCACCCTCTACCTCGGGGTGACCCTGCAAGGTAAACTTTGTTGGCCCATTTCACATACAAGGAAACCAAGGCTGAGAGAGAGAAAGCAAGCCACCCAACCACACACACTGATGAGTGCCAGGGCCAGGCCTGGGTCCCAGGAGTGCCTGACCTTAACGCCTGTGGACTTGGAGCCCTTGATCTTCTGGTTTTCAACCACAGCTCTGACTGGATCCCACTTTCTCTGTGACTCTTAGAACCCAAAATCTAGAGGGGACTCGGTGGATAATTCAGCTGATAGCCCTTTAGAGTTTCAGGGTCATTAGAAAATATCCCAGACATCTTGTTTCGCAGATGAGGAAACGGGCCCTCGAAGGCGTGGTGACAGGTGGGTGTCTGTGTCGAGGATCACAGATGTGCTGGTGGTAGAAACAGAGCTCCTTGGACACCGGGCCAGACCTATCTCCTCTGCTGCCTTCTGCCCCTTGGCCCAGCTCTTCCTCTTGGATTCTGCTCTGCTTCCTCCTAAAGACTCATGTCTGCAGAGAAGACATATGATGCCAGGCAGTCCCCATCCTCCTGGTGACCTTTTGCTGGGTCAGGGACTCAGGGTCTTCGCCCACAGGGGCCTGTCAGAGCCACTGCTGCCTAGAGGCAGCCCCTGTCTGTGGGGGACATAGAGTGGTGCGGGCGGCGCTGGCCCGGGGGGCACGGGGCTTGTGACAGCAGCACCCTCACTCGGGAGTCCGGAGGAGAGGAGGGCGGCAAAGGCCCAATGTGCCCGTCACAGGGCGCTCTGCAGTGATGGGAAGAGCAAGTGCGGGGCGGTGGCCTTAGTCCTGTCTGCCCAGAGCACGAGCCGCTCTGCAGGGCCCCCGAAGGACACTGTCTGGTCTTTTGTGCTCCCGACCCTGCCAGTCTCCCTGCTTGGTCCCCTTCCCCTTTGCTAAGTGCCCCCAGCCTAGACCACCTTCTGCCTGTAAACCACCAGGCCCTGGGACACATTTAAGCCCCACCACAGACCCTCTGAGACTCTGGTCTCTTGCTTGCTGGAGGTGACAGAACGGGCCCCCTCCCCACTGAGGGGAAGTGGGAGGGGGCCACATGCCTCTAACAACCCTTTCCACAGCAGCAGCCACTCCCCCAGCTGGCCCTGGAGCAGCCGCTCTGTCATGGGCTGCAGGTGGATGGCCAGGGATGATGCACACACGGGTCCTCTGAGAGGCTGTCACAGAGATGGGGTCAGACAGTTAAGACATTAGCAGGGGACGAGAGGACAAAGGGGAGGAAGCAGGGGAAGAGACCCCAGGCAGGTGTAAGAAGGTTGGCTGGCCCGTGGAGTCCTTCAGCCAGAAAGGCCCATCAGATGAGCCACACCTCCCACAGGAAAGGACACGCGCAGTGTCGGCCACACTCAGCCGCTGGCCAGTGGACTTCAGGGCGAGCGTGGTGTTCATTGCTGAGGGGTGGCAGTGGAGGGGGGTGCAGCAAGTACACTGAGCCCTCTCACTGTCAAGTCCATGGTAGCAAGGCTCCCTAGGAGTTCTGGCTCGTATTTAGACAGCAGAGGGCCGGGAGGGCGGGGCCGGGGAGAAGGTGTGGGGGAGCATAGGCACCTGTTAGAACATTCTCATCCTTTGGGCCTCAGCCAAAAATGACACAGAAATAGTCCATCATCTCCTAGTTCAGCATCGCATTACATACACATTATCTAATTTAATTTTCCTAATTCCTTGTTTTTCCAGCATATTATTACCTCATTTGACAGATACAAAATTGTGTGCTTAGTGGGTTAAATAACTCTCCCATCAGTGTAGGTAGTGAGCAGCAGAAACGGGACTCAAACTCCTACCCCGTCTGTTCTGTGGCTCTCTTTCTTTCCCCAAGTCCGGCCACAGGGGCTCACGACTGAGGCTGAAATCCTGCAGGTGCTCAGCTCACAGCGATGCCTCCCAGAGGCACTGTACTTGATAACTTATAAAACATTTTCAAATATCCTGTGTTAGCTCATCCTTCCAACCACTCAGGAGGCAGTCACTATCTCCCCATGTCAGAAAAGGACCTGAGAAAGGCAAAAGGGCTTTGCTGCTGCGTGGAGGCACCGCCGACCAGACTCGAGATTCTGGGTATCATGACCACTCCATAGCATTTCCTAGGCAAGCTGCTAGTTAGGTGTGTGGGTACATGTGTGTGTGTGTGTACGTGTGCCAGGTGCGTCTGCGCATGAGCTGTGTGTGTGTGTGTCAGCCACACCTGTGTATGAGCTGTGTGTGTGTGCGTGCCAGACCCACCTGTGTATAAGCTGTGTGTGTGTGCATGTGCCAGCAGCACCTGAGTATGAGCTATGTGGGGGGGGGGCGTGTGCCAGCCCCCCCGTGCACAAGCTGTGTGTGCGTGTGTGTCCATGTGCCAGCCCCCCATGTACAAGCTGTGTGTGTGTGTGTGTGTGCATGTGCCAGCCCCCCTGTGTACGAGCTGTGTGTGTGCGCGCATGTGCCAGCAGCACCTGTGTATGAGCTGTGTGGGTGTACGAGCTGTGTGGGTGTGTGCAGGCGTGTGCCAGCCCCCCCATGCACAAGCTGTGTGTGTGTGTGTGCACGCGCATGTGCCAGCAGCACCTGTGTATGAGTTGTGTGTGTGTGTGTGCGCGTGGGTGTGTGCCAGCCCCCTCGTGCATGAGCTGTGTGTGCGCAGGTGTGCCAGCTCACCCGTGTGCCAGCTGTGACCCATCCTGACACCTCCTCCCAAGCTCCAAATAATGCCCCAGTGTCTAGTGTCAGCCCCGCCTCACCTCCTGTCTCGGGAAACCTGTCCAGCCAGATGGCTGTCTGCTGCCACAGCAGCCACAGAAGCTGACTCTGAGCCATGGTCTCCCACATCGGACCCTGGGGGCCCTGAGAACCCTGAGAGCAGCACAAATTCTCATTTCCCCAAGACAGCATCAAGTGGAAAGGACAAGTGGGGTCTCTCAGAACGGGGCCCAGTGGCTGGAAGAGAGTTGGGGCCTCTCCCCCTGCCCCTCCTGAGGGAGGAGCAGGGCGCATCCACCACCACCAGGACTGGAGCCGTCAGAGACCAGGCCAGAGCGCAGCAGACCCGGGAGGCTGAGGCTGAGAGTCGGCCCGAGCAGCTTCCGGGAGGGAGGCCGGGCGGCACAGGTAGGGGCAGGCCCCGTCTGACAGGAGTGCACCTGTAGTGACTGCAGCTTGTAACCCTCTTCTTTTTCTTCCTTCTCTTTCTCTAACCCTGGGGCTCACCATCCTTCTCCATCTGCTCTTCCTATGTAATAATCCTTTCCCCTTGGAATTAAGCATCCAGCCTGGCCACCTGAGGCCTCCACCCTTTCCCGCTGAGTGATCCTGACCTGGGAGCACTCCGGAAGCCTCTGCGCTTTGGTGGCTGGGGGAGGGGTGATGCCAGGAAGAAGCCAGTGCCTCTCCTGGTCTCCACAGGCAACGTAGTTGGCTCCTCCACGGAGCTCCTTCTCCGGGACCCTGTCCCCCCACTGCAGAGAGCACAGCCTTCCCTAAAGCTGGGGCACCACTGACCCTGCATTCTGGGGGAGAGGTGCCCTGGAGCTGTGCAGTGACACAGCCTGACAAAGGGCCTTGCACACTCCGTGCAGATGGAGTTGCATTTGGGTTTGAAACGGTCAGATCATAGGCACATGGGTGGAGCAGCGGCGGCGGGAATCATCAGCCATTTGAGCTGAGAGCTAGAGTCCTGGTAGGGACAGGGCAGAGGTGGCCAGGAAGGAAGATGGCTGAGGGCTGGGGTGGCCGGCAAGGGGCTGAGGCTCTGGAACCAGATCCGGCCCCCCCCCCCCCCCCCCCCCCCCCCCCCCCCCCCCCGGTCCAGCCATCTTTGCGCCCTGCTCAGAGCTCCCATCAGAGGGCGCAAATGGAGCAGATTTCCACCCCTCCATCAGACGGGATACATCT